>NC_079436.1:12244566-12608316 GCF_903798145.1 Danio aesculapii | reverse complement strand
AAAGAGAAGCTTTAATGTAAATAATGTACTTTAAAAGTCTGTACTTGGAAAATTAAAGTACATCACTTAAAGTTCACTTAAAGATTTACAACGTTAAAACATGCTAATAATAATTTATGCTAGCAAATGCTAGAAATTTGGTACTGTAACATGTTACAAACATCTTAGCACTAGCTAAAACATGTTGATGCTAATATGTTAACACAGTGAAACAAATTTCAGGAAGTTACTCATCCTCAAATCTCTGTTATGGGAAAAATAATACAAATATTTATGAAAGAAAAACCATTAGCTGTCATGCTAACACTGTGGTAACATGTTAACAACATTAAACGTCCCAAACATGTTAGCAATTTACAACATGTTAAAATATGTTAGTAATTATAAGTCACACTAGGAAAATGCTACACATTTATTTCAATCATCTTAGCACTAGCTAAAACATGTTAATGCTAAAATGCTAACATAGTGAAACATTTCAGGAAGTTTCTCACCTCAAATCTCAGATAATAGGAAAAATAATACAAATATTGATGAAAGTAAAACCATTAGCTGTCTTGCTAAAATCGTGGTAATATGTCAACAACATTAAACATGTCCCAGACATGTTAGTAATTTACAACATGCTTGTAATAAGATGCCTATGTCAGGGGTGCCCAAACTCAGTCATGGAGGGCCGGTGTTCTGCAAAGTTTAGTTCCAAACACAATCAGACACACCTGGGCTAGCTAATCAAGCTCTAACTAGGCTTTTTAGAAACGTCTATGCAGGTGTGTTGAGGCAAGTTGGAGCTAAAATCTGCAGCACACCGACCCTCCAGGACCGAGTTTGGGCACCCCTGGCCAATGTCATGCTAGGAAAATGCTAGAAATTTGGTACTGTAACATGTTGCAAACATCTCAGTACTAGCTAAAACATTTAAATGCTAAAGGGTTAACATGGTGAAACACATTTCAGGAAGTTCCTTACTTCAAATCTCTGATAATAGGAAAAATAATACAAATACTGATGAAAGCAAATAAATTAGCTGTCATGCTAACAATGTGGTAACATGACAACAACACTGAACATGTCCCAAACATGATAGCAATTTACAACATGCTTGTAATAAAACAGCTGTCATGCTAGAAAAATGCTAGAAATCTGGCACTGTAATCATCTCAGCACTAGCTTAACATGTTGATGCTAAATGTTAACACAGTGAAATACATGAAGTTCCTCACCTCAAATCTCTGATAATAGGAAAAAAAAATAAAAACAGTTATGAAAGCAAAACCATTAGCTGTCATGCTAACACTGTGGTAACATGTAGACAACATTAAACATGTCCCAGACATGTTAGCAGTTTACAACATGTTAAAATATGCTGGTAATTAGATAAGTCACTTTAGGAAATGCTAGATATTTATTACACACATCTTAGCACTAGCTAAAACATGTTCATGCTAAAAGGTTAACATAGTGAAACACATTTCAGGAAGTTCCCTACTTCAAATCTCTGATAATATGAAAAATAATACAAATACTGATGAAAGCAAATACATTAGCTGTAATGCTAACACTGTGGTAACATGTTAACAATATTAAACGTGTCCCAGACATGTTAGCAATTTACAACATGCCAAAATAGTCATGTTAGGAACATGCTAGACATTTATTACAAACATCTTAGCACTAGCTAGAACACGTTAATGCTAAATGTTACAGTGAAACAGATTTCAGAAAGTTACTCAAAAATTTTTTACAAATACTGATGAAAGCAAAGGCATGTTAGCAATTTAAAACATGTTTAAACATGCTAGTAATTAGATAATTCATAATAGGAAAATATGGTACACAAAATGTTACAATCATCTTAGCACTAGCTAAAACATGTTAATGCTAAAATGCTATGTAAATGTAACATGATTAAACATAATAGTGACAAAATGTTAAAATATGTAAATCATGTATTAAAACGTTAATTGTGTTGTTTATCTGTACTAACAATGTGTTAACTATGTGATACACATTCTTCATATGTTAAAACATGATAGTCATGTGTGAAAAGATGCTAAAAACATGAAAGCAACTTCACCACAAATTTCAACTTACAGCTTAGCAGGGAAACCGCCCGTCAACAACATGCTAATATGCTAATAACAGTTAAAGCACGTTAGCACCATTTTCAAGGTAGCAATGTGATTACATGCTAACAACATACTAAAACATAATTATTATAACATCTTAAAATGTTAAACAAGCTCCAAAAATACATGCATACATTCAGTGGTGTGAAAAAGTGTTTGCACCCTAAATAATTTATTATTTTTTGCATGTTTGTCACACTTTCATGCTTCAGATCATCAAACAGATTTAAAGATAACACAACTAAACACGTCATGCAGTTTTTAAATGATGGTTTTATTATAAAGTGAATTAAAAATACAAAACTACATTAGCCCTGTGCGAAAACGTTTTGAGAAACACACTAGTAAGGTGTTAAATTATGTGTTACAACATCCTAAAAGGTGTGAAAAAAAGTGCATTCTTTCTTTCTACTTCATAAATCTACATCTTACAGACTTTCTCAAGTCAACATCAAAGATTTATCCAATTAATCTTACTATCTGTTCTACAGTGTTATATGGTAATACTATTTATTTTTTTTATTTTGCCAATGTTGTCCATTGTCATAATTAAAGCTTAATTATTTTAAATATCCCTTAAAGTAACATTTTTTGATGCACTTAAAAGTTACAAGTAAGCATTCTTGTTTTTACCCCGAAGGTACGTGTTGTACCAGAGTTGTGTGCCTGCAAACGAGAAGTCTTTTGTTGGAAACAAAAGAGTTCAAAGTTTCTATAATACCACTTGACCACCACTACCACATGTCACTTGCAAAAAAAAAAATAGTTTTAATGCAGTTAGAACATCAACCATGTCCTGCATGTCTTTAAGATCCAGGTATATGTTTTAAACATAGTGAAAATGTTCTTTATAGTTATGATTATTTTGAAATGTGCTGTTTAAATTCAAACATTCTACATTAGTTTCTTGATGCTACAGCTCTCAAAGCACAAATAGCGTGAGCTAACTGCAATAAATCAGCCGTCTTAAACCACATCCTCTTGACTGCAAACCAAATATATCTGTATGCATGCAAATGTCACCTCCCCCATCAAAAACAGGAGGATGCACAAGTAGGATGCTTTTCAGATGTTCTCTCTTACACACATCTACGCAAGCTAAATAGCTTCTAAATAGATCTGGTTTTAGTTTTGTGGGTCATTTAAGCTTTTGTTATTATGTTGGCAGACTGATCTGATCTATTTAAGCTGCTGCTTCTTTTTTGACCACGTTTCTAAAAGCATCTTCTTGTAGAGTTTTAGAGCTGTGACCTCCAAAGTTTGGTTAGACCTTCTGAAAGTTGAGTCAGTGAATTACATCATTTCTTATTTGTTAGACATCATAAAGATTGTCCTGTTTTGTCAGACAGTCCTGTTTTCACAAGCAGAACAATCATACTTCTAGAGGTAACTTCTAGTTAGCCTTGAAACTGCTTGTTACTGCCTGAAATAGTTGCAGTAGTAAACAGAAATAGTCTGGCAAGCATGCCAGAAAAGTTACAAGGTGTTAGTTGCTTCATAATTTATGCAGGCAGCATTATTAATAATGTTAGCTAAATGCATAAAATGTTAAAATGTCACATGCTAATTTACAGTATGCTACCAACTTCCATCTACAAAAATCTAAAAACATCCTATCAAAATATTGTCATTAAAATGAACACATTAAACACATTAAAAATGTTGACAACATCCTGGGATTAGGTAAAACTCACTAAGTCAAGCTCGCAAAAAATGATGCTAATGCGAAATCTCTCTTAGATCAAACTTCTAGGTGACTATCAAGCCCTGGACTTGCTTTGTTAAATCACGCTAGCGGCATAAAACATGCTGACAAAATGTGAAAGCATGCCAGAAACATTATAGTGTGTCAAAAGGTGTTAGCTGCATTACAATCATTGCAGGCAACGTTATTAATGTTAGCTAAACTAATAAAATGTTAAAAACATGCTAAGTTAAAACAAGTTTGAAGCATTCTAGTTGCACGCTAATTTATGCTAACAAACATCTAGCAACATGTTATAATGCTAATTCATTAAATCAACACTAAAGGTGTTGACAACATGCTAACAACAGGTAAAACCCACTAAGTCAAGCTTGCTTTACGCTAGTAACATGTTAATAAGCAATCTCTCTTAGATCAAATTTCTAGGTAACTATCAAGCCCTGGACTTGCTATATTAAATCATGGTGGCAACATAAAACATGTTATCAAAATGCTAATTGATTAAATCAACAATGAAAGTGTTGACAACATGCTAGCAACACATAAAACTCATTAGGTCAAGCTAGCAAAAAATGCTAGCAACATGCTAATGAGCTATCTCTCTTAAACTTCTAGGTGAACATCAAGCCCTGGACTTGCTTTGTTAAATTACGCTAGCAACATAAAAATGCTAAAACGTTTTGTTTTAACACACTTAAAATAGTTATTTTATATTACACTTAAAAGTTATTTGCATTTTAATTAAAGCTAGCAACATGCAAAAATGATTAGTTGTTGCACATTTAATATAAATGTTATATCAAATTATTAAATGTTAAAAACAGTCTAACAAGTTAAACACTTCAGAAACATTCTAGTTCCATGCTAATTTATGCTACCAAAATCTAGAAACATGTTATCAAAAAGCTAAATCATTACATCAACACATAAAAAGTGTTGACAACATGCTAGAAACAGGTAAAAGTCATTAAGTCAAGCTAGCAAAAATGATGCTACCGACATGCTAATGCAAAATCTCTCTTAGATCAATCTTCTAGGTGACTTTCAAGCCCTGGACTTGCTTTGTTAAATCACGCTAGCAAACATAAACATGCTAACAAAATGTGAAAGCATGCCAGAAACATTTGGTGTTAGCTGCATTATAATTATTGCAGTCAACATTATTAGTAATGCTAGCTAAACGTATAAAATTGTTAAAAACATGCTAAGCTAAAACATGTTAGAAGCATTCTAGCTGCATGCTAATTTATACTAACAACTTTAGCTACAAAATTTAGAACATGTTATCAAAATATTGTCTAATTCATTAAATCAACACATTAAAGTGTTAACTGCATTATTATTATTGCAGATAACATTATTAATGATGTTAGCTAACTGTATAAAATGTTAAAACATGCTAAGCTAAAACACATTAGAAGCATTCTAGTTGAATGCTAAAATATGCTACCAATTTATGCTTCCAAATATCTAGAAAAATGTTATCAAAATGCTTACTGATTAAATCAACACTTTAAAAGTGTTGACAATGTGCTAGCAACAGTTAAAACTTATTAAGTCAAGCTAGCAAAAATATTTTAGCAATATGCTAATGAGCTATCTCTCTTAGATCAAACTTCTTGGTGACTATCAAGGCTTGGACTTGCTTTGTAAAATTATGCTAGCAATAAAAACATGCTAAAACATTTTGTTTAAACACACTCAAAAGAAGTTATATGCATTTTAATTAAAGCTAGCAACATGCTAAAATGATTAGTTGTTAAACAGATAATACAAACGTTATATAAAATTATGAAATGTTGAAAACAGGCTAACAAGTTAAACACATAAGAAACATTCTAGTTCAATTCTAATATATGCTACCAAAAGAAAAATGTTTAAAAAATGCTAATTCATTACATCAACGCATTAAAAAGTTGACCACATGCTAACAACAGGTAAACCTCATCAAGTCAAGCTAGCAAAATGATGCTAGCAACATGCTAATGCGAAATCTCTCTTAAACTTCTAGGTAACAATCATGCCTTGGACTTGCATTGTTAAATCACGCTAGCAACATAAACACGCTAACAAATTGTGAAATCATGCCAGAAACATTGTAATGTGTTAAAAGGTGTTAGCAGCATCATAAGTGCAGAAAACATTATTAATGATGTTAGCTAACTTTATAAAATGCTAAATACATGCTAAGTTAAAACATGTTAGAAGCATTCTAGTTGCATGCTAACTTATGCTAACAATTTATGCCTCCAAACATCTAGAAACATGTTATCATATTGCCAACTGATTAAATCAACACGTTAAAAGTGTTAACATCGTGCTAGCAACAGGTAAAACTCATTAAGTCAAGCTAACAAAAATATGCTAGCAACATGCTAATGAGCTATCTCTCTTAGATCAAACTTCTATGTACTTTTCAATCCCTTGACTTGCTTTGTTGAAGCACACTAGTAGCATAATCATGCTGACAAAATGTGAAAGCATGTCAGAAACATAACATGTTAAAAGACGTTAGCTGCATTACAATGAATGCAGGCAACATTATTAATAGTGCTAGCTAAATGTATAAAATGTTAAAAGCATGCTAAGATAAAACATGTTAGAATCATTGTAGTTGCATGCTAATTTACTCTACCGAGAAACATGTTATCAAAATGCTAACTGACAAAGTGTTGACAACATACTAACAACAGGTAAAACTCATCAAGTCAAGCTAGCAAAAATATGCTAGCAACATGCTAATGCGTAATCTCTCTTAGATCAAACGTCTAGGTGACTATCAAGCCCTGGACCTCCTTTTAAATTCACGCTAGCAGAATAAAACATGCTAACGAAATGTGAAAGCATGCCAGAAACATTATAATGTGTTAAATGGTGTTAGCTGCATTATAATCATTGCAGGCAACATTATTACATTATGCTAACTAAATGAATAAAATGTTAAAAACATACTAAGCTAAAACAGCATTGCATGCTAATTTATGCTTCCAAACATCTAGAAACATGTTATCAAAATGCTAACTGATTAAATCAACACTAGAAGCACAACATGCTAGCAACAGATAAACTGTCTGTCTGTCTATCTATCTATTTATCAATCTATCTTTATTTTTGCCCACGGCAACTTCCTCCCATGCGGTTTCCTTAACCTGCATTTCAGCATGATTTGGCCTTAAGTTCTAATAATATTAATAAATATAGTTCTAATGATATTTATACATAATCAAACTAGTGTGCAACTTAAGCAAAACTGATACTAAAATAGTTTTAAATTTGGTTTTGTACACATATTTGTTGTATTTTTTTTAATCGTTTAAGTTAATTTGATTATATTATCAATGAATTTATCGGCTATAAATTCCAGATCATTCCAGAATTCAAGGCATAGCAATTGCATAAATTAATATTAAAGTTTTAAAGAATAAATCAATAACAAAATATGAAAATATTTATTTAGCACATTGCAACAGTGGGTTATCACTTCAGGGGACGGGGACTTATTACAGTTTAGAGTTATATCTCAGAACTGCGTGATATAAAGTCAGAATTGCGACTTTATAACTCAGAATTATGACTTTATAACTCTAATTGCAGCAGCGCAGTGGTGTCGCTCTGTTGCCTTACAGCAAGAAGATCGCTGGTTAAAGCCTCAGCTAGGTCAGTTGGCATTTCATGTTCTCGCCGTGTTCGCATGAGTTTCCTCTGAATGCTCTGGTTTCCACCACAGTCCAAAGACATGTGGTATAGTTGAATTGGGTAAGCAAATTTTTCTGTACTATATGTGTGTGAATGAGAGTGTATGGGTGTTTCCCAGTGAAGGGTTGCAGCTGGAAGGGCATCTACGTAAAACATATGCTGGATAAGTCGGCGGTTCATTCTGCTGTGGTGACCCCAGGTTAATAAAGAGACTAATCCGAAAAGAAAATGTATGAATGAATGAATAACTCAGAATTTTCACTTTATAACTTTTTTTCAGGTGCAGGAACGGGCTTCCATACATAAATGCAACAGCACTAATAATTGACATAATATATTTCGGTGTTTCGTTTTTTGGCCATGGTTTCCACATTTTCGTTTTTCAGTTTCGGCCAAGAATTTTAATTTCGGTGCATCCCTACAAATTTTACCACGCTAGCAACAACCTAATTGATAATAAAATAGTTAAAACATGCTACCTCCATAAAAACGTATTGTAAACATGATAAAATGTCAGCAATATGCTAATACATGTCAGAAACACACTAGCAACGTATTAGAACATGCTAGAAATATGCTAAATCATCATTCTCTCCAATTCATCTCATGTAAAAATCTTTTTCAAATATTCAGAAGAGGCTTTCTCAAGTCAGGTTTATCAGAAAACTCCCCATCTTATAAGGTCACCTAGTTTTATCTAATAAATAATAATTATAAGTTCTTAATTTCTTTCCATAATTATAGTAAATTACACAACTTCAACCCTGAGAATTTTGCTGCTTACCAAATGTACAAAACAAACAAAAGAAAAATAAACCTGTTAAACAGTGTAGGAGTGGCAAATACAAGTAAACCACCTCCAGCAAACACACTATACACACAGATATTGGTTATTGTTTCACTAAACAATAGACTTGTGCAAATTAACACATAAGTGCACACTCACACACACACACACGTAAATACACAGAGCTGCGTGTTGTCATTCAGCTGAGCTCATTTCAACTACGGCACACTTCCTCTTTACGTGCAATATATAGTGTAACACTGAAACCAGATGATTCAGAGTGGTTAAGCATGATAGCACGACAAGACATTTATGGAAAAGTTTTATTATTAGTCAATCGTTCGACACAATATAAATAAGCAATATAAAACATAAAACTTTGTAAGACTAAAAATATACAGCTAAATACAAAACCTCCACAGGACACCTGAAGTGCGGTGTGACCATCGCAATCATGTTCAAGCTCAAACAGTTCTAGCTAAACAAAACTCATCCACTAACTTTTAGACTAAAAATGATTGAATCGTCATGTTTTGGACATCAGTGAAGCTTTTATACCTCATTCATTACGTTCCTGCAAAAAAAAAAAAAAGAATTTAGTCAAAAATGTTGGAGAAAAACAATAAATGAGTGTTTATGCAAAACACTCCACAATGATGTTAGGGCACTGTCATGGTCAGCTGGAGCTGTGAGCTGTTGTAGTGCGTGTTGCTGTGATGTTCGGCCAAATCAAACGAGCAAAAATGTAATAAAAATGTATCGGTTACTCACTCTCATGTTATTCTAAACCTATATGACTTTCATTCATCAACATCAAAACAATACAATACTGTTTAAAGGTTTTGTGGAAATAAAATCTATCTTTTAAGAGCATTAGGAATGAAACTTTAACCTCATACAGGGCTAAACACTAAAGGGCTCAAAAAAATTTGAATGGCCCTGTTGGAAAAGATCTTTATTTGCCCCATCAAACTTTAA
Organism: Danio aesculapii; assembly: GCF_903798145.1. Taxonomy (NCBI): domain Eukaryota; kingdom Metazoa; phylum Chordata; class Actinopteri; order Cypriniformes; family Danionidae; genus Danio; species Danio aesculapii. The sequence goes on along the minus strand of NC_079436.1, from coordinate 12,599,021 downwards.
AAAAAATTAAAATTTTAAAAAAATGAAATAAATTTAATAATACAATAATAATAATAATAATTTAATAATTAAAACATTTTATATTGTAGTTAATTCTGAGCAAATTATCTTAAATAGTGTCAAAACAAGCAAGCTAGTTGTATATATACACAGTTTTTAACATAACCTTTCCTAAAAAATGTTTTAAAGGTTTTTAAAACCATAATAAACTAAATGTATGCATAAAAAATTATATTTATAATGTACAGAAAATGTATTAAACCATTATGATAAATAGAGTTAAATAAAAAGTTTAAAGTTTTATTGAAATGGATTGTTGTTGATTGGATGGGTGTTGTCCAGGGTGAGTTTCCCAAACAACGACGTAACTCGCAGCTGAACTATCATAGTACGATGCATCGTTTGGGAAAAAAACAATGTAGTGACGAGTGTCTCCCAAAACCCGTAATTTCTCTGTCGCAGATCAATCGTTTGAACCACGTTAGTTATAACGTAAAACGCCCATAATTATGCTCTAAACAGGGTGGTAACAACTTTAAAGAACCCCATCATTTCTTTGTGCATATTATATTGTTTTTACAAACACACGCATTAAAAAAAATCCAATATTAGTTTTGGTAAAAACATGCACTCGCTTTCCTTATTAATTGAAATATACAGCTGAAACCAGAAGTTTACAAACACTGTATAAAAAGGAACATAACCATTTAAAAAAAATGTCTGATGTTAAATTTGACTTGCCTGTTTTATTTCTATTTGCTTAATAGCAGAATAATGAGAGAGATTTTTTTTGAGAATTTTTATAACTTTTCTTGAAAGTCAAAAGTTCACATACGATAAGATTACTTTGCCTCTGAAAAAAATCCAGATGATGCTGTGAAGGTTTTAGAAGTTTCTGATTGAAAAACCTCAAACACCTTGCTTCCTCATGTGACAACATGGGAAAATCTAAATAAATCAGCCAATGACACGCATCAAGGAAGTGAATTGTGGACCTCCACAAGTTTGGTTCTTCTTTGTATACAATTTCTAGATGCCTGAAAGTGCCACGCTCATTGAGAGAAGGACTATATTTTGCAGAGATGAATGTGCTATGGTGCGAACTGTGTGTATCAACCCCAGAACAAAAGCAAAAAACACAGTGAAGACGCTGGCTGAAGCTGGTAAGAGAGTTTCATTATCCACAGTGAAACAAGTCCTGTACTGACATGGGCTGAAAGACTACTCAGCAAGGAAGAAGCCATTACCCCAAAAGCATAATAAAAATGCCATATTACAATTAGCTAAATCACACTAGAAAAAATACTTACATTTTTGTTCTGTGGTCTGATGGAACAAAAATTGAACTGCTTGGCTTTAAAGATCAGCGATACATTTGGAGGACAAAGGGAGAAGCTTGCAAGCCTGAGAACACCTTCCTAATTGTGAATTATGTGGATGGCAGCATCATGTTGTGGGGGTGTTTTACTGGAGAAGGGACTGGTGCACTTCACAGAATAGATGGCATCATGAAGAAAGAACATTATGTAGAAATATTGAAGCAACATCTCAAGACATCAGCCAGGAAATTAAAGCTTGGCCACAAATGAACCATGACCCTAAGAATACTGCCAAATTAGTTAAAATGTGCTTTAATGAAAACAGAGTGAATGTTTTGGAGTGGCCATCACAAAGCCCTGACCTAAATCTTATAGAAAATTTGTGGGCAGACTTGAAAAAGCGTGTGCAAGCGAGACAACCTAAAAATCTGATTCAGTTACACCAGTTCTGTCAGGAGGAATGAGACAAAATTCCAGCAAACTATAGTGAGAAGCTTGTGGAAGGTTACCCAAAACGTTTGACCCAATTTATACAGTTTAAAGGAAAAACTAAAAAATATTAAGCAAATGTATGTAAACTTTGACTGTCCAGAAATTAATTACAAATTCTCAAAAAAAACCTCTCTCATCATTCTGGCATTTAGCAAATGTAAATCATTTTGGTAATCCTAACGGACCTAAAATAGTAAATGTTTAGTATGATTTCACATTTTAAAAAAAATGGTTATGTGCCTTTTTTAGAGTGCATGTAGACTTTTGGTTTCAACTGTGTGTAAACGGCTCAAATAGGACCAATGTTTCCTTTACAAATATTATTGAGAACATTACATATCCTAATCTAAAACATAAAATCACTTACAAAAGCTAACACTATTCTAATATCATATATAAATCATTTAAATAAATAAATAATCAGGCTATTTCTTAAGAAATTAAATTTAATATTTATTAGGAAATGAAAAAAATCCTACTTTTATAATAATATTAATAATGATGATGATTATTATTGTTGTAAAAATACAACAATACTGTAAAAATACTTTGAAGGCAAATTACACCTAAGAGAGACGACTTTAATGTTTTTTTTTAATCATTCCAAGTTTAAATGTTAGAATGTTCTAAATGAATAGGGCATAGGAAGATAAGTGGGAATAGAACACTTTCAGGAACTATGTTTCTAACTACAGCTGCAGAGGTGTAGTTGCAAGCGGACAAGTTTGCAACGCAGTTTGCGAATGGGATCACCAAACCAACGAATTATGTTTGTAACGATGGAACTTGTGGTAGCTATACATGATTGGGTAGCTATACATGAACAAAGGAAAATTAAGTGTAAAGTGTAAAACCCAAAAAGTTAAGGTAACTCAAACTATTTGAGGAAACCGACAGCGAAAAAACATTAAAGTTCAAAAACTATTCCTAATAAGTACTGTGAACTTAATCTATTTGAGTAAATGAAGCAATTTGAGCACAGTAAAACCCAATAAATGAAGAGAACTCAAACCAACTGAGTACTGTAAAACTCAATAAGTTAAGGCAACTCAAACCGTTTGAGGAAACCGGTTGCTACAAACCATGAGTTAAAAAAAACTAATCTGTACGAGTACTGTAAACTTACTCCATTTAAGTTGAAGTAATGAGGTATTTAATTAGCTCATTACCTTCAACACGGAGTTCAAAACTCTTTTCAAATGAGTAGAATTAACTTTCACCCTGGTCTGACAGCCTCTATCCCTTAAAAATATGTTTGAATCTAAAATAATTGTCAAATTTTTTAATCTTTACAAAAGAAAGTACTTTAAGACACGTCTTTTTCCTCTGTAATTGACCTTCCAGTAAAGCTTGGACAGTGGACAGTGTAATATGTAGTTTATAATAAAAAAAAGAGGGTTAACTAAACCCAAGCATTTATTTAGTTGTTCAGTTGTAATAGGAGATGAAAAGACTCATCACAGACTCAGTGTGGCATCAGATGAGCATCAGCCTTCATAGAAAACACTGTGTTTATATTTCAAAAATGTGGTGCAGTACAAAGCAATTTGTCCAGTGTTACCCTCTTTACATAGCCTGGGAGAGTGTATATGATTGATTTTGAACAGTGAGTTTAGAATGACACTGGAAATGCCCAGTTTGGCTAATAGAAATCAACAGTAATCATGCATATAGTCAACTGAATTTAGGTTTAGTGGATCCCACAGATTTGAACTATATGGATCAAGACATTTCTCTACTGTATGTAGTCTTCTGCCGGTATCAAACCTTTTTTGTTGTGATTAATTGCTGAAGCTTTTATCATGGTATAAGGTATTATGATATAAAAAAAGATTACTTTAGCAGGTATAATAATAAAAATACTTAAAGTATTGGTTTATTGTTTATACATGTTCAGAGTAAACAAACGTTTCAAACAAATTACACATTTCAAAAGGATGATAAGTATAATAGGTCACACTTTACAAAAAATTTGTTATTTCTGTTATTAGGTGTGTGTGTGTGTGTGTGTGTGTGTGTGTGTGTGTGTGTGTGTGTGTGTGTGTGTGTGTGTGTGTGTGTGTGTGTGTGTGTGTGTGTGTGTGTGTTTGTGTTTCACTTGCCTGTTGCGTGTGTGCTGTTGTCAAGAAGGGACTGTTGCTCCTGAAGGGCCAGAGTCTGGTTAACAAACCTCAGCATACCTGAGAGAGAGTCTAGATCTGCTTCCTCTGGCTCCTCTTGGTCCAGCATGTATGTGAGTGGATTGAAGGTCATGTCTGTGGAGCAGGAGGCCTCATGGCTGCTCAGCCCCTGCCAGACCTGCGCCGGAGAGGACGGCGGCTGCAGCGCAGCCTGAACACTGGCCTTCAGACTGTCTGAAAGCTCCAGAGAGGCGTCAGAGAAGGTGTTGTGCCAAGGGGAGAGGCTGGAGCGTGTGGAGGATGGAGGGTCCTGAAGAATGGAGTCTTTATGAGGAGGAGAGAGAGGAGGAAGAGGTGGAGTGCTGGGTTTGTGACGAAGTGTGATGTTGTGGAGGTCTGTGACTCTTCCCAAGCTGGAAAGTTTGGTCTGAAGACGAGCGATCTCTGACTCCTGAGAAAACACAGGGAATGAGGCTTTAAAGGGGTGACGTTACTAAAAATAATATTATTTTGTGTATTTGGTGTAAAGCGTTTACATGACTATAGGAACACTTTTTTGAAATAGGCTCATTTTACAAGTCCCTAAAGTAAAACAGTCGAGTTTTACCTTTTTTTTTTAATCTAGTCAGCCGATATTCAGGACTGACAGGAGTACTTTTAGCTTAGTTTAGCATAAATCATTAAATCGGATTAGACTATTAGCATCTCATTTCAAAAAGAGTTTAGACAATTTTTCTATTTAAAGCACAATATCATTGTGCCTACTTCTGCCATGGTACAGCAGCAGCATCCTTTTATTATTACGGAATGAGAGTATAGTTCCTAGCAGTGTTGGAAAATAACGTGTTACTTTAACGGCATTACTTTTGACAGTAACTAATACGCTAACACATTATTTTTTAAATATAGTGACTCCGTTATCGTTAAAACATGATGCGTTTGTCCATTACTTGGTAAGTGAATTAATTTTGGCTGCAGTCTAGCCTACATCTTCCTGTTTACAGGGACGACTCATTGTGGGATTGGTGGATGAAAAACCAACCACTGTAAAGTAGACGCGTCATGTACGAGTCGCCAGACTGGAAGCAATAGCAGAAACTGAAGGCACACGAGGTACACCACGTGTGAACATGAGAGACCGAATGCACGTGAGGTAGACCTAGTGTGCGCACGAGACCAAAAGACCTATTAACATTACTATTATTAATTACTAATACTTCTATGTTTGTTGTTGTAAATAAAAATAAGCACACATTTGTTATCTGCATAACAAGCTTGATTAGTTTAGTAGACACAGTGACACATTTCTGTTATATTTCAGAACACATTATTTAAAATGTATAGTGTTGTATTTCTCAGAAAAAAAGCTGTGATTTACTTTTTATTGTTTTACATTTTTTTATAGCTGTAAACAAGAGCAGATTTTACACTTTAGACATACACAGCTTACTGTCCCTGCTGACATACCATTTTGTGCAGTGTGTTGACAATCTTCTTATCACCTGACATAGATTTGTAAGGGTGTGTTTGAATGAGGCGTTTTAGTAGGTGTAGACAAGTCTAAACTTTTATAAACAATATCTCTATGGGTTTGAGAGTTTAGTCTTTGAGACTACTGATCGTACAGTATATATGCACAAACAACTTGGGTGCAGAGATGGTGTGCTACACATAGGAGAAACATGAAAATATGCTTTTTGTTTTTTCTCATTTGTATGCTACTGACATTGTGGATGTTGTAAATAAATACATAAATAAATAAATATATGCATATATATATATATATATATATATATATATATATATATATATATATATATACACACACACACACATACATATATATAATCTTTTATATTTATATATTTGTTTAACTGCCAAATTGTACACAAATTTCTGGGAATTACAACCACAAAATCAGTCATTTTTATAGCAAAAAGAATAAATAAAATCACGTAAAAAAAAAAAAAAAATAGGGGACATTACACTTTTTTGTTCTGAATACAGTTACTACTGTGATGTTACTTATTATTGTGGAGTAAGAACTACATGTTTACAAAATTGTAAGTAGTTGTGATATGACTATTGTGAATTAATTACAGAAATATGTGTGTTGCAGAGAGAAGCAGGTCACTGTGGATCTATACGACATTTGCATTTATATTTGCAAACATTTGTATTTATATTTTATATTATTATTATTATTATTATTATTATTACTACTAAACAATATTAATATAAATGCCATTTTTATTTTACCGCAAAATATTACAATATTCCTTTTAAAAGTCTGTAAAAAATATTACAAATATTTTATTACAGATAAATATTAACAGTTTCTTAAAACTTCCAAATAGTTCACTTAATATTAATAATTAGTTAGAATTAGTCCAAATTGTGCAAAACAAAATAAAAAAACTAACAAAGAAAATGTAAAAGATTTTATTTACTGTAAGTTTTTTAATAAGATTTTATATACTGTAAGTTCTCAAATAAGATTTTATTTATTGTAAGTGCTTTCCTCACACTAAATCTACTAAAATGAAGTGTAAAAAGTTTTATATGAGCCTTGGAATGAACAGATCATCAAGTTTGCATTGAATTGTTCTCTGAAATGATGTTGATCACACCCTATAATGAGTCACGCACCTTGATAAGCAGGTTCTCATTAGCATTTTGCAGTAGCTGTTCTTTGTTGTGAAGCTCAGCGTGTAGGCGCACAGAGGTAGACCTGGCCTCCTCCAGCTGGTCTCTGGCCTGTTGCAGCCGCTGGCTCAGCTGCTCCTGAGAGTTACGCAAAGTGCAGGAGATCTGATCCGACACCATCAGCAGCTGCCCACGTGTCTGCTGCAGGGCTGAAAGCTGTGAGAGTGAAAAACAAAGGGTCAGACCCAGCAAAACAGACCAGCCAGAACCAAGATGAAACTTTGTGTGCACCTCTTTGCGGTGCTCTTCTCTCTGCTGCTCAAGTTCCTGCTGCAGAGTGGAAACACTGGCCTGAAGTCTGACCTCAGCTTGTGCTGAGCGTTTCTCCATCGCACACATCTCCTCTCGCAGCTGACCCACTTCATTCTCCTGCAGAAAAACAAGTGGGTTAAGAAATGCAATGAGAGACGTCTCACGAAAAGAAAACTAAACAATGAACTTTCCTGGAATGATGCGTCAGAGCCTGTGATATTACACAAATCTGTTCTTTAAAAAATGTAAAGTTATGTAGGCGTGAAATATGGCCTGAGGTGCCGATTTCAGTTCTGCAAATGTAAAATGGCTCTGCATTGACTTTAGTTGACTTACTGTGCATTCAATGTATGAACAGTCCTGGTGCTGGAGGGTTGTTGCTAAAAGGGATACAGCTCCAGGCAGAATTTAACACGAACTATTTATATTATTTATTAAATTACACATTACATTGTGTTTATTAACATCTCCCTCATACCCCAACCCTAAACAGAAACATAACAATAATCGTTGTTGTACAGTGTCTCAAAAATCCCGCAATGTTGATTATTACCTAATTAAGTCATAGTAATAACCGTAACTTTTCTGATTTTTATTGTAATGCAATAGTGTGCACCTTTTGTAAAGCTGCTCTTAAACAATAACTATTGTGAAGCGCTACACAAATAAACTGTCTGCGCCTCCAAGTATCCTTAGCTGTATCTCTTCTAGACTTTTCCATGCTGGAGTGCATGACATCGGGCACTTTTTTTCCGCACAGAGTTGATGTTTTTTCAATGGCAGGCACATAGAGCACTCCATCAAAAACGCGAGACGCAGTAGGTGGTTAGAATGAGAGATGCCCCAGGTGCAAACCGCATGCTAATGCTTATTGCTGCTTATTAGCAATAGAAAAATGCCTCTCACCTCAAAAAAAAAATGCATTCGTTGTGATCGGGCCTTTCACAAGTGTTTCTTTTGGCAATGCGTCAATATTATTGATTTTTTTTTTTTTTTTATGAACAAAATAGTTAGAATTTTAAGTAAAGATCATGATCCATGAAGATATTTTGTGAATTTCTGACTGTAAATAAGACCAAAACTCCATTTTTGTTGGTAATATGCTTTGTCAATAACTTAAACAGGACAAACTGAAAGGTGATTTTGAGTATTTTGGTTTTATTTATACAGATTCCAGATTTTTAAATAGTTGTTGAATGAATAAAAAAGGACATATGTTTTTGTGGTTCATGGTCACATTTTATCTGATGCATATGCTTTCAAAAACATCTTTTAACTAAAGTTTGAACCTAAATAACCAGCTTCACTGCTTTACATGCAAACCAATAATTACAGCAGGGCAGCAAAATGTTGACACAAGATTTTAAGTCAATTCCAGGTGCTGAGAACAAAACCCCTGAATCCAAACATCCAAACTGGATAACTCAGCTAGTGGCTGTGAGCACTGAATGAAATAAATGTAAATAAAGGTAAATCTAATACTATGTACATACTGTTTAAAAGCTCTTTTGTTAACATCTTCCATGGCTGAAACACTGATTGAGAGGCTGCATAAGATGTGGGATGATGTTTATTTTGTGCTATAACTGGAAAAAAGAAAGATCATTTATTTAATCTGAGGTATCTGTAGTGATCTGTCACGCCACTTTACTAAGTTAACTGTTTGAATTTACTGATAAAATGTACGGAGTCTGGAAGACAACACTGTTTCTTTTCTTTTTAAAAAGCTTGTGAATGTGATTATCGGATGGGAGGTGCAACCGATAACATCTAGGGAAGTTTTATTTACAAATCAACTCAAACAGCACAGACTAAACTATCAGTGTTTGGCTTTAAGAATAGGGACACACTGAAATAAATCCAAAGCAGATAGAATGTGGATGGACTAAAATCTCTGAGGAATATTTCCAGTACCATGCTGAATTTATGCCATGAAGTATTGAGGAAGTTCTCAAGGCAAAAGCGGACCCTTACTAGTAAGGTGTACCTAATAAAGTGGCCGATAAGTGTATAACTTGTATATAAATCGTATAGTCTAACAAAGCTATTAGACGTGTTGGGTGTAAGTAATAAAGCAACTACTGTAATTAAATTTCTTTTTAGCTAAAAAAAAATAATAATAAAGAACGGGATTACTTTTAAAAGGGACTTTTAGGTAATTTAATTAGAATTATTTGTAATCTACCTCCCTCAAATACTGTACATGAACTCAACAGTTCTATATAAATAAATTCAAAGCAGCATCTGGAAATGTTTCGTCATTAAATTAAAAACATGGTGAACTTTTGCCCCTATCTTATCGTGCCCTATATGTTCTGGACTAAATGTTCACACAGCTAAGAGAGAAGGGCTTAGTACTACTTATTTGCTTCATTTAATGAGCTGCTGAACAGATTCAAAATTTCCAAATCTAATTTATTCCATTACTTTCAATTACGCAATTTTGCTAAAACATATCTTACTACATTCCCCCTCCATCCAAAGGAAACTCTAACTGAAGACATTTTTTCACTCTCAAATTCTCAGTACTACATTGCCTCCATCTATGGCCTGCTTTGTTCTGTATATGTCCCTCCTCTTTCTGTACTTAAGGATATGTTGGGGGGGAGAGCTACCTGTAGGCTTAGAACTTGATGAAGAGCTGTGGAATAATATCCAAGCTAAAACCAGCTCTACCTGTATTTGTGCTTGCTTGAAGCTTCAGTTCAAAGTTGTTCACAGAATCCATTACACCAAAGCAAAAAAAAAAAAAAAAAAACTTTCTATAACAGCAATTGCTCCATGTCCCCAGCAGAACATACTCACATTTTACACCTGCCCTAAATTAAATTCCTTCTGGTCTTCATTTTTTGACACACTATCAAGATCTCTTAATGTTTATGTTAACCCTGGACAATTTTTGCAATTTCTGGTTTGCTCCCTACACTGACTGTTTATATAATCTGTCCTGGTGGAAAGACCTAATGTCTTTTTTACATTTGGAACAATTTAAACACTTTATTAGGAACTCTCTCAGCTTATTTAATAAATTGTGGAAGCCTGTGATGTGAGACATTACCTTCTATGTAGATGACCCCCCCCCCCCCTTTTTTTTTTATTCCTTCATTAATTAGCTTTTTTTGTGGGGTTGATTTGTTGCGATAAGGGTTATGGTTGTTTAAATAAGTGTAATCTATTATTATTCTGTATGTTTAAAACCAGCAGATTATACCAGATATTTCGTATGCCACGTACATACTGTTATGATACAAATATCAGCTTAAAAAAATTCAAAGCAGTAGAATTCTTTTTTTTTTTTTGTTACACAAATTTATTTTGCATAATAATTCTATTTTCAAGAAGATTTAAATAAAGGCCACATTTATGAAAATGATTGAACATGGTTAAAATGCAAGAATTTGTCAGAATTTGTCAGAAATGTATAGCAACATATAGTATTTATGAAATATTGTGTCATTGTTTTGATACAAATTTTTATTTTCTATTAAGTTCCTCTTTGGCTCCAATTTATGGTAAAGGATTAAGTTGAATATATATATATAAACAGTTGAAGTCTGAATTATTAGCCCCCCCTGTATATTTTTTTCCCCAATTTGTCTTTAACAGAGAGAAATTTTTTTCAACACATTTATAATCATAATAGTTTTAATAACTCATTTGTAATAACTGATTTATTTAATCTTTGCCATGATGACAGTAAATAATATTTTACTACATATTTTTCAGGACACTTCTATACAGCTTAAAGTGACATTTAAAGGCTTAACTTGGTTAATTAGGTTTACTAGGCAGGTTAGAGTAATTAGGCAAGTTATTGTATAACGATACTGTTCACATACTGTGAACATTTCCTTGCTCTGGTGAACATACTTTGGAAAATATTTAAAAAAGGAAAAAAAATTCTTCAACTATATATATATATATATATATATATATATATATATATATATATATATATATATATATATATATATATATATATATATATATATATATATAACTAATGTCAGTTTTGATGTCATTGATTAATGCACTTACTTGACAGGGCTGATTTCATTCATTCAATTTCCATCTACTTTTTCCCTGGTTTATCACAGCGGAATGAACCGCCACTTACTTGACAGACTTAAATAATTTTAATTTCAGGTGGTTTGTGTAATGTGTTTAATGTTTGGTAAAATAATGTCTAATGGCATCTTCATTATCAACTAATTACACCGTCTTATTCCAACAGGTGGATTTAGAGGGTTTTTTATGTGTATATATATATGGCCATGCTGCCATATAAGCCATGCTGTACACATTAAGTCAATGTTAAAGATTACTGTTATTATCATTGCTAATAATTTACTAAGAATACAATAGAGATTATGTTATATAATTAAGCTTTTCTATCGTCTATGCTCTGAGATTTATAAGGATTTTAAGGAGGTTTGAATCAAGTAATTAAATTACATCAGACACATTTTATTAAAAGTCATTTAAATACAATTTTAATGATGTAATTAGTAATTAACGACTTTTTAAAAGTAACTCACACCCAACACTGGCTATTAGGCCTATTATCAGAAAACATGTCAGAGCAGATCAGAGATCGAGTCGAGAGGCATCGTTTTACCAGAATTGCCATGACAGCATAACAAACAGTGGTAATTGTCCTGTCAGTGTGATATACAGTATGACGGTCTTTCTGTCTTTCTTTATGTATGTAGTAAATGCATAGATATGTATGCGGGTACTCGAGGAGAGTGTCATATTTTTATCCATTTTAACTCTTGTGCACTGTTCAAATTTACTACTCTTTTGTTATGTTCGGGATAAAAACTTCCACTGAATTAAACTGCTGCAAAAACGTAAAAAAATTTTTGGCATAAATCTGTTTATCAACCTCAGTCCTGATCAAACTACTAAATTGTTTAGATAGTAACAGGATTTTAACTCTTTAATTGCCAAATTCACAAATGATGTCACTTATTTGGTGAAAAAAAACACAAAATGACGTATTTTCAATATAAAAAGTTGTGAACTGGATTTTTTTTTTACCTTTAATCAGTCTTGGACATTTGAACGATTAGTAATTAACAACACTGGCTTTGATGCATTGTTAGATTTTCATTTTTTCTCCCTAGTTTACTGTTGTTGTCTGTCTTTGCCCCATTGACTTCCATTAGAACCACATTTGATGGTGCATAGATACACAGTCCTTGTTTTTATTTATTCCATGTAGTTCTGAGAGCTGAGATGCATATTTTGATTTTCTCAGACACTAAGTGCGTAAAGGTCACTCTTACACACCCACAGACACACATACACACACTTTAATTTGCTGTTATACTTCATATAAAATCCAGAAACTAAGCTTGTTTTGCACAGGCCTATTTAAAGGGTTAATGGTGCGAACTGATGATCAACAGTAAAAATTTGACTAATTTTACCTCTTCCCAACAGAGAAAACCACCAACATCAAAAATGCATGATTATATGGTGTCATGGCTTTGCAATCAAAAACTGTGGTTATGATGGAAGTCAATGAGGTAAAAACAGACACCAACAGTAAATTAGGGAGAAAAAAAGAAAAAGAATCAAAAACAATTCATGAAAGGCAATGTCAATACACATGTCCAAGACTTTAATAAAAGAGAAAAAAAATCCAGTCCATAATTACTTTTTATATTGAAAATACGTCATTTTGTGTGTTTTTTTTCACCAAATCAGAGACATCATTTATGAATTTGGCAATTAAAGAGTTACATTCATGTAATTTTCTAAGCAATTTAGTAGTTTTAATCAGGACTGAGATTTGCATAAACAGATTTATGCAAAAACATTTGAAAAAATATTTATCTGATGCAGTTTAAAGCCCAAACGTAACAAAATGGTAGTAAATTTGCCCAAATATTTTTTTAATTCAAAGCATTTTTCCAAATATGTGTCAAAATAAGATTTGTCACCAAAAACCATTCTGCTAGCTGAAACACAGAAAATGTTGTGGCCAAATTACGACACAAAATCACCTCAGAGAGGATGAAAACATCCCCAAGAGCACATAAGGGTTAAAATGGCATTTTTGGTTTTCGGTGGCCAAAAAATGGGTGCATCCCTAATTAAGAATTATTACTGAACTGTTAAAAAGATAATAATAAATAAAAAACTAGGAGTTTCCAATAGCAGAGATAGTAGCAGTCAAACACTTGACTTTGGCCATCACTTACTCATCCTTTACTTCCTTATCTGTTTGTAAGGAAGACAGACTAAGAAAATGCCATTGATTTCCATGGAAATTACCTAATATGAATGTCAATGTCTGCTTTTCCAACATTCTTCAAAATATCTCATTTTAGTAAAGAAATAAAAAGTTTAGAACCACTTGAGTGTGTATAGTGAGGAAATGTTCATTTCTGAGTGGACTATCCATTAGAGTTCCACAAAATAACCCTGTATTTGTTCAGTGCACATGTGTACCAAACCAATCTGGAAAATCGAATTGCTCACATCTGATTTAAAATGAAAATGAAAAGCGAGTCTGTAATTGAGCCATTTTTAGTAAGCACTCATTATGATGCAGTGAAGACCAGCTGTTGTGTTGCAGCTGCAGATGTTTTACCTTCTGATGTGCTTGTCGGGTGATTTCCTCAATCTGTCTGTTTAGAGAGTCACAGCGTGTTTGTGCTTCCTGTAACTGTTGCACTGTCTTCAGGAGCTGCTCGCGATACACTCGCAACTGCTGGCTGTGGCCTACAGCACCCTGAAAACACACAAAATGGTATAGAGTTAATACTTATAGTCAAGGTTCATTTACTCTTACTCCACTTGTTACAAACCTCTTTGACTTACTTTCTTCTGTTGAACACAAAAGTAGATATTTTGAAAAATGCTGGAAACCTGCAATCACTTCCATAGTATTTGGTTTTTCTCCTACTATGGAAGTCAGTGGTCACTGGTTTCCAGCATTGCTCAAAACATCTTCTTTTGTGTTCAACAGAAGAAAGGCTGACATTAATCTTAAATCACCCTGAAACCACAACACATCCATTTGATTACTTTTCAAAAAACATATGCACCAGACTTATATAAAGATGATTGAAGAATCGGTTGTTAAAATGACACCCATGATAAAATAGCAAGGTACAATAACATCTCTAGCAACATTCTGGGAAGATCGGTGTTACACAACCTGTTGGTTTTGTTTAATTTCTGTATAGCAAGAGTTTGATGTTGTAACATGGTCACTTCTGCTTGTCATGTAACGTTTCATAACTGATGATTTCCTCTAAAAGACTTCTGCAGGTGGCCTGAGGGATGCTGGTATATTTATCTCCTTCAGAAAATGTCATATTATGATACTAAAGGTTGAATGTTTTACTAAAGGTCAACTAAGTCTTAAAATTTAAAGGGCAACTATGATAAAAATCAACTTTAGTAAGTTGTTTAGACAGAACTGCGTGTATGTGTATAGATATAGTGTGTCCACAGTCCTATTGGACTGAAATAAACTAAACAAGTCTCTATTTTAAAATGTCCTGACGTTAAAACAGAACCCAAGTGAGGCCCACTGCAACGTGATGTTGGAGTGCGGTTTTCCCTATCCACCGAATTGATTGACAGGCGCAATGTTTCTATAAAAACATGTACACACACGTCCGCAGAACTTTTTTTTCCGCAAATAAACTGGAATTAAAATATTTGTTACATCTCTGTGATTTTTAAAATGTTTAAAGTTTAAATGTTTTCAAAACAGAGCATGTTTGTAATAAAGACAGTAAAATCACAACTTCTTAAACGCTATAATCACAACTGCATGGTGTCAGTAAACGTGCATATATGCGCATGTGTGTGTACTGCAAACGGCATTTGTGTGTGGCTCATCGTAATCTTTTTGACTAATGAGCTGCATTTCATTTTCATCTGTGTCTCTCTCTATCACTGACTGCTGTTTATCTGACATAAAGCGTGAGGAGAAGCAGACACGCATGGTGGGCGGGAAGAAGCAGCTCATTTGCATTTAAACCCGCAGGCTACAAAAAGAGCTACAATGTATTCAGACACCAAAAAGGCAGATTCTGGAGATTATAATAAATTATCCATTTTAAGCTGATGTATTTTGTGCTGAAACTTTACAGACACATTCTGGAGTCACCAAAGGCTTATCTTACATCTTGTAAAAGGGGTAAAATAGGTGCCCTGTAACAATTGCACTTGAGTCTATGGGAATAAATACCTATATCTTTTCATTTAATATAAAAATTGAATAATAAAGTCTGGTCAATTTCAGGTCATTTTTCATTATGCAATAATAATTATTACTGTTGTTAAAGAATCTGTTTTGCGTTCTGTTTTGTGTTATTTGTCATATTACTTTTATACAATTAAGGTATTTTTTAATGTAATAAAAATGTAAGAAAATGAGCACTAGTGTAGTTTTGGAAATATGCATATATTATAGTATTACATAATTTCAGTAATATTAATAATAATAATAATAATATTAATAATAATTTAATACTAAACCAAAAACAACATTTTAGATGTCTATAGAATGTGTTAGCTCACTGATAGCATTTAGCAACTTAATTGTATGTTACAACCATTTTGTTGTTACTGTTTTAATTAGCTAATGAGATGTTTTAATGTGGCTAACATGTTTATGCTGGCAAACACATTTTGACATTGAAAATGTTGTTAACATGTTTTAACACATGATGTTTTGACAACGTGATTTTAACATTACGGACATGCTTATCGAGTTGCTAAAATTATTTAGTAATCTGCCAACATGTTTGTTTACACATATTGGGATTTGTTTGTTTGTGTATAGACATTCGCCAAGCCAACATCTATTGCTATTTTCATGGAGACAAATACTGTAGATATAGATTATATTAAGATTTTACTATTTATTTTTGCTAATAAAACTCTAAAACTGTCATTTCTTTTGGATGAGCAGTGTTAAAAATGCTTCAAAGGAGTGAGTTGAATAAAATAGGTTTCTCAAAGAATTAAAGTCAACCCAATTGAATAGAACATGCTTGGTAGCTAAATTGCTTTTACAAAGAGAACATCTGGGAGAACATCTTCTCCAAGTATTAAAAATTCTACAGCAGTTAAAAACAATCGGGTCCCACCAGTTGGAGAATTTACTAGCATTTTTTAGCACATTGTTAGGACGTATTGGCAACTTGAATTTAACGTTACAGACATGTTTATTAAGTTGCTAGCTTGTTTTAGTAAGTTTCTAGTATGTTTCCACGTGTTGCTAACATGTTTTAACACTTTATTTGGATGTTTTGGCAACATGACTTTAACATTACCGACACGCTAATAAAGTTGCTAACATTCTAGTAGTTTGCTAATATGTTTGTTTGCACACACGGCTAGCATGCTTTAACTTGTTTGTTTGCTTGTGTTTAATGCATTGTCAGCTTCTATGGATATTTTCAAAAAGAAAAGTAAACTGCAGACATAAATTATATTACCATTCATTCATTTACCTTCAGCTTAGTCCCTTATTTATCAGGGGTCGCCACAGCGGAATGAACCAATGACTATCCCGGCATATGTTTTACACAACGGATGCCCTTCCACCCACAACTCATTACTGGAAAATACCCATACACTCTGGCATGGGTCACACAGAAATGCCAACTGGCCCAGCCAGGACTTGAACCAGCAACCTTCTCGCTGTGAGGTGACAGTGCTAACCACTGAGCTACCATGCCGCCCTAAATTATAGTTTTAATATTTATTTTTGCTAAAAAATAATATAAAAGTATTTTTGGATGAACAGTATTAAAAATTGCACTGAATAAAAAGTTTCTCACAGGATTTAAGCCAACCCAATTAAATAGAACATGCTTGATAGTTAAAATGCTTTTACAAAGAGAACATCTGGGAGGATCTTCTCTAAGTATTAAAAACTTATGTGCCATCCTGGAGTGACCTATTCTACAGCGGGTAAAAAAAATCTGGTCCCACCGGTTGGAGAATTTACTAGCATGTTTTAACACATTGTTAGGATGTTTTGGCAATTTTGGGTGCTTTCACACCTAGACGCTTGTTTCAGAACCTGGCATGTTTTTCCCCTTAGCTCAGTTCCGTTGGGCATTTGTGAATCCTGAAATCGGATCTGTGCCAAAACAATCCGCGATTGCCTGAACGAGGTGGTCTCGGCTAGGTTGAAAGGAACTCTGGAGTGGTTGGGTTGCCGTGAAAAAGCAATACAATCCAACAAACCAGGCTATATCACAGTGTATTGTGGTTATGTAATAGCCATATATAGGCTATATGAAGAGAGAATTATGAGTAGGGTGGGATGTCATTCCTACCAGTAAATGTGCCTTTCATGTTGAATACGAAAGTGAAAGCATGCAATTAGCATAATTATTAATGAGAGATAGCGATGCGGTAGTGCTGTCGCCTCACAGCAAGAAGTTCGCTGGTTCGAGCCTCAGCTGGGTCAGTTGGCATTTCTGTGTGGAGTTTGCATGGGTTTCCTCCGGGTGCTCCGGTTTCCCCCACGAGTCCAAAGACATGTGGTACAGGTGAACTGGGTAAGCTAAATTGTCCTTAGTGTATGAGTGTGAATGAGTAAGAATGGGCGTTTCCCAGTGATGTGTTGCGGCTGGAACGTGCTGGATAAATTGGCGGTTCATTCCGCTGTGGCGACCCCAGATTAATAAAGGGACTAAGCCAAAAAGAAAATGAATGAATGAATGAATGAATTAACGAGAGATGTTTATCCATTAGGAAAATTGTCTTAAATTCACAATTTCTTTTCCATATTTTAATCTTATAATATTTTCTATTAGGCCTATTGTTTTGTTTATGTCTGCACTGACGCCTCAACATTCATCTGCTTCATGATCTAACTGCAGCCTCGGTTCATCTTTTAATTCTCTCTATTATATGAAGAATATCATTTTTTAAGCTCATAATTAATAATGAAAACAAGAATGCAAACAAAAGATATTACATGTCTTTTTCTCATTTTAAAATAGCTAAATAAATGTTACAAAAAATGATGAGCAATAGATTTATCGATACAATTGAAATTGAAAGAAAGTCTTACCTCCTATTTTTATATTTGGTGACTGTCTGTGGGTGTCACCATAATTAAAGCACAAATTTTCACTTATAAATTAAAACACGTGAGCAGAATTTACTCGCACACGACTTGTTTTAACAATTTTTGTCATGTGAAAGCCAACCTCACCAAGAACAAGCAACAATTTTAATCCCTGTTTAAGAACAAAACGACTGATCTACAGGTGTGAAAGCACCCTTAAATGTAATATTATGGACATGCTTAACAAGTTGCTAGCATGTTTGCACTTTTTGCTAGCATGTTTTAACACATTGTTTTGATGTTTTGGAAACATGATTTTAATATTACAGACATGTTAATCAAGTTGCTAGCATAATTTAGCAAGTTGCTAACCTGTTTACACATGTTGCTAGCATGTTATAACAGTGTTAAGATGTTTTGGCAGCATAAATTTAACATTACGAACATGCTTAACAAGTAGCTAGCGTATTCTAATATGTTGCTAGCATGTTTTTGAACATTGTTATGATGTTTTGGAAATTTGATTTTAACACATTATATACATGCTTAAGTTGCTAACATGTTTGCACTTTTTGCTAGCATGCTTTAACACATTGTTGTGATGTTTTGGCAACATGATTTTAACATTACGAACATGTTTATCAAGTTGCTAGCATATTTTAGCAAGTTGCAAACATGTTACACATGTTGTTAGCATGTTTTAACAGTGTTAGGATGATTTAGCAACATTAATTTAACAATACGAACATATTTATCAAGTTGCTAACATATTTTATTATCAAGTTGTTAGCATGTAGTTAAGCTTTAAACCAGAGGAGCCCAAACGGAGTCCTGGTCCTGCAGAGTTTAGCTCATCTTGCTCTAACACCCCTACAAGAATGTTTTTATGCCAAGACAGAGCTGGTTCATGTGCTGGAGTTGGAGCTAAACTCTGCAGGACAGCAGCCCTCCAGGACCAAGTTTAGACACACAGGTATGATGGTGTACCCTGTCCAGGTCCTCCTTGGCCTGCAGTTGTGACTTCAGCATCTCCAGTCGTTCTGTCAGGAATTGCATCTGTGCAGAAAACAGTGAGACCTCATCAGTCCTTTTGTCCATTAAACAACCCCTCATCGATCGCTCTTACCAACTCACCTGCTGGTCTTTCTCCCTTAACTCGTTCTGGCTCTTCTCCAGAGCTTCCTGTAAAAACTCCACCTTCTTCTCCATCTCCAGCTTGTGATCTTTAATGGCCACATCCAGCTGCCCCAGCTCAAGAGAGAACATTGGCTTTAGTACAGTGGAGACCCAGAGCTAATTGTATATGTGCTGAAGAGTGTGTGTGCGTGGTACCAGCTGTGCTCTCTGCTGCAGCTCCCCCTGTCTCTCCTTCAGAGCAGTGTCCAGATCCAGCACCTCATGGTTCCTCTCCTCCAGCTCTCTCTGACTCTCTCTGGAAACACAAACCATGTTGGAGAAAGCGTTTATTTATTTTGCAAGGTTTTTACAAAGCAGTCATATGTACTGCACATCATTTTTCTAGGGTAGAAAGAACAGAGAAAAACATTCTGTCAACATTTACTACTAGTTTTATTTTGTTCTGTTCTGTTAAACACCAAAAACGATATTTTGAAAAAAATGATGGGAACCAACAGTGACAAAAACGAGTACTATGGAAGTCAATGGTTACCCAACATTCTTCAAAATATCTTCTTTTGTATCTAACAGAACAAGAAAAAAACATTATTTTAAAGCTGAGTAAATGATGACAGAAAGTGATTTTTGGGTGAACTATCATTTTAAAAAGATTTTCCAATATAAAACTCAATTCCTATGCTAAAACATACAAGTTCTGGCTAACATAATTCGACTAATGCCTGAAGGGGAGATTGTTTGACGCACTTAAACAGTCATTAATTGATGGCCTAATTTAGATTCAGGTATTACACGTTTCATTTTAAACTCGTGGCAACGTACAGATCTGAAACACATACAGTACGTGAGGATTTGAATTTGTTCTAGCATGTATTGTGGAGCCCTGCGAGTAAACCAGTCACTCCAGACCCCACAAACCACTTCTAATGTAATCAAAAGGTGACTGAGCAAACACCTCAGGCTGGTGTGTAACTTTGGAGAGCAAACAGTAGCACACACACACATATATACAGTACACACATGTGTGTTATTGTCTGTGCTTATTACTTCTAAAGGTCTATTAATGAAACATTATTTGATTGTTGTGGTGGTATGGATTTAGAGGTAAAGGTTGGGTAACTGTGGCCTGGCATTAAAAGAATGGTTAACCAAAAAAATAATAATAATTCTTTTATAATTCTACAATTTTATAATTCTTTAATAATCATCCTTTGCTTGTCAGAAACCTGCTTGAGTTTATTTTATCTGTTGAATACAAAAGAAGACATTTTGAAGAATGCTAAAACCAGTAACCATTGACTTCCGTAGTATTTGTTTTTCCTACTATGAATGTCAATGGTTGCAGGTTAAACATTTCTCATGAAAAAAGAAACTCATGAAGATTTGGAAAAGCTTGGGTGTGAGCAAATAGTTAATACATGATTATTTGTAAGAGAAATGTCCCTTTAATATTCATGGTGACAAACTGTGTTTCTTCTTCTGTAGGGGTTAACAGTATGTTGGAGGTGGGGTGAGGTGATTGTGCTTTTTACACCACGAATGTATTAAAAAACCTCATCAGTGATTCATCAAAAAGGGATATTATTCTGAATAACAGAACAAGCATTTGAGGTTTCTTCCTCATGTTTACAGATGCATATTAGCCTGTAATAAGAAAAGCAGAAATGTAGCTCACAGTGAAGATGTTACATTCATGTTATGTACACTAGTGTTAAAAAGTTCTGGGTCAGTAAGATTTTGAATGTCTAAAATAAACACTGTTTTCTATTTTAATGTTTTAAAATAACTGTTTTATATTTTAAATATATCATTTATTCATGTTACGCAAAGCTGAATTTTCGACTTTACCACTAAAGTCTTCAGTTTCACATAATTCTTCAGAAATCCTTCAGATATTTTAGCTTTTTTTTTTAATTAAAAATATGTAACATTACACACATCTTTAAAGTCGTGTTTGACCAATTTAATGTATCACTAAAGTTTCTCAAAAAAAAAATTGCACTAATGTTAAATTAATTCCAAAATCTTACAGACCACTAACTTTTGAATTGTTTTGTATACAATAGTTTGTTTTAAAATGTAAAAAAACTTTCAAAATCCTGTATGATACAGTGACACATTCCATAAACATTCATTATACAAATTTCCAATAAATAGTACAAAATATTAAAACAAAAAATGGTTAGAACAATTTCATTCTAAACCAGCAATGATATATTTATGACACAATAATAACACATAAATAAAAGCAAAGGCAATAAATGTAAATTATGAGAGTCAGATTCACAAACATTTAAACCAGCAGCATAATGTGGGTTGTATTTTCATATTCAAAGTGGAAATACTAGATTTATATATATATATAAACATATGTATGAAGCTTTGGAAATTGGGTTAAAATAATAAAAAGGAACTCCCATGATCCACCAGAACAGGATGTAATTGGCAGCACAATTAAAACTTGTGTTTGGAGGCCTTTAGAGATCTGTTACAATCTACGTTAGAAGCAAATGTGCAGCAACAGGAAGTGAACGTTTTACACTGTCCTCGTGATTGTGAGAAACTTGTTCACTATCCAGTGATGGACAGACTGCTGTGATTTCCCAGTAGTCAGAGCAGCTCACCTGAGCTCTGCAGCCAGTTTATCGATGGCCGCTTGCCGCTGATCTGATGTCAGTTGTGTGTGCTGCAGAACATCGCTCAGCTCCTGCAGGTGGTCTAGTGTGTCGGCCAGCTCTCCACGCACCTCCTTTAACTGTCCCTCCAGAAGCTGCGCTCGTTGTAGAGAGTTTCTCCTGTCCATCTCACTGCGGTGGAGCTTCTCCTCAAGGTCCATAACTGAGAAACACGAGCAAGAAAAATTATGAATATTATTCATATATTATATATTTATATATAAATCACAAAAGGATGGTTTGGATGAACTCTTAAAATAAGCAATGAAATAAAACACAAAACAAAACATGGAATGGAAGTTGGCTCATGAATGTGCTTTTTATTTAATCTTAAGGGAGTTGAACAAAATATATATATATATATTTTTTTTTATGAGGGTCACACTGGCGCTGCAACACAAAAAAAAACACACTGAAACGAAACAAAACCAAAAAATATATGAAACAAAATAAAACAAAACCAAACAAAATTAATTGTGGGTTAGATTTTAGTTTTCTTAAATTGTAAAAAATAATAATAAAACAAAGCAAAAAAACTAAACAAAATAAAAAAATATTTAAAACAAAATAATACAAAATATAATAAAATAATACAAAACAAAATAAAAGTAATTGTGACTTAGTTTTTAGTTTGCTTAAGCTGTAAAACAAAACAAAAACAAAACAAAAGTAATTGTGTCTTAGTTTTTAGTTTGCTTAAGTTGTAAAATAAAACAAAACAAAACATAATTTAATTTAATAACATAAAATAAAATAAAATCAAAAACAAAACAAAACAAAATTGTGGCTTAGTTTTTAGTTTGCTTAAGTTAAAATAAAGTAAAATAAAAATAAAATAAAATAAAAAAACAAAACCAAACAAAAAACAAAATAAAAAATTAAATTAAAAAAATTCATTAAACAAAACAAAACAAAACATAATAAAATAAAATAAAACATAATAAAACAAAACAAAACAAAACAAAACAAAACAAAACAAAA
The DNA here is from genome assembly GCF_903798145.1 of Danio aesculapii. Classification (NCBI taxonomy): domain Eukaryota; kingdom Metazoa; phylum Chordata; class Actinopteri; order Cypriniformes; family Danionidae; genus Danio; species Danio aesculapii. Next base: position 12,576,280 of record NC_079436.1, on the reverse strand, counting down.
CAAAACAAAACAAAACAAAACAAAACAAAACAAAACAAAACAAAACAAAACAAAACTGTGGCTTAGTTTTTAGTTTGCTTAAGTTAAAATAAAATAAAATAAAATAAAACAAAATAAAACAAAATAAATAAAATTAAATATAAAATTAAATAAAAAATGAATTAAACAAAACAAAACATAATTTAATAAAATAAAATAAAATAAAATAAAATAAAATAAAATAAAATAAAATAAAATAAAATAAAATAAAATAAAATAAAATAAAATAAATCATCAAACTCTAAATGAGGATTTCTCATAGTGAGGTCTGCAAACACCAGGTTTTGTTAATGCTTTTGGCAATTCCTGGTCTGCAAGTAAAACATTATTCTTTTCAATCTCACTGAATACAGCTGCTGCATACCTATTTCACTCTTTTTATCTAGCAGTCCTTTGGTCTCCTTGAGCGTCTCCTCCATCTGCACGAGCTGTGAGGCTTTGGTGTTGCTGTCTCTCCTCAACCGCAGCAGCTCCAGCTCCATGTCTGAAAGCTCCACTCGACACTTACTCATCTCTGAACTCAACTGCCTGTAAAACACACACAGCTTCACATTACCATCTTTTCCCCAGTGCCCTGACCACTGTCCAAATGCTCACAAAACTACAGGAAAGTAAAACTGGCCTTAATAGAAAATCTAAATCCTAGTTGTCTGGTTTTGACTCATATATGAAGAGCCAATGTGTGGAATGGTGTTATTCCTCAGCGAGGATAATTCACAGTTGTATATATAGAGGAAAAGTGCAGCAGGAGTGGCTACGGACACAAAGGCTCTGAAGCCATTTAACAGTCATAAGATCATCTCAAGGAACACCCTGAGGACAAGACACATGTCTGGGGTGCTTAGAAAAGCAGCAAACTGATCAAAAAGCCACTAGACTGATTCTCAGATGACCTGCCTCACTTGAATTACATTATTAAAAAGAAAGTCTGAATATGCAAACATATAACCAAGTTAATCCTCAATTTGAGTAATGACCCAGAGCCTACAAGATCCCAATATCTATGGAATTGAACCATAATGCCTTGAGCATTTGCCACAAAATTTAAAAGCAGAAGTCTCACAGAGAGAGGATGATCGGACAAGCACGAAGCATCAAAACACAACATAAATAACAGTAACTTTAATTCAATTAAGCCAATTAAATCTCATAGTTCAGTCAGTAAGAAGCTAAATCTGCTTTTAAATGCTTATGTTACTTATATACTAATATTACTTATATCTATAATAGGGTATATGCCGAGCTGGTGTTGTTCCCATACTGACAAACTTTTTTTTCATTTTATACGATTCCTTTTACGGCATCGATGTTGTAATATAATTAAAATACAATCAGTTAAATAGACTTTGGCATTCATTTAGTTGCTCAAGCGAAAATGAAACAAAAAGCCGTTTACTCGCACACGTCTGTCAGAATTGGCAGGCTAGCGTTGAAGCTCTATTGAATATACTGGGGTAAAATAAATGCTCATATTATGAAGACGTGGTGAGGAAAATGTAATTTAATGCAGTGCTTCTTGTACAATCTGAGACCCACTTTATCTCGGTTATTACTCTAATGGAGATCGCCGATTTTTAAAGAAAACAGGCCTTAAACGTGCCGATTTTGCAATTGCAAAAAGTTCACCAGAAGCGCTTAATCCAGGTTACTGGCAAATTAAAAGTCCTATTAGCATACTTCGGCATATACCCTATTACATTCTTAAAAAGTGTTCAACAGATGTAAATAATAAAGAGTGTTTAAGTAGCAACCACTGGATTGAAAAAAAAAGACAAAGATTATCATGACACTGAAACCATGTATAGTAACTTCAATGACGTTTTTTCTGTTCCAGTCCATTTTTTCCCTTTTTTAAGTCATCGAAAAGGCTTGTAATAACCCTCGAGTACACCGCAGGGTTTATTCAATAAATATTTCAATAAGCGCCCTATAAAGTGTTAACAATTAGGATTTTAACCCCTTACTCACTTTTTTAACATAGACACAAAATGACACAACTTAAATGAATGCCAATCTTCAATGTATTTGTGAATAGATTTAAGCTTAGTCTCAATTTAAAGAAAAGTGATGTCATATTGTAGAAGTAAAAAAAAGTTTAAAAAGTTTAATAAAACAAAAGTTACGCACCTTTATGTTTATGAAAATAATACAACAATAAATGTATATTTTATTATATTACATAAAATATGTATTTTACAAAACTGTATTTATGTATTTAGCCTAAAATTTGTCAGAAAATCAAGGCTAAATATCTGAACAAATTATATTCTAAATTTGAAGTTGATATCTCAAAAAAATGAGCTTTCAGTAAAAATTAGTTTGGCCGCAGTACCAAACATGACCACTAGATGACATTTAGTTTACATTTATGACCATACAAGGGCGCCCCCTATTTTTGGAGGAATATGAAGCATATTTGTTCATCCTTTTGATAGAGGTGTGAACCTACACTGGTCTCAGTTCGGTTACGATTATCATGCCATCATTCGGTTCAATTCGCTATCTCTGTGCATTGACGATGCTTTCCATTCACAGTTTAACATTTTCTTCACAGCACAGCAATTCTTGTATTACAATGTATAAATATATTTGTATTTATATACTATTTGTAATACAATTTTGTCCTTTAACACAAGCAATCAGATAAATAAACTGTACCTTTAAAAACTCAAGCACATGCACAGAACAACATGAGCATTTATAGCAAATAAATAAATATAAATATCCCACTCGCTTTCTGAGCTTGTCTAGCGCGTTCTTTCTTAAACCCCTATGATTGGTCACACGCTCAACAGAAAGGGCTGCGATTGGCTCTAACGCTCTGGTTCACCGATGACACTGATACACAGCAGCGGTGATCACAGCTGATCCATGATAGACGCGGTGGAGAAAACTCACTCTGCAGACATGCGCTCGTGTCTGGATCCACAAGTATCGCTATAACAGCCGAAAGGAGAGGAAAAGTCACGCCAGCAGGTCAAATGGGCCACAGTGAGAAAGAGAGAAATGGAGTTTACTTTCATTTTCTCAATTACAGTGAAATAGGGGCTTCTGCTGTAAGTGTCAGTGAATGACTGTCAAGCAAACACACACGCAGAGAAATTGTGCACAGTTTCTGTGTTTATTAGTAGTTGGAGCGTTGTAAATACTCACACTTGCCTCCCTCGCCATAGTAAGCTACGGCGACAGCGCATATGAGAGAAATGACGTCAGTACGCAATAACTGGTTATGATTATTACGCCTGCATCGCGGTGCACTGAAGAAACAATTAATTTTGTCACCCCTAACTTTTGACAATATCTGTAAAGCAGACATGGCATTCTAAAGTAGTATTGTAAGTTTGGTTGTATTTCATTTGAAATAGCCTCTACAAAACATCTAAAAAAAAAAAAGTACATGTGGATTGCTGTAGCAAAGTAATGTTTTAGAACTCTGGCGAGTGTGCTTGAACAAAGACTATAGAATACACAAGACGCATCACTCCTATAGTTTTGAATGGGGGAAAGTGTAACGGTCAATATGGCGAATGAAGCCTCACCTACTAGTACAGGAGCCAATCAGCGATCGCTATAGACTGACGTTTCTCCGGGGGAAAACCTCCGAGCAGACGTGTGTTTTTACGACAGTTTGGTGGTCGATAAACACAATGGAATCTTATTGAATACTTGCCTCACAGACATGAGAAATATATCCACATAAAGCTTGAAATCTGTGCTTTTAAATGAACAAAGTACACTTGAAACGAATGCGGGGTACAGTCCGTCCTGTCAAACACGCATCACTTGACAGCAGCCACTACTCAAACACCCACAAACTTGTAAACAAAGAGTCGCTGTTATTTCTAGAGGTGATTCGCCATTAAGACCAAGTTGTGGATTACTTCAGAAGAGCAGCGTGATCAGACGAAGCATTATCCAGAGGATAATAAATGTGTAACACGGCCATAAATGAGGTTGGTGTCGTGATCTCATTGCTTTTGAGTGCACATGCGCATTAGCTAAGGCAACCTGAAAATATGCCGAATTTGTTTGATTCGGACATTTACAGACAAAACTTATGAGGCAGTTGATGTTTAATTTTATTGGTGATTCCAAACCATGTAATGTAATCGTAAGCTTGTCTAACAGTTTTGGAGAATTTGATGTTTCCCCATCAGACAGAATCCCCAAGAATACTGCCAGAGAGGCGTTTCAAAGATGGCTGCCAAGTTAAATGACTCGCCTGAATAGGACTTTGTCTCTATGCAATTTATTAAATAACTATTGCTCAGTAATATCTAATAAAAATCAGTCACCAGACATGGAAACTTGCAATTTTATGATTTCAAATTATATATAGTTAGTAATGATGACTTTATGTTTAGACTAAAATGTAAATATGATTTACATATGTAACCGTAAATGGTCCCACTGGTAGTATGGTGACAGTAAATGTGTTTTAATCTATTACTATGTTAAAAAAAACTGTGGTAAAATATGTATTCGGAAGTCTTAGACGTTTCCAACAATATATATTTTGTCATGATTAGATTAGGATTTAATTGCAAAAAAGTTATATAAATCTAAGAGTCCCGGAGGCAGGATGGTGGCAATTAAGTGATTAAGTTAAAATGTCAAACAATTTCAAACTGACACTCAGCAGTGTGTTGTTAATGGACAAATCTGCATTTTTAAAACAACAGGTGAGATCAATACACCTCATTACTAAAGACAGACCGACTCACTCATTGACTTGCCTTCACCTATTCTTCTATCACATTTATAGCTCAACACTAGCAACTTTATCACTTCACAAGGTGCATTAAAACAGACTATACACAAAGTGTGAAAAAAGCCAGCACTACAAGTGAAAAAGGAAACTTTATTACTCAATACTGACGGCTGCATTTACATTAGTGCGTTTTTCTATGTTAAAATGCTGTTTTTGAATGAAAACACTCTTTGCTCAGACTGCCATTTTAACCGTTTCAGAAAAACTCTGTCCACACTATACAGCCTAAAATGCATAATATGTGACCAGTCACGCTCATTTGGCATACCGGTTGTACCGTTTACACAATGGTCATATTAGAGGGGCTTGTCGAATCAGGGAACGATATGCAATAGTCCAGGCCAATCAGAGAATGTATATGGATAGGAACGTGTCATCACAGCAGAGTGCATTCTGGGAATTTTATTTTATTATATACACATACTAGTACCAGGTTGGACCCCTTTTTGCCTTCAGAACTTAATCTTAATCCTTCGTGGTATAGATTCAACAAGGTACTGGAAATATTCCTCAGAGATTTTGGTCCATATTGACATGATAGCATCATGCAGTTGCTGCAGATTTGTCAGCTGCACATCCATATTGCGATTTTCTCGTTCCACGACATCCCAAAGGTGCTCTATTGGACTGAGGATCTGGTAACTGTGGAGGCCATTTGAGTACAGTGAACTCACTGTCATGTTCAAGAAACCAGTCTGAGATGATTCGCGCTTTATGACATAGCGTGTTATCTTTCTGGAAGCAGCCATCAGAAGATGGGTACACTGTGGTCATAAAGGGATGGACATGGTCAGCAACATTACTCAGGTTGACACGATGCTCAGTTGATACTAATACTAAGTTGGCCCAAAGTATGTCAGGAAAATATGCCCAACACCATTACACCACCAGCCTGATTTATTGATTCAAGGCAGGATGGAATCATGCTTTAATGTTGTTGATGCCAAATTCTGACCCTACCATCTGAATGTTGCAGCGGAAATCAAGACTCATCAGGCCAAGCAACATTTTTCCATCTTCTTTAGTCTAATTTTGGTGAGCCTGTGCAAATTGTAGCCTTAGTTTCCTGTTCTTAGCTGACAGAAGTGGCACCCAGTATGGTCTTTTGCTGCTGTAGAGATACTCTTCTGCATACCTTGGTTGTAACAAGTGGTTAATTGAGTTACTGTTGCCCCTTTAACAGCTTGAACCAGTCTGGCCATTCTCCTCTGATCTCTGGCATCAACAAGGCATTTGTGGCCACAGAACTGCTGTTCACTGGATATTTTCTCTTTTTCGGACCTTTCTCTTTAAACCCTAGAGATGGTTGTGCGTGAAAATCAAAGTAGATAAGCAGTTTCTGAAATAATCAGACCAGCTCATCTGGCACCAACAACCATGCCACAATCAAAGTCACTTAAATCACCTCGGTTTGAACTGCAGCAGATCGTCTTGACCATGTCTATATGTCTAAATACATTGAGTTGCTGCCATGTGATTGGCTGATTAAAAATTTGTGTTAATGAGCAGTTGGGTGGTGGCCAGTGAGTGTATATACGAGATGCACCAATCAATCGGAATCAGGATCGGAATGGGCCAATTTTTCGAACCGGCTTGATCAGTGAACGGCTGGTCATCTGGCCAATTTCAGCCAGTCTGTACTCACAGCCCCATATAAGGCAAAATTGTGGAACTTTTTCCACAGTGTGTGAAGGTGGCAGTATATTCATGATTTGCAGACATGACCAGGGTATTTTGTGGAAATTTGTTTGTAGACCAAACATAGTGTTCTACATGTTATGAACTTCATAGCATGTAAGATGAAAAAATGGGATTTATATTATCCAATGCCCATGTAATAAAATGCATTACAGAGGATTACAGAGCACAGAGGAGTAATAAATAGAAATGATATAAAGAGTCCTGTTGCAAGACACTTCTGTGAATTCAACCATAAAATGTCATTTTAAATTTCTTTCTTGGAAATGAAAAGGTTTCTTGTTTCTATTGTTAATTTGTAAACAAGTGATGTGCTTTTTAAATGTTATATTTAATTTGTGTTAAATATCATGAGGAAGATTCTAAAGCTGAAATGTGTCTGTATTAAGTCATAATGTCTCTTATCACTAGTCCATTTTTCATATTCTTTTTTAATCTTACTTATTATTTAAGAATAATATATAAGTATATATAATATATGATATATAAGAATTATTTACATAACTGGATAATAATGGCGTCTTTGTGTACATGAATAGTAATCCTACACGTCACGTCACTAATAACTTCAGTGCACAAACAGATTTAGTTTCAACTGATTTCACTGGCAAGTGTTATAACAGTTTGGATTAAATGCAAGAATTTGAAATAACAGCCTAGTGTGTAATAACATTAAACAGATCTGCACATATTAATGTGAAAAAAATCCCTGGAAACTAAGCGAGGGGACAAATACTGATTTTCACTAACAACTACAGAAAATTATAGCAAGAATGAAATATTTAGAAACTAATTGTTCGTGACAGACTTAAAAATCAGTAACAATACCAGCAAAAAAAAGACACTTAGCAAAACACTGTCTAATTATTGTCATCAACCAAATAGCTGCAACAAACAACACACAAATTCCTATCCATTCCACTAAAATACTATTAACCAAAACACGGGTACTAGAAACGTATAGCGATACTCAGCTGTAAAAAAATTTATATTTAATTGTACAGATAATTAAAAATAATAGCATTTTAGAAGAGGTCTACATAAAGAGTTTGTTTTGACATAACAGAAAAAAGGTACATGGTTGTACAAATGATGTTCCCTAAGGAACAGTTTTGTACCTTTGTAAAAGTTGTACCATATATGGTACAGAAAAGACTTCTTATGATACTGTTCTGTACCTTTTAGGGTACAATTGAAATGAAGGTACACAATTGTTCTCCTAAAAAAACGTACATAAGTGTTGAACAACTTCTTTATCACAACATCTATGAAAATAAACAATACTGGAAAGGCAAAGATATTTTTTGAATAATTTCCATATTAAAATATGAATCATAATTTAAAAGCATATGTTTAAGAAACTCATAAACATTAATTATCGATTTTATAATACAACAGGTAAAACATAAAACTATAGGTATTGTGAACTAAACATTTAAGGCAATTTAAAAAACATTTGGTAAGCATCTTCTGTTAAATACATATTCATTATTGATATGCGCACCTTTTGGCGTTTGTTTTCCGCTACACACATGAGCTGGCAAAAGTCCTGCATATGCAAAGTGTTCATGCAGACATTTGTAAAACTGATCAAACATTTACATATCTCATTACAATACTTTTGCATAATTCTACTTCTATTTTAAAATTAAGTAAATTAAAGGAACTTTTAAGTGAACTTTTAAGGTATTGTGTTAAAATGGGAGAAAAAAAGGTTTTATATTGTACATGGGAGAATGTGTTTCTGTAACATTTTTGTGAAATGTTTAGAAAAATCAATGTTTGATTTATGTTAAAATATTTTTTATTCTTTATTGTAAATGGAAAAGGTGCTTTTTTAAAAACATAGTTGAATAAATTTACTGAAAATAAATTGACATTTTGGATATAGCAAAATGCCTTTAAATAGTTCTTGAAGGAACATATCTGACACTGTTAGGGTACAAAGTGTCTTGTCACTGTAGTGGTACTATCATGGATCAGATTTCTTACCTTTGATGAAGGTACAATATTGTATCTGCAGGTTTTAAAAACCAAAAGGTACATTTTGGTTTCCTATGGTACAAAATCATGTCCTTAAAGGTACAAACTGCAATAATACAAATTTGTTTCTTTGTGTTAAGGTACAATTCTTGTTTCATAAAAAGTTTCTACCACCTTCTGAGAGCGTACACACAACTACACACAAACGCACGCATGCACGCACGCACGCACGCACGCACGCATGCACGCACTAATAATTAGTTAAGTGGTGACATGCTAGAAATCCTTACTAATTATTAAGATTTGATTGAACAAGTAAATGAGGCAAACATAGTAACAATGCAGAGTACCCAAGCAGCTGTTTAGCAATGACCCAGACTATCATATCAACCTCCAAGCTTAGGCCAAGGAACTTCCATTATAAATGTCACAAATATCTATCCATGTATGAGGTTTAACTCTAAAATGCTTGAGTATTTTGCCCATTGTTACTACACATACGAGCCATTAGCGATACTAGGCTTGACATTAACACCCGCCAACCTGCCAAATGCGGGTAGATTTCAGCTATGGCAGGTTAGACAGCCGCTCTCACTAGCCACTTTGGTGGGTTGAAAATCATTTTTAAATTGCCTGCGCTGACTCGTCACTAAAGATTAGAATGTTTGTGTGTGCAAATGTGATCTTAGAATCGAGAAGCAGCACGACTGACAAAAATAACTGTTCACGCGAGCAAAAGAAAGCAGGTGAATACCGAATGAAATGATTACGCACACAGTGAGACAGAGACGATCCTCACTGACTGACAAGGGCTTTAGTGTCGCACGCACAGCTGATGTGATGTACGCGAGTGTTTTAAAAGCTTGCAGCTCTCGTTCCTTTGCGTGAAGCTACTGTGCCTGGAAACGCAACTGGTGAGATTTGGGGTTGCTGCTTTCACTTTACCGATTCTTTGAACAGATTATTAATGGACCTAATGCTAACCGTGTGCACGTGATCATCCATTTATTATCGCATGCAGAATGTTTTTCATTTCCTGCTTTCCTTTGCTTACAGTTATTTTTGTTAATAGTTTAATTATTATCCTTTACAATAACATTGCTTTAATAGAAGATTAGATTTAGCCAGGACAGACTACTGTGCATAGTTTTAGATACGTGAGATTATTTTTTAAAATGACAATTGTTTTTTTTTTTAAACATGTTTGTTGAATAAAAATTGTTTGTATACAGTTATATTTAGCTTGTTTAAAATAGGTCATATTTTGATTTTGGGGGTCTCCAACAACAGGGTCAAAAGGTCAAAAAGTGCAAGGTCAAAAAACACTTTCATTGTCTTATAATATGCATTTATTTTTACCTAATTATCCCATCAACTCCCAAATGATTTGTACAGAGATTCATTTATTCCCAAACCCCTCCTTAACGCGATGCCAATCTGCGCTGATTGGTTCAATGAACCAGTCTATTGAGATTAGTCAACTGCGTTCAGCGTGAGACAGAAAGAAATGCCCACCACGGCTTATCAACAAGTAGTCTTCACCATAAGTAATAATAATGACTCACATTCAGTATCATTCCACACAGCGGCAAAAGCTGAACTATTTTGAAACCTGACTACCCTACGTGTGTAGGAACAGCTGATGGTGGCCATAGCAATGACAAACGGCAGTGGATCGCGAGCTCACAAATGCATTTAAATCTGTATTAGATGCGGTATGAGAATATAAATAGTTAACCAGATACAGTACAAGCGGTTACAAGTAACAAAACACAATTAAATACATCATTTGCAAGTTAGAGAAAACAAGGCGGCAACCATTTTAATCACACTTACACTTATGAAATGGAGGAAGAAATTGATCCATGAACTGTGTGCTGTAAATTTCCTGTCAAGCTCTGACAAAATCCCATACATCAATAGTCTTTTCTGATCTATCCTTTAACAAAAGGCAGATTAATCCCTCGTTGTAAGTGTGTAGATTGCTGTAGCACTGGTCAGAAAAATGAGGGGAACACAGCACAAGGCTGGGGCTATATTGCTGAGGTATTATTCAAAAATAAACTTCAACCACTGACTCTTTACAGTGTCCCTTTCAAACACGGTGCACCTTCAAAATTAAGCTGGATGTTTCACTTCACTTAGAGCTGTGTTACACCATAGACTGTAAAATATATGGACGGAGTATCCGTGACGTCACTCATAGGTTTCTGAAGAGCGCAAAAGAAGCCACAAGTAGGCGCGGCCAACCGTCGCCATTTTGTTCGCACGTCATCGCACCCACGGCGGGATACCAAACAAGGGCAAAGAGGCGGAGAGTGGGCGGAGCTACAGACACCTGCTGGAACTTTGCTTGGACCTGGCAGACAGACTTTACTTTGGGAGAACGCTTAATACTTTATTAACTGCGACTCGCTTGTGTTCTGACCACATGTGCTTGGCTGTACACTATATCAGTAAAGTGATTAGACTTTCAAAAACACTGTAGTAATACATTGAGCCACTAAACATTGTTCTTATGACGTTTTTCTACAGGAGGAAAACGCGAATTACTTCCAAACACTTCAGATATAGTGTGTGTGTTAGTAAATGCAAGACTATTGATAAAATCCAGCACAACACTGTATGACAACGCTTCAGATGACTGTTCTAGAGCCTACAGCTAATCAATCTGTCACATTCTGGAGTGCTTTACGGGTCTAAAGAAAAATATTAATGATAAATGATCTTAAATAAAACAAATACATTTATAGAGATGGTATACAAGTATATTACTTTACTCACATGGGAAACGGAGGCCACGTAAATGGTTTGTGAGCACAATTAAATGCACACAGCATCCCATATCATCTGATAATTGTAAGAAATAAGTCCAAAAGGCAACTGACTGTGTAAAGCCACATAAAACAACACAAAAATACGATGAATATGCCGAGATCAGTGGCTAATCTGCTGGATTCAGCTGAGGTGAAGTGACGGCGACCAGCGAGACCTAGCTGTCACTCAAGTGGCCACGCCCTTAATTATGCAAACTTAAAATAACCTAATATAAAGGAAATGGATGAGTTATAAAAAAATTCACCCCCCTCACAGTTGTCATGGAGGGTAATAATAGCTATATGAACCAAAATCGTTCTTTGTACCAGGCTGTAAACACCTTTTTTTCTGCTGTAAAGTTGGCCATTCTAACAGTGGGCTCAATTGCAACTTGCTCTATTATGGAGCCAGGACTAGCGGAATTTTGATGAATTGCAGTTTCTGTTACTTCCGTATTGGCCTCCCGAGGGAGAGCGGGAGGTTGCCGCTTGTGTTACACACTGCATGGAAGGTCATTTTCAAAAACCCATAATAGGGGCTCTTTAAAAACTGTGCCAAGGAAATAATTTGTTTGGTGAGGCCAGAGGAAAAAAAACAAAATCCATAGTGTTGAGCCCTGAATAGTCATGTGAAATAAAAACTAATTGCACTATGACACTATGAAACCCCAACCCACTTGCTCATTGCTCATTGAGCAAGGTCATACACAACACACAAAAAAGTTAAATAATCAATGAGGCAAGTGGAAATGACACAAAATTGTGAAATCAGGTAATTTTAGCATGCCAAAGTCAAATGTCATGCATATAAAATATATTTTCCCAACAACAAAATTGTGGCTAGTAAAAATGGCAAGTGGCTAGTAATGTTGGAAAACTACCAGCCACAGTGGCTGGTGATCAAAAAAGTTAACGTCAAGCCCTGACACTAACCTATATATCTAGCATGTATGGACCTCTGCAAATCATAAATAAGGGCTACGAAAGCATTACCCTCTCCTGATATTGTAAAACAATTACGAAAAAATTTATCAAAGTATTATATTTTGCCTTTGGGAATTTGGAAAAGTTCTACTTTTTTACTATTAGATAATTTTTTCAGTGCACTCAGCATCTACTGTAGCTCATGTGACATAACAATCAGACATCAGACAAAGGTGAACTCCATTTACTGAGTTATCAAAAATGTAAGTAATTTTGCAGAAGAAAAATAAGCTTTCACCATTACATACATTGGGTCTGTAGTAACCCTTTACACCTTTTACAAAAAAGATTTTCTTTTATAGTTTTATTTACATATTTATTGTTGAATTGGAATGAATAGATGGAGCAAGACTAAAAATAATACCAAACGTTAAAACTGAATGAGGGGGAGGCTAGTTTTATGTCTCGTATTGCTAAAAACGCAAGCTATGGGGGTTTAAAAAAAAAAGAATTACTAGTTCTATGTTGGGTCATTTATTATTCAATTCATTACTTTTACGGTTTACTTTAAATTCTAAGATATAGTCGCGTCGTATCAAAGTTATAATTTTGGTTTAAGGATCAAATTCATTGTGTGAATGAATTATTACCACTATTATCCGTTCTAATAAGCATTTTTGAGCATTCTGATCTTCAGATAGGGGTTACGGTGTCACTAATAATTGAGTAATTATGCAAAACTGAGACTTCCTCAAAACAAAAGGTAAATAAAGGAACTGAAACAGGCAGTTTGTCTCACGTTATGGAGCCGGAGAGCTCTGCAGCCTGTCTCTCCTTCTTCTGCACCTCCTGGTTGACCTCCTCTACCTCCCTCTCCCTTATTCTCAGAGCCTGAGACAAGGCACTGCGCTCCTTCTCCAAGTCCTGCTCCAACTGGGATACCTGTGGGCAATCGGTAGATGTTATCTCACTATCTGCATAGATGGATGTCTCATGCAATCAGGTCATGAGACTATTATTATCCTATTTGGCTTTTTTAACTTCATTGGGAGGATTGTTAAAGCTCCCATCTTATGAAAATCTGGATAAACCTAGCTGTATAATAAGAGTTCAGTAAATGGCATTGGCATACCGTGAGCCTCAAAACCATTTCTTAGCCATCATTCTTGTTTAAAAAAAATCTCAGTGTAAAATCTCAGTTAAAAACAAGGCGACAAACTCAGATTTTGATAATCTACACGGGATCATTAATATGAATGCAGCAGGCAGCATTTCATTGGCCACAAAGTTTATTGGTGACATTACAACAATTTTTTAAAAATACATTTTAAATGGGACAAGCTTTAAAGGTACTGTGAAGTGCTTTGAAATGTGCATCTTTATTCAATGTTTGGCATAATCTCAACCAAAACACGAAGAGAGGGCAGAACAGTGTAGCTCCTCCTATTTAAAAAAAAACAGCCAATAGTGTTTTGTTTTATCAAAGCTCTGCCAGTGAGAATGGTTGAGCTTATGTGAATCAAATGAAAATCAAATGAGAAGCGTCTTGAAGGGAACAGGGCATGCCAGATACTGAAGAGCATTTGATTGGTTAAAATGTGATGAGAAACTGTAGTGTGAGGTGACGTGAATATAACGTTGATCCATTTAGGTGGAAGTGACAAACTACAAGTTTTAAATGGTTATATTAGTTTTTATCTTCTAAATGCGAATTGTGTCACTGTTTTGGGGCACACTAGCTTAAAGATATCTTAAAACTAATAATACTAATACTAACATCTAAAAAACTTTATACTAACATCTATGAAACTTAATTTCATGAGACCTTTAAAAGAGGAGTAAAATAGCAGTTTTGATAAGGGAGCAGTGATCTGATGACACAGCTGCTCATGAGATCCGGATGAAGGACCTAAAGTACATGCAAATAATGAGGGAATGTCCTGTGAGTCACGCAACAGTCTGCTTTGTGTTCCGATTGGCCTTTTATACACTGGGGTTTCACGCTTGTGAATTTTACATGAGAACGAGAAAAAAATGGTGTCTAAGGCTCACAATATGGCCATTTTCATATCTCTTATTATTCAACTATGCCCAGGTGTACCCAGATTTTGTTTATAGGGAACCTTTAGGCAAAAATAACATTTAGAACAGCATCATAGATATATACACTAGATCCCACATAAGAACCCTGTGTATGCGTCAATATTGCCGCCATATTTGTACAGTGCTCCCAGGACAAATGTTATTCAACCGCATTAGTCAAGAGTAAAGCCAATGTGAAGATGCTGGAATTTTACGCTGCGAACAGGTGTAGTAAGGAGCAAACAAAGAAAACAAAGCATAAAGGCAGCACATTTTATAGGTAAGATTTCATTGTTTACATTTTTGTATGTTAAGAACTTTTGTGCTAAACAAGTAATGTTATTGATAGTATTAGTCATAGACCATAAGGTAAAGTAGCGCCAACTCGCGCTAAATACTAGGCTTGTGCTAGTTTTGTTAAATGAAATCAGCAAACTATGTAAATAAAATACGTTAACAAGACACTGATGGGGGAAACTTGAATTATTGTCGGCTAAGTGAAGTAACGGCTACCTTTTGAAGTAACTTATAAGGGTGCCTGACAATAACAGAGCCTGCGCATCAATGTGCATACTGTCCATCATAAATTATTGAATAGTACAAATGTTATATACCATTTAGATCAAAAAGGTGGATGTGCACATTGAGACGCAGGGATATCGATGGTTCACACGAGTCATTCATAACAGGGATTCATTCACAAACAAATCGCTCCCTCCATTAGAATGAGAAGTGAAAGCAGGAGTGTGTTTCAGGACATAAATAAGATCTAAGAGAGGGAGGAAAATACATTTCCATGCACACAAACAAATGATCTTTGTGGGCAATGCTTGTGCCGTCACTTATCCATCAATATAGAAAAGTGATGTAAAATTATAATTTTCATAATTTAAAAAATATCTGCATACTGACCACCGGGAAAACTCCCAATCACAGATATATGTAGATATGTCTATATATCTATGGCTTCAGATGGCCAGTCATCTGCACCTTGGTCCCACATTCATTTCAAAGGAGCACTACCCTGTACTAAAATGCCAGCTCTATTGACGCATATTGATCCTTCCAATATATCAGTGTACAATAGCGTACGATTTCATAGAATAGCGTAGGTGTCATCTAATTTAAATATCTATGGAACAGCAGCTAAAGCGATGGTTTTGGGGGGTCATTTGTTGTAGTAATTTGCACGAATTTATAATTTTTAAATTGTACCACATGGTCAAGGATAAAAACTTTGACTTTATGGTTCAATTATTCCATTAGAGGTTCAGTACAAACTGTTTTGTAGAAGAAGCCTGTTTTGTGTTGGGGAAAACAACCCTTAAGCACAGCTATACATAACTTCTCACACATGAATGACTCTATTATTCATTGATCTGATATTAAGAAGGGTGACATTACAAAACACTATTCGGGATAATGAAAACAAAAGCAAAAATGGTTTTGTCGGATGTAATTGTATGATTAATGTACAATTTGTAATATGATAGTTTAATCTTTCTCACAGTAAACAGAGCCAGCTACTGATGGTCGGGATATAAGTCTAGGCCTAACCTAAGTGTTTGTTAAATGTGAGGCATAAGAATTTGACCTGAATGTTGTTGTGACCTAAATGTAAATGTTTGACCTATATTTGTTGTGCATATAAAATCAAAAAGAGCAAATTTTTCAAATAGTAATGCAAGTTGACAGAGAAAAAAGACGATGAAGACTGTGACAAATAATTATTACTTACAATCACAAATACTTAATTAATTACTTACTCCCAGGGCCGTTTCTTTCGAAGTTGATATTTAGCCACACCATGTTGGTGTTTTATAACAATTTTTACGAGGTGGGTCTTTAGCTCAATGCTTAACCCCCAATCTGGAGGACCAGGACATACACACATACACTAAGGACAATTTAGCTTACTCAATTCACCTATAGAGCATGTCTTTGGATTTGTGGGAGAAACCAGAGCACCCGGAGGAAACCCACACAAACAAGAGGAGAACATGCAAACTCTACACAGAAATCGAGCCAAGGCTTAAACCAGCCACCTTCTTGCTGTGAGGCTTTCTACACCTTCTAGTCAGCCAACCAATCACAGTGGAGGAGGGGTAGGCTAAATACAACACTGACCAACTGTCACAACATTCTTGTTACAAGTTGTACAATGACCACTAAGCAATAAAAAAGATATAATAATATTGATTTACACTGTATATTGTGGACTTGCAGACTTTTTCATACAATAAAAATAAGCTTTCAGCGCAGCTTTGCCAGTTTGTGATGTAACTAATCATCTTGGACTAATTTCTGATATAAACAATTTGGTGGTACATAATGATTTTTCCCCTTATTAAAAAATAGTCAAGCCCTCAAAAAGACATGCTTGTACAAAATGCCGGTTTCAATAGTAAAACCATAGGTGGAGCGTGTGTAAGGCTGGGGAAGGCTTAGCCTCCCCCTGGCCAGAGACCACAGAGATAGCAGCAAAGAAAAAAACTGCATTGAAAACATGTAATGGGTGTAGGGCGGAATATGAATGTAATTTAATGTTACTGATTAACAGAACAATTTAGTTATAGTAAGTTTGCCAATCAATTTTAAAGTCCCCCTCCGCACAAAAAAAATGAGTTGGCAGCAGCTCTGAAAACGAAACAGAAAGTGCTGGCCAGCGGACTTTTCCAATATGCTGGTCAAGGACCAAGAAATAAAATGACAAATGAGTATTACGAGAGAGGTATAATCATATATTATTCTGGTTTAGTTAGTTTTCAGTGTTAAATGAAATGCTTTATTTTGGTTGTTTCATTGTAACGTAGTATTCCAGCCTAGTGTAGTAATCTTGTTTTGCAGTTTAATTCTGCTGTGTTTTCTACAGGGGTAATGGAAAGTCAAGATTTTTAATTATGTTTTAATTTGTATTTTGAATAATATGAATCTAATTTAAACAATTACTCACGCTAGCTAATGGCTACTGGATCACCTATACTCTGCAATGGTTGCCTCTAATTTAATTGCCAATAAGTTTACCACAGCCCGTGATAACGCAAATAAACTCCAAGTTTATTTTGTCATATTTTCATTCTTTTTTGTTGTGTCTAGCTTAATAAAGAAAAATAAATTCGGTATTCAATATTAAAAATGCTTAGTTTTATATATTTATTGCTGAATTACAAGTTCAGTTTTCGATTGGCCTCGTGGCAAAGTGAATGATTTCAGATTCTTGACACATTTTTGCAATTTATTTATTTTTGCAAAAGGGTTGGATATTCAAATGTCACTTGATAAATAAATTACTATATTACCAGAGATCATATATATAAGAAACTAGCCATTATACACTTAGTTTAAGAGTAGGCACTGAGGTCCATCCTATTTAGGTCCACTCATTTTCTGGCCCTTGGCTGCATATCGAAAGTGACTATAATAATTGAATGAATCTAATAAAATAATTTAATGTGCATGTTGAATATAAGACGTTTGTTGAAAGACGGTGCTTTTCATGAAAAGTAAATCTTTTTAAATGCCTTAAAGGGCAGCCCATGTCTTAGCCTTACCCTAGAGTTAGTTTACCCTTCGCCTATGAGTAAAACTGATTCTCTGATACCATTTCTTCTTGGTGTTGTTAAGTACCAGAGTTAGGGAGATATTTTGGAAAAGAACGCTCATTTATAGATCACGGAACTTTATTACTTATGAAATTAGCACCATCCTTAAGATAGAACAAAAAAATTAGTCCAGGTCTCTATTTACTGAGGCGCCAGTCTCAAGCCACCATTTCTAAGCATTAGCATTTAAAACCATTAAGATCTCACTCAAAAGGTTTTAATCATTTTCCTATTTAAAGCTTGACTGTTCCGTAGTTACATTGTGTACTGAGATAGAATTTAGACAGAAAATGAAAAGTTGTTATTTTCTAGGCTGATGACTAGGATCTGATTTAATAATTTATGCTAAGCTACATTAGTAGTGCAAGCTACATTAGTTCAATTCACCTGTACCGCATGTCTTTGGACTGTGGGGGAAACTGGAGCACCGGGAGGAAACCTACGCAAACACGGGCAGAACACGCAAACTCCACACAGAAATGCCAACTGACCCAGCCGAGGCACGAACCAGCTACCTTCTTGCTGTGAGGCGATAGTGCTACCCACTGCGTCACCGTGACACCCTAAGACCATTGGTATCTCACTCAAAAACGTAAAAAAGAGTTTCAATAACTTTCCTATTTAAAGCTTGACTATTCTGTAGTTAATGCCAACTGAGGCTGTTTTTTCCCTTCACTTTCATCAGTTGGTAAAGTTTGTTTTGGAGCTTTGGTGGAGTTGCACTTCAGTGTTTCGGCTTTCAGCACTGACATTTACATTATACTAATGTACTTCAACTGTGAAAACTGAACTCAAGCAGTTTAAATTTACTGAAACTTCATCCATATTAGGCTGCTTTCTACATTTCTACATACACAATCTATATTGTAAAAAGTGCTTCAGAAATAAAAATGAACTGAATTGTAGTTACATAGTGTACTAAAACACACAAAAAAGGAAAAGTTGCTATTTTCTAGACCGATATGGCCAGAGAATAATCTGATTAATATCGGATATGCATCTGAGGGCCTATTCTGATTTATTCTAAGCTAAAAGTGCTCCCACCATCTTAAGAGATCAGCTGAAAGGATTGAAAAATGGTAAAACTCAACTGTTTAACTCAAGGAGAGTTGTAAAATGAACCTATTTCCAAAAAAACATCAAGTGTTGCTTTGATTAGCTTTCCACAAAACTCCGAGGCCTGATCAAGACGTTTAATCCCCCTGGCATGTGTGTACCTGGCTTTGCAGCAGACTCTGACTCTCCTCCAGCTGTGTGATGCGTGACGTGCTCTCCTCCAGCATGCAGTGCTGGTTCTGGATGGAGTGCTGTAGCTGCAGGTTCTCCTCACTGGAGCTCTGATAAGCCTCACATTTCCTCCTCAGCTCTTCCTGCAGCTGTGACAGCTGATAAACCGATAACCCAATCAACATCAGGGGTCATTTAGTTTCATTCAAATAAT
Organism: Danio aesculapii; assembly: GCF_903798145.1. Lineage (NCBI taxonomy): Eukaryota > Metazoa > Chordata > Actinopteri > Cypriniformes > Danionidae > Danio > Danio aesculapii. The sequence continues at coordinate 12,556,924 of NC_079436.1, read as the reverse complement.
GTTCGGCCAGGAGTACAGGAAGAGGAAGTGACTGACCTCACTGCTCTTCACCTCCAGCTGCTTCTCATGATGGTTCTTCACCTCCTCCATCTGTTGAAGATAAAGACTCAGCTCCTCTTTGCAGGAAGACAGTTCAGTCTGCAGGCTCCTCAGCTACAAATATCAACATAAAAATGACCTTAACTAAAGTTGATGCAATAAAGAAATTAATCTCATGATTATGAGATTTTATCCAATTAAAAAAAAACACTTTGTTTAATATTAAGTAAAGTTCAAATCTAAATTTGTAGGCCCCCTTTTGCTTTTTTTAAATATTTCTTAAAGAGGTGGTCCAGAATGTAATTTTAAGGCTTGGTTGTGTTAATAAGATGCTTATGTTTCACTTAAAAATCACGTTTTTTTTTTAAATCTTACTTTGATTATATACAGCTATTCAGCTAACATGAAAACGACTGGCATTTTTCCTAGTTCCTCTGAAAGGCCCGCCCTCAAGAGGCTCTGATTGGTAATCAGCACATAATCTATAATAATGTGCTGTGATTCGTGGATCGGCTCCACGTCAAGCCCGTACAAACATGCGCTTTTGTGCTGTGTAAACAGTCAGTCAACCTCATGCCCGCTCTCTAAAATAAAATCTGACAAGTGTCTGTAACGATTGAAAATGAGGTGCGGCTCCTTTAAGAGAAATCGCCATTGTGTGTGTGAGTAAAATGTCTGTAGACGTGTGTAACACGAGAAGCGCATGTGCGCGGGACCGATGTTTATTTTTATTTTTCTCTGCTGCTTGGATTAAGTTATTGTTCTGTAATATACAGTGATGCTGTTGACAGAAGAATAAAGCACAAGATGGACCTGTGCGAGCCTTGATTTATTTTTCTGCTGCTACATGAGTTAGGCGAGCTCTCCTGTATTTTTTTAACTCAACGCGTTACACAACGTCTTTCACATATATTCAGAATATGCATGTGTAAGTAATATGAATTGTTCATATATCTTTTGCGAGTTCATTATCTGAGATGTAAAACGCATGGAAAAGCTGCCAATAGAGAGACACGCACGAGCTGGTGAAGTGTGTGTGTTTACAGCAGTTTGACTGATAAATATGAATTTGTAGCTAAATTGTTAGCGGTGCCAAACAGCATTTTCCGTTGTTTGCATCTTCGCTACAGCATACCGTTAAGGCTAGACACTGTATATGTCATGATCAGTTTTAACAAATAAAAACACTTACAGGCAGCTTCTGCTTGTTGGAGCTGCTCCTTCTTTAAGGAGATTTTAACCGAATTTCCAGGTTTTCCATGACCGTATGAACCCTGGTTTGTGGACGTTAAATCAGGTTTACTTTGTACATAAACATAACAGGTATCATATAACAAAGGATATTAACGTTTATCCTGTCACAATTGCTGTGTAAAAACTAAATGCGCGTGCTGTATGTGTGTGTGGGTCCACTGTGTGTGTATAAGTGTGTCTGTCCGTGAACTTTGTAACACAGAAAGGCTTGAGTTAACTCCACAACAAATACATCAAATTCTCATTGGGAAAGTTTTTACTGTAGTATTTTTCACAAACGTTAAATGAGATCTGCTTCCTTCATGTCTGTCTGTTTATCTGAGGCAGCCGAGGCAAAGACGGAGGCACACTGACAGGCACGTGGGAACGGTGGGAGAACCAGCATTAAAGGCACAGGCCACAAAAACAGTTTCATAGTGTTCAAAGCAGAAAATCCCAACCTTTTAAAAAGTATAACAAATAATCTGATGGGTGTTTTGAGCTGAAATCTTACACACACATTCTGGAGACACTAAAGACTATTCTTAAATCTCAAAAAGGGGTAAAATAGGTGCCCTTTAATAGAAATTAGTTATTACAATTATTATGTTTAGAACTGTGTTGAAAAAAAAAATCTTTCTGTTAAACAGAAAAGGGGGGGGCGGGGGTTGGGGGAATAAACAGGGGGGCAAAAGATTCTGACTTCAACTGTATATACTTGTGGGCCACTTTATGACAAGATTTTACTTTCTATGAGGAAAGACCAGATCTGTGCAAACTCTAACTTGCCCAGAAGCGAATTTGATAAGAACTTGAAAGATTACAAATTTCTTCAAATATATAAATGATGTTTTTACATTGTAAGATGCATTCTGAGGGAGCAGGTTTGACAGCCTGTGTGCAAGGGACAGTATTATTTATCCAATGTAATGCAAATTATAAGTGCTAGGCGTAAAAACACAGTTTCAAAGAAATGCATACTGTCAGTTCCAGACACAGCTCTGTGTTTTTTCACACCAATGGCTTGGTAATACTTTCAGGCAAAGGCCAAAAATAAGATTTGTGTACAAAACTACTACTAAACAAGATTTTGTGTCCATTCACCTCTCTGTTCCCTCTGCCCGTCTCAGCACAATAGAGAGCAGAGCCTTCAGTCGCTCTGCTCTCAAACTCTGGAATTCTCTTCCTCCTGACATCCGCAACATTGACTCCCTCGCTCTGTTTAAATCCAGACTTAAAACTCATCTGTTCAAAACAACTTACTCCTTATAGCTACATACTACATTCTGTATCACGTCTTTGTATTTTATCATCTTCTCTATTTTTATACTCTTGGTTTATTTTTCAATTATTGAATTGTATATATATATATATATATATATATATATATATATATATATATATATATATATATATATATATATATATATATATATATATATATATATATATATATATATATATATATATATATATATATATTTATATATATATATATATATATATATATATATATATATATACACACACAGTTGAAGTCAGAATTATTAGCCCCCTTTGAATTTTGTTTTCTTTTTTAAATATTTCTCAAATGATGTTTCACAGAGGAAGGAAATTTTCACAATATGTCTGATAATATTTTTTCTTCTACAGTTACTCTTATTTGTTTTATTTTGGTTGGATTAAAAGCAGTTGTAAATTGTTAATGAACTATTTTAAGGTTAAAATTATTAGCCCCTTTAAGCAATTTTTTTCGACTGTCTACAGAACAAACCATCATTATACAATAACTTGCCTAATTGCCCTAACCTGCCTAGTTAACCTAATTAACGTAATTAAGCCTTTAAATGTCACTTTAAGCTGTATAGAAATGTCTTGAGAAATATCTAGTCAAATATTATTTAATTTTATTTATTATTATTTACTGTTATTATGGCAAAGATAAAATAAATCAGTTATTAGAGATGAGTTGTTAAAACTATTAGGTTTAGAAATGTGTCGAAATAAATGGGCAAAAATAAACATGGGGCTAATAATTCAGGGAGGCTAATAATTCTGACTTCAACTGTATATGTTGTACAGTGACCTTGGGTTTCTTAAAAGGCACTTTAAATAAAATGTATTATTATTAAACTTGTAATGGCAGTTTTAGTTTGTACTAAAAGTGCTACCTGCTGTAGTACAGAGATTTTTCGATGAACGAAGGATTCTGCTTTGAAGATACCTTTAGTCATTTAGCATTAACGGATCATTCTGTTGCTTATCATCCACGTTTCTTTCATATTTAATTTTACCTGAAAATCCTCCTGGTTTTGTCTCTTCTACAAATTCACAACAAACTACAAACCTGGCAGATGCATAAGACTGACACGTAAGACTTTTGTAAAGATGTTTAAATGATTGTTTTGTTTTTTGTTTTTTATGTTGAGCTTATCTCTTTTCTTTTTCTTTGAATGATTGGTAATTAATATCTAACCTAACAGAAAATACTTATTTCAGGTTTTATATCATATCCGCTTGAAAGACTCGCAGATTAACCTACTGCAGCATCTTAAATTGGGTAGGAAATATAAAAAATTAAATATGAAAGAAACGTGGATGATGTGACAAGATGATTGGCAGGGCAGGTAACTAAGCAACAGAATGATCCGTTAATGAGTATGTGGTATGTACCAAAGATTGCATGCATCTACACTCAAAAAGTATCGTTAAGAGGTACATATTTGTAGGACATGGGATACAATGTTTGTCATTTGTATGGGACAAATGGGTATTAAAAGACATGAACCACCATTATAGACAAAGCAGTGTAAAAACAAACATCCTGTTATTGTCATTATAACACTGAGGTAAAAAAAGCAAGTCAGTCTCACCTTTGAAGCAGAGTCAGCAGCTTGTTCTTCCACATTTCTAAGTGTTTCTTCGCTGCATTTAGATTTTGCTTCAAAATCCTGTCCAAAGAACAGAGACCGATTCAGCAGCTAGACATAAACTTATGTTCTTCATGTGTTTCAGTGCAGTCCAAAAGTATGAAATAAGTGAAAACATTAATATTTAATTTTTTGTAAATTTCATTGGAAAATAAAGTGCAGAATGTGATCATCTTGTTCTAAAGCAAATATAGTCTGAAATCTTAAAATAATAGGATCTCCAATGGAAGCAAAAATATTTGTTCAATTTTATTTACATGTGGAAATTTGTACAAAAACTGAACTCTTCATTAGCGAGGAAAGTGTGGGAATAAAAAATTATAATAATCTTAATAATCAAATTAACAATAATCTATATATAACTGAAAAGTTATATTCTTTGGTTTCACACATTCTCACATTCAAAACTCTAGCTAGGGTGTGGTATACATTAAAACCTCCTGCTTCCTGAGCACTGGCTGTGCTAAAGTGATGCAAACACAAGGGCAGGGTCTCAACGACTGTGTCTTTGTCTTTAGGTGATACTTTCAAGCTGATCAGGGCTGGTGAAACCTCAGGATCTATTCAAGACCCTAAAACAAGATCTTAACTAAAACTAGTCCAGCCCGTTTTCTATGTCTCCACCTACAAACTCAGCCCCCTCCTAAAACACATGATAGACTCATTTTAGACTTGACTTCAGACTTGTAAGAGACTCCTGTAGGCTCTTGCAGACTCATGGACTTCATGAAGACGCTGTATGAGAGCAGACTAACCAACACTACTCAAACAAATTCTGCCTCTTGAGTCTCCTAGACTGGGTTCTCTCTCATCTTCATTCATTATTTTTCCAACAAAACAGATCTGCTCATGTGTGAAGTTAAAGTGAGCAGACCATCTACAGAACAAGCAGTTTTTATGTAGACAATAATAATATTTTACATTTTAATCCTCTAATTTTTCATATTTAAAGATATTTGTGTACTGCTGTGAATCCCTATGTGTAATAAGCAGACCCACACAAAATCTGCACGCAAAGAATTCCACAGATTTTTAGCCCATCGAGTCTATTTACTTGTGTAAATGTGTGTAAATTTATATTTATTCAGTTTTTAAATTTATTTCAGGAATATTATTGACTAATATGAAAATAGTTTTAAGATTGATGCACAATATAGGTTGTAAAGGAATATTTTCTGTCTTTTGGTGGATATATTATATGAGAGACTTGCTTTGTTTACCAAATAAAGTGGATCTAATTGGATTTGCATTGTAAACATTAAATAAAAGTTAAAAAGGTGTTATTTTTTATTTCATATATTAAGGTTTTAGTTATGATACTCCCAAAATCATTTTGCATAAATCCGCAGATTTTTAACAAAATTCTGCGCAAAAATAGCAAAAAATTCCATCTGCCCCTGGTAATAAGCAACGTTTATGCATGTTTTGGACCCACCTATCACTACCGCTCTCTTTAAATAACCAAACACTGCGTCATTGTCTTTAGACCAGCCTTTAGCTAATTAATATTGCTGTTTATTTAAATTTAAATAGCAACCTATCAACAATGTGCCTTAAAGGCACAGTTCACCACAAAATGAAAATTGACTTACTATTTACTCACTCTCAAATCATTATAAACCTTTATGAGTTTCTTTCTTCTGCTGAACACTAAAAAAGATATTTAGAAGAAATCTGAATACCTGCAACCATTGACATCCATAACAGGAAAAACAAACACTATGGAAGTCAATAGTTACAGGTTTTCTGCTTTCTTCTAGATATCTTCTTTTGTGTTTAATAGAAGAACGAAATTATGACAGAATTCTCATTTTTAGGTGAACTTTCCTTATAACACACCTCCTTTTCAGACCAGCATGACTATGGGTGCAAATTAGTGGTGTCAAATTTAATTGTTTCTTCAGTGAACCGCAATGCAGGCGCGGACAATTCGGTATTGGTTCAGTAATAATCATAACCGGTTATTGCGTACTGACATCATTTCTCTCATATGCGCTATGTTGCGTAGCTTACTATGGCGAGGGAGGCGAGCGCGAGTATTTACAATACTCCAACTACTTAAAAACACAGAAACTGTGAACAATTTCACTGCGTGTGTTTGCTGGACAGTCTTTTACTGACACTTACAGCAGAAGCCCCAATTTCACTGCAATTGAGAGAATGAAAGTAAACTCCATTTCTCTCTCTCTCACTGTGGCCCATTTGACCTGCTGCGTGACTTTTTCTCTCCTCTCGGCTGTTACAGCGATACTTCTGGATCCAGACACGAGTGCGCTAATTTTCCCCATCACGTCTATCATGGAAAAAACTATATAAAACCCGCAAAATGCCTATGCAAAACCGCTTAATCTCCAATAATATCCAGCTGCAGGGCCGCAGAACCACACACGTTTGAGGCACACACAATCCAGCACACACAATCTAGGCAAACCATATATGGTTACGACGGATGTTAATGTTATTTACATCTTGTCAGACATCGTCATCAATATAATTTTAAATATATTGTTAATAAATAATGGACACAATAAACAAATGTTTACTATTTCACAAATATTGCGATCGAGACTGGCAATGGGGAGCCTTGTTTCCGATCGACATATAATAGACAGTATAACATATAACAGTTTTCTATCAGTCATCATAGATGACTATCGCAGAGTAAATATCGCAGATACTCTTTTGCTGGCCTTGCTGAAAGACCTAAATTGGACAGGTTTAATGTATATAATGGATTCATTTATCATGAAGCAAATAAAGCAAGTTAATATAGACAATAATACATCTTTATATGTAACAAAAATCTTTTTACATGTAATAAATATATAACACTATATTAATATTTTACTCAAGCGATTTAATAGTATTTATTATGCTTAATTATCTAATAACTTTTTTATGAATGATTTCCCACATTAAATACTATAGTAATTAGTTATAGTAAGCAATATATTGTTTTCAAACCATAAAGTATTGGTAATTTGTTTTAATTATAGTTGTAACAAATTTAGCATTACAAACAAATTAACTGTTAATAATTAATTAAAAATTACATATATATATATATTACTAACAGTTGCTACAGTTTAGTAAAACATAGTAGTTTATAATCAGATAATCAGTTAAGATAAAATAATATATAAACTATATTATATATTGTTTAAATGATTAACTAGAGTAATTTATTTTAATGTGACACATTATTGTTTGCTTTTTATATTTTACATTAAAGCGATTTTAACCAAGTATGATAATATTAAGATCCTGAATTAGTTTATTACACTTAATCCTACAATTAGAAGGTCTATTATGTTTTCTTTGTGAATGTGGACACGTGATTAAAGTCATAAGTGTTTAACCAATTATTTTTATTCTCGTAATTTGAGTTCAGAAACTCCAGAGATGTTAAAGTGATCGTTACGATATAATAATGATATAATGACTGAAATGGGAAACCGTATTTGTGAAATTCAATAGGTGGCGATAATGCTCCTAAGGAGTTTATGGTTTGCCTAGATCGTGTGTGCAAGACTGTGTGTGCCTAAAATGTGTGTGGTTCTGCTGGTCTGCAGCTGGAAATATCTCCTCAATCTGGCAACACTGCACCCCTGCAGTTTATCAGTGTCACTCATTGGTGAACAGCGCCTGTGAAGTAAAATATAAAATTGTGAATGAAAAGCATCGTCAATGCAACGTGATGCACTGAGATATCGAATTGAACCGAATCGATGGCATGATAACCGTAACCGAACCGTGAGACCAGTGTAGGTTCACACCTCTATGCATTTGCTATTTAAACAATGGGGCGCAGGACATGAAAATCCAACCTGTGCCAGGCTGATAGCAAAAAACACTTGCATCGCACCTGCCGCCACATTGCACAAGGTGTATTCAATTCAATTTAATTCATCTTTATTTTCTACTGTATAGCGCTTTTACAATGTAGCTTCTGTAAAAGGGGCTAAGCATAGAAGTTTTAGTAAATCGAAACGATGTCAGGTCAGTTTTCAGAGTTGAAGTTCAGTTTAGTTCTGTTCACTGTGTGGTTTAGTTTGAATTTTTAGAATTTTGTATGATAAGGCCCTTAAAATTGTTTGAAATCCTGTAAGTGTAAATGGGAAAAAAATCCTATTGTCTCAAAATCTCTGTATGGATGTTTATATATGAAGGATGCGATCTGACCTCAGTGAGCTGATCTATAAAGCTCTGCAGAAGAGTTGCTCTCTGCTGTGCCGCCTGCTTGTCTCTGTGAACATCAGTCAAGTTTTGTTCAAGCTCCTCGATTTCAGTCTGTTTCTGAGCCAGAGACAACTGCAGCTGAAACATACACACACTTTTTTATTACATTCATTGGATTTTTATAACATTTTGAGTGCAATATAATTAATAAATGCACACATACCACCTCTCTTTCATCCTCCAGTTCCTTGCATTTGTGTGACTGCTCTGCCTTGACTTTGTCAACAGTCTGCTGATATTCCCTCTGTTTCTTGTTCAAGACTGACTGATAGTGCTGAATGCTGCTGGTCTTCTCCTGATTGAACCAAGAGAACAGGATCATTCAGATACAGAGAACTGGATAAATCTGCAGTTTTATTTTGAAATGTTTTATGTGTGATATTGTGTGTATGTGTGTGTGTGTGTGTGTGTGTGTGTGTGTGCGTGTGTGTGTGTGTGTGTGTGTGTGTGTGTTACCAGAAGGTCTTGTTCAAGGTGTCCTGTCTTCATTACAGCCTGTGAATAAGCAGAGCTCTTCTCCTGCAGCTGTTTCTCTAGGACGGCTACACGCGAGTTCTTCTTTTTCAGCTAATAAACACAAGTTCTATTCAGTTAATGTACTTCTGCTATGTTTAAAACAAAGAGCAACTGTAGTGAAGTACTTGAAACGTACACTAACAATCAAAGGCATGATCAGAAGGGATTTTAAAAAAAGTTTTAATAAACCTCCTTAGCTCACCTTAGCTCATTGCATTTATTTAAAAGCAGCTAAAATGTAGTAAAACTTATACTGTGAAACAGAATTGTGCAAAAAAATTGTTACACTTTTATATGCAGAAAAAATATTGTCATATTTGATGAATTTATTGTATGCTTTCCATAAAACATGAAGATGCTTAAATTAAATTTGCTCCTATGTAATCAGTATTTAACTATTTAAATAAGTCTGGTTATTAGCATAAACCTTTTAGCATTTTTATTGAAATGTCCTATTACATTAAATACAATAAAATACTAAAATACTGACGATACATTCTGTGATGGAAATGATTGATTAAAACGTTTATTACATAATCAAATTAAATTAACAGGCAAAGATTATGTCACATTACTGTATCACTGACATACTACTGTAATTTCTCTAATCCCAATATATAGATTTGTTTTAAAAATAGTTTTATATTTCAAAGTTTTAGTCATTGTGTTATGTCCTTATAATATTTGTATGCATTTTGTTCATTTAGTACAGTAAATGTAAATGACAATCATAAACCAAAAAAATAAATGTTATGTATTTATTTATGCATACATTGATTTCTTTTTCACTTACAAAAGTAGCACATGCAAGTGCTTACATTTAATTTATTCCTATTTAATTAATAGCTAACTATTTAAAGGCTGTTTTAGCATAAAACGTACAGCACAACTATTATAAGTATACATAAATGTTCTATATGCAATAAAATATTAAAATAGCAAATCATCATTTTAGAATTATAAGGTTCTATCTGACATCTTTGTCAAAATTGAGTTATTGACATATTCTTATTTAATGACAACTTATTTACATTATGGGATGTTTTTTAATAAGTTGTTTACATTTAAGACTTTTTATTAAAAAAATATGTTACACACATACTGTTTGCTATATGGAATGCAAAAACTTTGAAGCTCAATATCTCAAAATCATTCAGAACGCAGATAGAACCTTATAATTCCAAGGTGACAACTATTATATTTAAATATGATTATATTATATGGTGGAAATTATTGACTAAAACATTTATTACATGATCGAATTGAATTAAAAAGCAAACATTATATCACATTACTGTTTTACTGGCATACTAGTGCAGTTTCTGCAATAATAATAATAACGACTTTAATATTGTTTATTATATTTTTACAATTGCATATGTCTATATATCATTTATACATTTTTAGTATATTTGTAGCTCATTTAGTACTATAAATGACATTTTATGTATTTATTTATAGCTAAAATTGTAATTTGACCAGTAATAATAATACTGTTAACAATAATAATTCTGCAAAACATGCAAGACATTCATATGCATTCACATGTAATAATGATGCAATTCAAACTGCATTTTATCCATACGTTTTTCCACACGTTCAAGTTTTTCTACTTTGGTGCAGTCACGCATTTTCATTCAAGTCTTACAAGTTCCTATAAGTATTCAACACACATTTTATTATAATAGTTCTTGATTAACTTGGAGACATGAATACAAGTTCTTACTTAACAAAAAGATGCTTTTCTTGGCAGCCAAAATTCAAATGCCATTCTACAGGACACACAACAGTGGCGCAAAACTCACCTCTTTCTCCAAGGCAGTGGCCTGTGTAGCCTTTTCCAGGAGCTGGTTGTGGAGCTGCTGGTAGTGAGAAGCTCTCTCAGTGATGGAGGTCTGCAGAGAAGAGATCTCCTCCTGGGCTCTGCTCAATCTCTCCTGCAGGCTCTGAGTGGCGCTGACCTGACGGCTTTTCTCCTTCTCAACCATCTGAAGAACTGCCAGAAGCTTCTGATAGCGCTCACCTATGTAAACAGGGCAACAGGTTTAAGTAATGTTTTGTCCAGTAAAGAAGTGTCAGTCTGAGTTGAATGAATTAGATGCTCACCAGAGTTGTGTCTGAGAGATTCAGTGGTGTTTGTGTAAGAAAGTGCAGGCAGCAAACAAGGGTTCACACACAGCACACCCTCCCGATTCTGAAACAACAGTCATTCCAAAATAGCATTGTGATAATTTTGCTAGCGCACATTTTTACTAAATTGTTTATAAACAGTGAAAGAATTAATCAAGTTTGTAAAGCTATAATTGAAAATATTTTAAAAAAATGTTTTTTTTATGATAAAATGGGTTTTAAAAGAACATTTTACTGCCTAATTGTCAACTATTTGGCTATAACAGTTAAAACATTGTCTCGCATATCAAATTATTGATTGCTATTTTTTTATTATTCAAACGCTATTGTATATTGCATTTTTCTTCAATATCACACAGAACTAAGTTAGGGATAAAATATATCCAAGAGGCTGACCTGCAATTTGATCAAAACATGACCCTTCTGTACATAGATTTCAAATATCGTTTGAAATCGTTTGATCTATCAGTGTCACATGATTTTGTTTAATCGTGCCCCTTTTCCCAGCACCGTACAACAGAATTTCGCATGCTCAAACTTTAGTGTGCAGCAGCTTTATTCTACAAAATCAGCTGTCCGTAAAAAACAATGACGTAACTCGCAGCTGAACTATCATAGTGCGATGCATCGTTTGGGAAAAGAATGATGTAGTGACGAGTGTTTCCCAAAACCTGTAATTTCTCTGTCGCAGATCCATTGTTTGAACCACGTTAGTTATAACGTTAATACACCTGTAATAATGCTCTAAACAGGGTGGTAACAACTTCTTTAGAGAAGAACCCCATCATTTCTTTGTGCAAATTATATCGTTTTACACGAACACGCATTTAAAAAAAAATCCAATATTACTTCTGGTTAAAACATGCACTCGCTTTCCATATTAATTGAAATATATGTAAATGGTACATATAGGGCCTATGATTCTTTTACATATATTATTGTGAACATTCCATATTCTATTCTAAAACATAAAAGTCTAGTTGCAAACCACTGACTAAATGTTCTAACCAACAGACCCATAGACCCATGTCAAGTACAGTAAAGACACTTAATAAATAACCTACTATATATTAAAAGCATTAACGTATGCTATGTTTTTGTTTCACAAGCTTTGGAGACGTAACATAAATTCCTCTTTTAAATAATAGGTCACCTAAAGCTCCTGAGTCATGGCTGTGTCCAAAATGACAGTGTTTTCAAAGTGCACTGCGAAGGGAACGTAATTGTAAACATAAAGATCGCTAAAAAGAACTTTAAAAATGCTTTGAAAGCAAATTACACCTAAGAGGTGACTTTAATGCTTTATTTTAAAAAATCATTCCAAGTTTAAATGTTAGAATGTTCTCAATGAATAGGGCATAGGGGGGATAACTGGGATTAGAACACAGCCAGGAACTATGTTTCTAACTACAGCTCCAGAAGTGCAGTTGTAAGCATACAAGTTTGCGACGCAGTTTGCGAATGTCACTGACACCCGGATGAGCTAATGTTATTCAGTTGTTATTACACAGCTGTGTGGAATACTCGATTTTATTTAGTCAGGTGCAACATTCCAAGGTAAGTTATTCCGAAAAAAAAAAAACAGGCTCATCTGGAAACGTTGAATCATCTTGACCATAAATAACTAAGTTCAAATCCATATACTCATATCCACATTCTTAGGTGCCTGTTTGTCTGTCACCTCATGGGTTTTGACTGTTTGGAGCCATCTTGTGACTGAATGACTAAACCAGGGGTCACCAATCTTGTTCCTGGAGGGCCGGTGCCCTACAGATTTTAGCTCCAACTCTAATCAAACACACCTGAACAAGCTAATCAAGGTCTTACTAGGTATACTTGAAACATCCAGGCAGGTGTGTTAAGGCAAGTTGGAGCTAAACCCTGCAGGGACACCGGCCCTCCAGGACCAAGATTGGTGACCACTGGACTAAACCATGGGATATTATATGCTTTATCCGGTTAGTTTCTCTTCTGTTAGCCTCTATCTTGTTTCTGTCAGCTTTGTATTTAGTTAGTGAATAATCTATTATGGCTCTGAGCAATGTTTTATGTGTGATTTTTACGTTTTGTGGCAAGTGTAATAAAATACATCCAGGATGTATTTTCCCACAGAATAAACCTTCAATCTTATACAACAGCCCTGTGATAACAATGATATAATTTATCCCTAACATAACATACCTTGGAATGTCGCAGCTGACCCATCAGAATTGAGTATTTCAGACAGCGGTGTAATAATATTTAATATATCATGCAGGCAGCAGAACAGCAGCACAAGTGTATCTAAAAGGACCGAATTGCAGCACCTCTCTCAGATGTAGTAAGTCCAGGACAGACTCCAGGCTGGTCAGCTCGGCTCTCTCCTGCTCTCTCTCTCTGTGGGCTTGAGCGACTCTCTGCTCCTGACAGGCTGTGAGCAGCCGCAGGTCTTCATTCTCTCTCCTCAGGCCTGCCGTGTCCTGCAGCTGCGCCTCCTTCTCCGCCAGCTCCTTCTGCAGCTGTTTCAACTGATCTGAGAACTGCTGGAGCTGAGACTGCAGCTGCACACGTTCAGTGGAGAGAGACTCAGAGTGGCTGACAGCTTCTTTCAGCTTACTGACCAGAGAACAGAAAAAGCGACATCAGTTTACCTTTTACAAACAGTGTGGACGTTAATAAGCTGGTGTAGTGATGAACATTTATAGATGGTCACATTATAAGAAAATCTGCTTGCTGTTTTCAGATATATTAAGCAGGTTTTGTGAATATATTTTTGATATATTGAGTAAATTTTATATTTTGTGTGATTCTTTTTGTCATCAATAAAATATAATAATGCACTTATTTTGGGATTCTTATGGGAACGGAACAAAATAAATCTAGAAAATAAATCAGAAAATTTATATTATCTGAAAAACATTTATATTTTATAATTTTTAAAATAGATTTACACTGGAAAAATTACATGTTCTTTTTTGCAGTGTATATATTATCTCATATGTATCTATATAAAGTGTCATCTTATTTATACTGATTAATTTCTTATTAAAATATATAACAAACGTTTATATTGTTGCAAATTACTTGTATTTAAAATGAATGCAGTTCATTAGAATTTTTTATTCATCAAAGAATCAAAGAAAATATTTTCAACATTGCTAAGAAAATAACAATTAATAGTAATTATCAAAATTATATTACTATAAATATAATAAACTGTACATATACTTGGTCATATTTGTACAGTTTTCAATTTAAAAAAAAATCAAAAAACATTAAAACATACTTTAATCATAGCAGAGGTCATTAGGCATGTTTGCTTAGATAGAAGCATCTTTCAACAATATTTGATGAAAATCCAGTCTCATATGTCAAGTTTTAAATAATGTGCAGAATCTGTGTATGCAAAAAATATTTTTTTAATGAAAGGAAAGACGAAATTTCCAAATTAAAAGTGGATAATACAACATACACCAGCAGGGGTCACTCATACTTCATTACTAAAACAATACAGAGCCAAAACTATTCCTTTTTTTAAGTGTTTGTAATAATTAAAGCCTAAAACTGTGTGTAGGTATAGTGTGTCCACAATCATGTTGGTAAAAACACATATTGGTTTTTTTTAATTTTCTGACGTTAAAACAAGAATCCCAGCAATTTTGAGGCCCACAGCTACATGATATAGGAGTGCAGCTTTACACTCCCACCGATTTAATTGACAGCCGCGTATTGACATGTCTCACATGAACATGTCCACATGACAGCACTTGCAAACAAACTGGGATTAAAATATATTTTCCCACTGTGATCAGCTGCACCTCAAGAATGAGTTTTACAAGTTCAAAATATTTTTAAAATAGTGCATTTTTGTAATCAAGAAAAGACAGTAAAACCGATATGAAAAGTTCAGATGCAAAACCCCATAAAATCCACCTAAATCCATCAGACCTCTTCTCTTGTAAATGAACATTTTCTATCAGGCTCCTCTGATTAGGTTCAGGGGATTAAATTCATATGTAATGATAAGGTGATTAGCCAGTAAATGAAATAGTTTTTTTTTTTTCAAAAATGTCACTTCAGACAATTATTTGGTTTTTAACAAGGTAGATTTGCTTTTGCGTCAAAACCAGCTAAATCTACTTGTGCATTTTTTTCAAAAACCTCTAAATCCATCTATTGAGACAAGACAGTGTAATTAGATGAAAATCACTAAAGATGCCATTAGAAATTCTTTTTACCAAACATTAAACACATTACACAAACCACCTAAACTTAAAAAATATTTAAATCTGTCAAGTAAGTGGCGGTTCATTCCTGTGTGATAAACCAGGGAAAAAGAAAAAGGAAAACGAATGAATGAATGAAATCTGTCAAGTAAGTGCATTAATCAATGACATCAAAACTGACATTAGTTAAATCTTAACAATCTGTTGTCATTTCTGATATTTGGGGTTTAGATTTAATGTAAGTAATGTAAACATTGCAAACATTGTAAGCTAAGCTTGGTAGATTTAAATAATGGAGTGTAAAACATTATGAAACATCAATATCTGTGCATTGTCCATTAATATAAAGAGCTTATCAGACGTATAGGTAATATGAAGTAATATAAATAATGTATAGTTTTATACATTATATTTATCTTTAAAAATAGCTTAAATTAGCAAATAAAACACAAGGTAGGCCTACTGGGCAAAAAGGGGATGCTTCTCAGACACTTTTAGAAGCTGTCATTCATTCATTCTCACCACACTTAAGGTCTTGGTCTCTTGTTTATCCTCATAGCATCCACGTGGGATAAAAGAACAGCATCTTAACTCTGTCTTTCATAAAACGCAGTTGCCGTTTAATGTATAGTAAATCAGACTCATTTAAAGTAGCGTCACAGCGCAAAAATAAACGTTATGAATGCATGCTACACTTCCGAATGTACAGTGTGTTTTCTTTTTCTTATAATGCACAGAGTTTTGAGATAAGGGATGTTTTCATTTGCCATTCAGTGACAGTCAGACAGGCTCATTCAGTTCATCAAACTCCGTCTTTTAAAATCGAAATCGGAAGCGGAGTAAAAATGTCCTCATAAAAGCCGGTGTATCAGCGTGCTGCTACATTGAATACCTACGATTCAATTGGCACCTTCTGATTGGTTCTCGGGATATGCCGGCTTTTGCTGTCAAAGGCAAGTGGAGTTTAGAGGCTTTTGCAATCAAATTTCTGAATGCACTGACGCTGCGATTTGGATGATTGGAAGCAAAAATATCACTTGATGGTGTACTACGTGCCTAAAGCATTCACTCAATGTCATTAGCTTAATTTTGGTGAAAGTGGCGTTTAGCGGCTTTTGTATCTGAACTCTTCATATGTAATTAATCACCACTGAAATCAACACAGCAGCACAGTGTCAGTACAACTACAAATGAGGACACTTTAATCACACAACAGGAGTCCCGGTTTGTGGACATTAAATCAAGTTTGTTTTGTACAGTAATGTAACAAATTCCCATATTACAGTGTGTATTAACTTTTAACCTGTCACATTTGCCCAAGGTAATAGTGCAAAAACAGTTAAATGTACGTGTGTGTGTGTGTGTGTACTGAGAACTTTGTAACGGCATTTGTGAGACTCATGTGAATACAAACGATGGCTTGAATAAACTTCACCTCAAATACTTCAAATAATAATATGATGTGAATAATATGATAATACCACGATATGACACAGCAGGAAAAAACCAACACGCATGTGTGAACGGAGGATGGGGAGTACCAACTCATTTGCATTTAAAAGCACAGGCTACAAAAAGAGCTACAACTTCCTCTGACCCCAAAATTGACATTTTCTGCAGGGTATAATAATTGACCTAATGGGTATTTATAGCTGAAACTTTACAGACACACTCTGGGGACACCAAAGACTTATCTTACATCTTGTTACACCCTTTAATGCTAAAGGAGGTTTCTAAGGGTGTTATTTAGTAAAGCATAAACATAAATACAAACATTATTCAGCAATACACATACGTGTTCAGTGAAGCTGACATAACCATGTGTTATTGTCAAATAAATCATGGCTACTAACCAATCACATTAAGGATCTGTTTTATAAACTGACATTTTATTTTAACTAGCACTGATGAATAATCTTTATAACTCAAATCAGTATATGGAATCCTCTCTTACCAGATGTTGTGCCGTAGATTTTCCTTCTCGCTCTCCAGCGCTGTACACTTCCTCTCCAGCTCTTCTCTCTCTCGGTCACACTCCATCAGACTGATCTTCAGCTGATCTTCACTCTCTAACACCTACATCACATGAAGGACATGAATGACACACACAACAGAATCAGCAGAAGAAATATATCAGAACATGTAATTATTTTCTAATAATGAGTTTAAAGAGATGCTTTTTTTCTGAAAATTTGATGTTAATTAATTTAATCTTTGTTGATTAATATAATTCAAGTTACCGGTTACCATTAACTACTATGAATATATTAAAGGGATAGTTGGCACCTCTCAAAAACATCTGCCATCACTTACTCAACCTTAACTTGTTCAAAACCTATTTGAGATTCTTTCTACTGTTGAAAACAAAAGAAGGTATTTTGAAAAATCCTGGCTGTTGGCACCCATTGACTTTCGTTGTATTTTTTGCCTACTATGGAAGTCTATGGATCCCGGCATTCTTCAAAGTTTTAAAAACAATAAATGATGAGGTATTTTTTATTTTTGGGTGAACTGTGAACCATTTAAAGTCATTTGAAGCAAGAAACAGAACATAATTTACAACATTATAACCTCATAATTAACTCATAACTTTGGGCAAATCTGGCTAAAAAAACTCAATTCTCCGGTTTATTTAAATACTTATGCAATAATTCATTTGTATGTGCAATTATAATATTAAAAAGACAATCTACACCAAAAAAAATTATTTTGTCATCATGAATTCTCCCTTTACGAGTCTCTTTCTTCTGCTGAACGCCAAAAAAACTTATATTTTGAAGAATTTGGAAAGCAGTAACCATTGACTTCCATAGTATTTGGTTTTCCTACTATGGAAGCCAATGGTTATTGGTTTCTAACATTCTTCAAAATATACTCATTTGTGTTCAACAGAAGCAAGAAACTCATAAAGGTTTAAAACCACATTAGGGTCAATAAATGATGAGGTATTCTTCATTTTTGGGCATAAACATTATTTACAACATTATTACTTTAATTCATAAGCTTGGGCAAATCTGACGGTTTGTTTCATTTATATATGCAATTATACTGTTAAAAAGACAATCTACCCAAACATAAAAATTCTCCCTGCATGAGTTTCTTCTGCTGAACACCAAAAAATCTATATATTTTGAAGAATTGTGGAAAGCAGTAACCTTGTTTTGACTTCCATAGTGTTTAGTTTTCTTACTATGAAAGTTGATGGTTACTGTTCTCTAACATTTCTCTAAATATCTTCTTTTGTGTTCAACAAAAACTTTTTTGTGGTTAGCAAATTTAGATGTTTGGTGGAGCTATCCCTATCCCTAATTAAATGAAACATGGATGTTTTGCATGTTTTAAAGCTTAAAAAGTGAAAAAACTAGTCTTCATCAGCTAGCACTTTTACATAAACCATAAAGTTGAGTTGCCAAAGGTGAGTTTTTATTGAGTAACTTGTAGATCTCTGGTGGCTAAAGCAGTAAAATAACGGTTAATTCCATTTTGCATTGCCAAGACTATAAATTAAAGATAATAATAGCATTGTAAATGATATTTAGCTTCTTTCACACTGATTTGTTTGGTTCACAAGACCTTAGTATTTGGTTTTCCTTTCATAGAAGTGAATGTTATTGGTTTCTAACATACTTCAAAATATCTTTTTTTGGTGTTTTACAGAAGAAAGAAACTCATAAATGTTTTAAACCACATCACGGAGAATAAATGATGAGGTATTCTTCATTTTTGGGTAAAGTCCTGTGAAGCAAAATGAGCATTCTGTGCAAGAAACAACATCATTTACAACATTATTATCTTAATTCATAGACTTGGGCAAATCTGACAGTTTGTTTCATTTATATATGCAATTATATTATTAAAAAGACAATCTACCCAAAATTAAAATGTTCTCATCATGAATTCTCCCTCCATGAGTTTCTTTCTTCTGCTGAACACCAAAAAATTTGGAAAGCAGTAACCATTGACTACCATAGTATTTGGTTTACCCTACTATGGAGGTCAATGGTAACTGGTCTCTAACATTCTCTAAAACATCTTTATTTGTGTTCAACAGTAGAAAAAAGTGGTAGTTGTAACCACTTCAGGGTACACATGGGACGAAAACCGGTTTCAAAGATTACCGCGGTTTTGAAAAGTCATGGTTTTAAAACCGCTAGAATTTTACTATTCCTAATGTATATCTAAGGGTTTTTTAATATGTTGTAAAGAAATCTGAGTTTTTAAAACTAATAAAGACAGCAGAAGTCAATGATTTATTTTAATTATTTAGCCTGACATGTTTACTGTTCCAAAATATTTGAAATGTTTCCTAAAATAAAATATATTGTTTTCAGTGGGGAAAAAAGTTGCTGTATTTTACATTTGTAAAGAACTTATTTATACAATACCGTTACATTTTATCCAAGGTTATCATACTGTCTGTTATAGTAGCCCATGACTACTTGAGGGTGAATAAATGGTTGGCAAATTTAGATTTTTGGTTGTACTAGCCTAACTCAATAGCTAAGTAAAACAGAGATGTTTCACATGTTTTGAAGTATATAAAATGAATAAACTAGCCTTCATCAGCTTGCACTTTTTTTTTTAATAATTATTTTTTAGGGGTTTTTCACCTTTGTTTGGAATGGACAGTAGAGGTTGCAGACAGAAAAGTATTGGGAGCAGAGAGAGGGAAAGGGTCAGCAAAGGACCTCGAGCTGGGAATCGAATTCAGGTCGCAGTGAGCACCATGGTGCTATATGTCGGCACACTTAACCACTAGGTGCACTTAACCACGATGGCACCGACAGCTTGCACTTATACATAAACCATAAAAACTTTAATTCAAGTGCTCATTTCATGCATGCACTGGACATACGCTCATCGGTTCTTAAGTCTTAGTTGCCAAAAGTGAGCTTTTTATTGAGTAACTTGTAGATCTCTTAATCAGTAAAATGATGGTTAATTCCAATTTGGTTTATCCACTTCAGTATAAAAAAAAGATGTATTCACTCAGAATGCTAAGGCTTTAAATTAAAGATGATAATAATAATAATAATAATAATAATAATAATAATAATAATAATAATAATAATAATAATAATAATAATGTTGTAAATTATATTTAGTTTCTTTCACACACTGATTGGTTTGGTTCACAAGACCTCAACATTGAGCAGGTCACCATCAGCTTGCATTTTATGAATCACAAAAGACAACAGTTTTCTATTAAAAAAAAACTTTTTATAATGTCTTACTGGAGAAAACTATGGATGGCCTATAAATCAGTAAATTAACAGCAAATGTTCATTTTAGGCTGAACTATCCCTTTAAGTATTATTACCTTCCTGAGTTTTTCTGCAGCATCTTCTTTGTATTCTTTGAACGTGACTGTAAGCTTCTCCGCATTTTGAAGGGCCTGGTTTCTTTGCTGCTCCGCACTTTGAAAGAAATATACCCCAGAATTAAGCTGTGTGGGTTTCAAGCATTACGAATAGACTACTTGTACTTGTAGAGGTAAATCCAGCTTAAAGTGATTATCGCTCCCAGGATGAATTAGTCTGTGAAGTTTTCATTAGCATAACTAATCTTGTACCGTTTCCCCAGACGTGTTCTGTCGGCTAGCTCGGCTTTAACGAATCTCAGCTCATCTCTCAGCTTCTCCACCAGCCTGTGACTCTGCATCACCGTCTGCTCACGTTCTTCCAACCTCTGCTCTGCAGACCTGCAGAAATAAGCATATTCTGCTGCAGATACAGTTGAAGTCAGAATTAGTAGCCCCCCTGAATTATTAGCCCCCTGTTTATTTGTGCATTACCCTGTTTTTTTTTCCCAATTTCTGTTTAACGGAGAGAAGTTTTTTTTTTTCAACACATTTATAAACATAATAGTTTTACTAACTGATTTCTAATAACTGGTTTATTTAATCTTTGCCCTGATGACAGTAAATAATATTTGACTAGATATTTTTCAAGACACTTCTATACAGCTTAAAGTGACATTTAAAGGCTTAACTTGGTTAATTAGGGTAACTAGGCAGGTTAGAGTAATTAGGCAAGTTATTGTATAACAATGGTTTGTTCTGTAGACTATCAAACAAATATATAGTTTAAAGGGGATAATAATATTGAGCATGTAATGGTTTTTAAATAATTTAAAACTCATTTTATTCTAGCCGAAATAAAACAAATAAGACTTTCTCCAGAAGAAAAAATATTACCAGACATACATTAAAAATATTCTTGCTCTGTTAAACATCATTTGGAAAATATTTAAAAAAGAAAAATAAATAAATAAATCAAAGGGGGGCTTATAATTCTGACTTCAACTGTATGTGCTTTTTCTAGTGAGTGTAGAGAAGATGCACCTACTCTAAAGCCTTGGTCAGGGTGTCCAGCTCGGCCTCTAGACCCAGAATCTGCTCCTTCATGTGAGAAACACTGGAGGTCCGGGCTCCCACAGTGGATCCCAACATGCGAATCTGCACAACAAACATCAGTTGATGATAACATCTTCAACAGAAAGAGAGAGTTTTGAATTTATTGCCATATCAGCTTCTCTGCCTATTTCATGACAAAACCAGGTCAAACTATTTATTTTAAAAAAAGTTATTTAATGATAACAATAAAAAGACATCAACAGCAATAAATAATGCATTAGATAAAATACAGAAATAATACTAGTATATAAGATAAACATCAAAAACTTTTTTTTAATAAACATTGTACAATTCTGGAAGGATTCACATTTAAAAATATTTAGTTCAGTAGTAGTAGTAGTAGTAGTAGTAGTAATTGTAGTAAACTTTATTGTCCTCGACAGGAAACTTGTTATGGGCATCACCATATTGCTGCAGACATTCCATATAAACAAACAATACAGTAGTTACAATAGTTATAATGATGATAATTAATATATTAATAATAAGATAAACTCTAGTTATATAAACCCACTGAAACAGGTACAAAGGGTTTCTTATTTCAGTGCAAGCTACACTTAGGGACTCTATATCTCTTACCAGAGGGAAGCAGCTCACAATGTGGAAACAAAAAAAATGAGTTGGATCATTCAGAATCCTTTCCACCTGATTAAGGACACAATTCTCACGTAAAACTTGAGAATTAAACTATTCAAATATTAGAATGATTTACATTTAATAATAATAATAATAATAATAATAAGTCTTTCCAGATTAAAAAAATTGCTGTCTGATAACATTAAAAAAGGGTTATTCCAAGTATGTTTAACATGTTTAATATGTTTGGTTTTTGTTACAGTATTGACATTTTGGGGTTCTCCTCCTTTGAGTAAATGTCCATGAGTGAGTCTTGTCTTGTGTGTTCGATACGGCATCTTGTGTAAACAATCTCATCATGTCTTGAGTTAAAGTGCCATGAACCACTGCGACCGTTACTTGTTTCGTATTGTGATGCAGTTCCTAGAGAAACGGAATACTAAATGAGACAACAGTGGGTGTGGCTTGTTTTTCTGATTGGATGTAGTAAAGTAGACATTTCATTCAGAAAGATCGGGAAAAGGGTTTGGGGGAGAGTTATAACAACCTAACAGACACCTTGTCCTCATTATTTCTGTTTGTTGTCAAAACTGACAGTTGGAGTGGCTTGATTAAATATGTTAGCCATGCCCACTTCTTAAGATATACCTAATTACAAATTAACTGAAAACAACCAGGAACTGCTTTTACAGATTTTAATAAAAAATTAGAAGGGCAAGCAATTTTTTTTTTCTTAACGATGAATTGTTCACCACAAATCTAGCAATGTGAGCTAACAAAATCATATGGTTAGTTTTGATTGTTTTCGGAAAGCTTGTGTGACATTAAAGACCGTGGTATTAATGATGTTGAAAATATAGCGTTGATTTACTGTGCTGAAATTGAAAAGTTGTTTTAAATGGCTAAATTATTTCACAACATATTTGCTTTTACTGCCTTTTTGATCAAATAAATGAAGTGAGTGTATGGGGCTTATTTTATTTACCTTTGACCTGGAGCTGGCTAACTCCATCTGAGCAGCTTCTATGTCACCCATGAGCTGCCGGTTCTGCAGGACCAGAGAGGAGTTCTCCTGTCTGATGGTGTTGAGCTTTCGCCTGAGCACAGACGTCTCTGCCTCCATGTCTCTGACTGACTAGACAAAAAAAAAAAATCTGTTCAAATTAGACAAAACTCTTTGAGACTTGAGCACTATGTTGTATATTTTTATTGAATTGTTTACAATATAAATATTATGGGCGGCGAAGCAGGTAGCGCTGTCACCTAACAGCAAGAATGTCGCTGGTTCGAGCCTCGGCTGGGTCAGTTGGCATTTCTGTGTGGAGTTTGCATGTGCTCCCTGTGTTTGTGTGGGTTTCCTCCGGGTGCTCCAGTTTCCCCCAGAGTCTAAAGACCTGCGCTATAGATGAACTGGGTAAGCTAAATTGTCCGTAGTGTATGTGTGCGAATGAGAGTCTATGGGTTGCATTTGGAAGGGCATCCGCTGCGTAAAACATATGCTGAATAAGTTGGCGGTTCATTCCGCTGTGGCGACCACAAATGAATAAAGGAACTAAGTCGAAAAGCAAATGAATAAATGAACAATATAAACATTTTCACTGTATCTTCAGTGTCTTACCCTGCAGTCACGGGGATGTGCACAATCTTGTTGCTCAGGGTGTGAATCTACAGGATCAGGATTCTGAAGGTCCTCTAAAGTAAGACGACCTGGGAATGCTTCCACGACATCAGTATCCTCGTCAATGAGGTCATTTCCTGATTGGCTGAAATGAGTGATAGCAGTAAACTTTATTACAAAATGCAAAGAATAGCATAAGAGGTGCAATAATATTTAAAGAATATTAAAGAATATGGGACGAGGTTCTGAGAAGGGTAAATGGATCCACTACCTGCGCACGCCTCGACCTTATAAAATTTTAAATTATTCATCGGGCCTATTACACAAAGTGTAGACTCTCAAAAACATATCCCGATATTGATGAGATGTGTGAACGGTGTAAAAGTGACAAGGCAGATTTTTTCCATATGTTCTGGGCTGGTTAAAAATTGAGCGACTAATGTACACAAATATTAAAAAACAGTAAATGTTGCTTTTAATATAGATGTAAAACCTAATGTGGAAACAGCTATTTTTGGTGTACCTGAACACAAAACATTGACAAATAAAGGGAAAAATGTTATTGCCTTCTCTACTTTATTAGCAAGGAGAAGAATATTACATAAGTGGAAATCGGCAGTCCCACACAAAGCTTCAATGTGGATCTGATTTTATATTTGAAATTAGAGAAAATTAAATATTTAATAAAGGGATTTGTCCAAAAAACTTATGGAGACATGTCGACCTTTGATCACATACTTTAAAAAAAAAAGAAGACTCTCTCCTTTAACTGATTTATATTTAAAAATGTGTAAAAGACTGCTACAAACATGTCCAATTATTGATTTGTATGCATGTGCCATGTAGGTATTCATTTATTTGAATTATTTTTACAACTGATGTTGTTTAACTGCAAATCTATACAACACTGTAAAGTTTCTCTTTTTCTCCGTGTTGTAATTTTATTTTTATTTGAATTTAACTTGTTTGTTAACTTATTTAGGAGGCAAAGAGTTATTATGGAAAAAAAAAAATACAACCTTGATTGTACAAAATGGTTTGTTAAAAACTTGGGGAGGGGGTTGGGGGGATGGGTCACAAATAAAATATAAATAAATAAATAAATAAATAAATAAATAAATAAATAAAAAGAATTTTTAAATGTTATATGTTTGTGTTTGAGCCATTTGAACTCTTGTATTACAGTAGCAGAGGGAGTTCAAATGCACTGAAAGTTATGAAAACACATGCAAATAGAAAAACACTAACAATTTGAGAAAACACGCACATGCAAATAAAATAAAATGTGCTAATTTTTACAACCCTTGCAGATACACTAACAATAGCGCAGACCACAATAAAAACGTGTCGGGAGACCTGAAAATCAGAGTCTTCCTGATTAGACAGAATCTGCAAACATTTTTTGCTATTTCTAAGGAGAATTTTGTAAAATATCTGCGGATTTATGCAGATTTTTTTTTGGAGTATCATAACTAAAAACATAATATTTGAAATAAACAAATAATACATTTTTTAATTTTATTTAATGTTTACAATATAAATCAATTAGAAGCACTTAAATGGTAAACAAAGCTAGTCTCTCATTTAATAGATCTACTAAAAGACAGAAAATATAACTTTACAAACTGTATTGTAAATAAATCATATAAATATTTTAAAGTTATTATTATTATACCACAATAAAATTAGCTTAATTAATTTAAAAACTGAATAAATATAAATTTACACACAAGTAAATACAGAGACTTGATGGGCTGAAAATCTGCGGATTTCTGTGAGAGCAGATTCTGTGTGGGCCTAGTCATCGGTTTAATGGCATGTTAGCAAGAGTTACTCTCAGAATTAAAAATACACAAACAAGTAAGAAGCAGATGGCCAAACCAGGATATTAAAATAAACAAACAAACAAACAAATAAATAAATAAATAAATAAAAAAGACCCCTAAACAAAAAGTAAACACTTTTATATTGTGGTCTGGGCTATTTGCAGTGCGTTTCTGTATTTGCAAATGTTTTGAGGATTTGTGTTTGTGTGTTGTTAAACTGATTATGTTGTTTATATGTACATCCTTAGACTTACTTAAAAATATATGGGAGAGAGATTTAAATAAACCAATCGCAGATTAAATTTGGCACAAAATAATACAAGGAATTTTCTCATCATCCATATGCCTCAGACATGCTGTAATACAATTCAAAATAGTGCATTGTTTGCACTGGTTTAAAGTCAGACTCTCTAAGATTAATGCTGACGTAGATCCCATATGCGATCAGTGTAGACAGGCTCTGCTGCACATATTGTAATAAGTTGCGATATGAATAAAGTTTGATTGATTGCACATGTTATGGACATGTCCAAAGCTTTACATGTACTGGATTAGTTTTTTGAGACCTTTTCTGAGGCATTTGGGGTGGTAGTAGAGCCATCCCCATTTATTGCATTGTTCGGGGTGGCCCCTGAGAATGCTCCTCTCAACATAAGACAAATTAACATGTCGCCCCTTTGGTTTTCTTCTGGCTAGAAGAGAAAGATATTGTTTAAATGAAAAGACCCTGTTCCACCAACCCATAATCACTGGTTAAGAGAAGTCATGTCTTTTCTTAAGTTGGAGAAAATAAGGCATACTATCAGAGGGTCTGTTGAGACATTTTATAAGGTCTGGCAACCTTTTTATCTCTTGTGATGGAAATGGACGCACACAACGTGACAATATGAGAAAAAAAGGAACAAGTGTCATATTTTTGTCATGTTTTCATCTTTTATTTTTTTGTCTATGGACATTTGATTATATATTGTTCCTAGATCTGGTGTTCTGGGAAAGGGGTGTTTTGTTTTTGGTCTTTTGTTTGCTCTGTATAACGTGAAAAACAAATAAAAATAATAAATAATAATATTAAAATAATAATATAGGTGTCATGGTGGCGCAGTGGGTAGAACTGTCGCCTCACAGCAAGAAAGTCGCTGGTTCGAGCCTCACCTGGGTCAGTTAGCATTTCTGTGTGGAGTTTGCATGTTCTCCCCGTGTTCGTGTGGGTTTCCTCCGGGTGCTCCGGTTTCCCCCACAATTCCAAAGACATATGCTGCTGGTGAATTGGGTAAGCTAAAATTGTCCGTAGTGTATGTGTGTGAATGAATGTGTGGCTGGAAGAGCATCCACTGCATAAAACATATGCTGAATAAGTTGGCATAGTCCGAAAAGAAAATGAATGAATGAATGAATGAATGAACGAACAGTTGAAGGCCATATAATAGGGTGAATTTTAACTCTTATTTTTATATATTTCTCAAGAGCTGTTTAGCACAGAGATTTTTTTTTCCAACACATTTTATAGTTTTTCTACCTAAATAATTTACTAATACCTAATATATTTTATGTCTGTATCATGATGATAGCATTTTAATATTTTAATAGTTATTTTTACTTGTTTTATTTACCTCATTGTTAACCATTTAACTACTCCACCAAGAATCCAAATTGGCTCCTAATGTCGCTAGTTAATACACTCAATGCAACACATCCCATAAATTCTAAAATATCAGCCTCTATCAAATAGTTGATAAGTCAGTTTATAGTAAAAGTACCGGAATCAATACATATACTATGAAAAATGTAATAAAATTCAAAATAACATTTTTGAATACTAAATCACCTTAATTTTTGAAGTATACCATAAAATATTTCAGATTCTCATTTAAACACTTTCTTGTTTGTTTGTTTTTACAATAAAACCAAAATCAAGTGTAATAGTGCAACAGGATTGTGTTTGTTTGATTTGTTGTAAACCAACAATGCTGTGTAGTATTAATTATTATTTAAAACAGTCATTCTTTAAAGGACATTAACAATAATTATTTAAAACAGTCAAAATATGATCAATCGTTTGGTATAGCGGAAGTCAGAGGATTAAAATTATTTACTAATATTCAGCTTAAAGTGAAATTTAAAGGCCTAACTAAGTTAATTATGTTATCTAGGTAAAGTTGGTTAATAAGGCTGGTGGTTTGTTCAAGAGAATAAGAAAAAAAGATTCCTTAAGAGGGCTAATTATATTCACCTTAAAATTAATGTTATAGATTTTAAAAATTGCTTTTATCCCACCCAAATATAAAAGAAAAATATAATAGGAAATGCACAGCAAATTCTATTGCTTTGTTAAAAATCACTTAAGAAAACTCACAAGCGGACTAATCATTTTCCTTCAACCGTACTATATAATTATCACACTTATTTGAACTTCAACTATACAATAAGACAGGAAAACTACACCTTGAATAGTATCTAAAAAAATTATATCATGAAGTAAAACCCACAGTGCAATTCCTCAGCAATAGTTCTCAGAGACTGAGCCTCACCTCAATTGTTCACCCACTGATTGTAGGTTTTTCTCAGTTAATCGTAGTTTATTTCTTAAGGTGACAACATCCTCTACCAAACCCCTGCTGTCTCTCAACATTGGTGATTGTTATGAAGACACCTGGAAATAAAAGGTTAGTCTATGAAACGTATAACGTTAACACTGGTGTTTAAATGTACTTGGTGTAAAATCAACACCGAGCTCGCATTTTTGTAGAAATATTAAACATTCTCTTAAATTATGAGCTAACTTATGTAAAAATACATACGTATAAAGTGCTGTCTATGTATGGTTATTATTATAAGTTATTATCATGTACCTGCCTGACACTCCGATCATTTGGCTTCATTTGATGCATTCAACAGGTTGTCAAGGAACAGATGGACCCTCTTAGGTCATTTTTCAACTCTCCGCTACTTTTTGCTGGGATAATTCATAAAAATAGCTCTATACCAGTGAATAACTGCGTACCAGCATGTTCTAAAAGAAGGTTTTGAGCAAAAAGCACTTTATTTCCACTGTTAGCTTAGCATTCGCTGTAGTGAAATCCAAACAATACGGGCTGCCGTCGTCACGGAAGCTGATTGGCTGAAACAAAAAACCGTCCTCAACAGTCGTGACGCAATCCTGACGTGCTAGTAGCGCCGCGAATGACAGCGCGAAGATCAGAGGTAACAAACATGTGTGTGATATTTTTCAAAAACTAAATTTACTTCTAGAGGGATTTATTTATGAAGCTCTGTAATAAAGAATATTGATTGCAGAAGAGCTTGTTTATTTTTTACAGAATGGTTAAGGTTAATACCCTTTAGGAACTGTATTAATATCGAAATGTGTTCACTTCACAACGTAATCCAGTCGAATATTTAATAAACTATTGTTTAATTAAAATAAATTTGAAATGTATATGTTTTTGTTTGTTTTCACGTTTGTTTACTTAAAATAATTTTAAAATGTTCATATTTGGGTTTGTTTTTATTTATTTTTTTTTACTTAAAATAAGTTTAAAGTGTACATATTTTGTTTGTTTTTACTTAAAATGAGATTGAGATTTACATATCAGTTTTTACACATTTTTATAACGAAAATAAATCCAATAAAAATCTTGAATTTATTATTAACTTCTGTATTTTATTGCCAAAATTTGACACATAAACAAAAAATTTCCTAATTCATCTCCCATGTTAAGTTTTGTTTTGTATTGATTTTGATTTATTTCTTGCATGAAAAAAGCTAAAAATCTGATATGTATTAAATATAATGAAAAATAATTCCCCTGATAATCTGTAAAATCACTGGATGTTTACTGCATACCAGCCATCACTCCTGTTTCAGGCCCGT
This sequence comes from Danio aesculapii, assembly GCF_903798145.1. Classification (NCBI taxonomy): domain Eukaryota; kingdom Metazoa; phylum Chordata; class Actinopteri; order Cypriniformes; family Danionidae; genus Danio; species Danio aesculapii. The sequence goes on along the minus strand of NC_079436.1, from coordinate 12,527,326 downwards.
AGCCAGTGTATTGGAAGGGGTGCTTCTTTTTTCTCAAAAAGTGGACCTTTTTGCAGTTCTTTGCCTCATTTTCTGTGAAATGCTGCATTTTAGTGATATTTTAACAACTAATCTTTGCTGGATTAGCTTGTTGTTGTTGAACCACACTTTTTGAACAAAGAAAGTCACAAAGGTTTGGTACAAGTAAGGGAAGAGTAAATTATGACAAAATTATAGGTTTTGTGTGAAACAAAACCAGTTTTTTGTCTTCTGGTTTAATTTCGTCACCATCTATGATACTTTGAAGAATTCCTGCAAGCTAACAGGTGTCCAGCCACAATGACTAACAATGATTTTACATGTGAATATATGCAGTTACCACATAGCATTCTTACAGCATAGAAAGTCAATTACTAATAAGTATGTGAACATTCACATTCTGCGATTCTAAAATGACCTTTTGTGACCCAACAGGAGTAGTCTTTTTGAAAATAATATTAATAGTATGGAGAAATTATGTATTTTATACATGTAGACTTAGTATTGACATGGCGATTTTATATTTTTAACATACAGGGCCATTGAAAACGCACACAACTACAATGAAGACGACATGGTGGACAACTTTTTCAATAAATTTTGTGTGCTTTTGATTTATTGTATTTATTCAACCTGAAATACGATTTTGTAAACGTGTCTCTGTGGTAAATATTTGAAGTAGATGCAGCTTCACGTGCTTGAAGGTTCTTTTGAAGATTGTTTTCTTCAGTTTTTCTTGTTCTGGAATCATCTGTCAACAGGGTTAGGTAATCCATTGTTTGATGGTGATGTAATATTAAGGTGACTGTGTTTGTAATGTAAAGACACTGAACAACAAAGTTGAGGATCCAAATGCAGGTTTATTATGAGAATGGTCAGGCAAGCAATGGTCAAAACAGGGGTAAACAGATGCATGCAGGGAATCCAGGGAGTCATGGTCAATAAACAGGTGAAGCCATTACAGGTAGCAAGTAACGTAAATAAACAGAACAAAGCAAAGGCATTGTAATATTCACAATACAGTAGAACAAGACTCAGCAACTGTGTCTGTGTTGCTTTTAAAGTCCAAGTAATCAGTTCATAACGATCCTCTGGGTATATGTGTGTGTGTGTAATCAAGGTGAAACAGAAACAGGTGTGAGTGTGTGGTGCATAACAGGATTTGTAGTTCTTTTGGTGGCAGATTTGTAGTTGTCCAGCGATTTGTATGGATTAGATTGCTATTGATTGTGAAAGAACTAAACAATGGTTGAAGTAACCTCACATACTTACATTTTATGGTGTTTTTGAGATTTTTGCACATATCAGTGAAAGTATTAATTACACTTTAGCTGTGTATATTATGAGAAATAAAATGTATATGACTTTATATGGTATACTTTATTGAAATGGTCAGTGTATTCATTATGTTAATCTATTTTCACAATAGTGTCTGTTTAATAAAAATAAATATATGTGGCAGTGTTTACTGTATCGTTATATTATACACTACATTATATTCTACACATATTACATTTGTACATTTTATTATTCATTTTCTTTTTGAATAAACAATTCAGTAAAGTTGCTTTAGCAATGTAAATTTACTAATAAACGTTTTTAAATTTGGTGAAACTAAAAAAGCATGCTACAACAATTTAACATTTTCAATTGGGCCAATAACATGATTGGGCAGACTTGGTGGTTTTTCAAAATTAAACGTTAATTAATGTGAATCCCGCACTCAATGAGAGAATTTTCTCTCAGCAGAAACATACAGAAACCACGATGGCAGAGCCTCACATTTCTGCGCTGGAAGCATTCTCATTTTTCTGAACACATGGAAGACAAGTATAAGGGGATTGTTTGTCTTGATGCTCATTTTACTTCACTAATACATTGCACTTCTACACATTACTTTAAAATGTCATTAATCTGTATATACGGCTTTTAGTGCTCAGGGCTCGGGACGTTCTCAGAAGATTATCCTAAATTATTAATATTTGATGTTTTTTAAAGGCAAATGAAGGTTATAGTGTGTTAATTGCAGAGCTCCTTTAAAAAAAAAAAGAAGGAAAAAACCCCTGCAAGTTCTGAAAGAGATCAAGCCTCAGGTAGGGATGAAACGTAACTTAAAAGTAACTCAAAAGTAACGTAATGCATTCATTTGCAGAAAAAGTAACTAAGTACCCGCGACTAGATACTTTTTTGAGGAGTAACTCAATTTCGTAATGCATTACTTTCAAAAGTAACTTTCCCCAACACTGATGGTTTATAGCATATTTTCAAAGCAACTGGCAACATTTATCACAATCACATATCCAATAATAAAAAATATAAAAAAAAAAAACACTTAATTTGTTCAACATTTTCCAGTCAAATTCATTAAGCCGCTGCAAAAATGTATGCAAGTGCTGTTTAATGGAGAGATTTTTTAAAAACACATTTTTACTAGTTATTTTGTAAGATCTTCAAATATACTAATATTCAGCTTAACATGCAATTTAAAAGCTTAACTAGATTAAACTAGGCAGGTCAAGTTAATTATAAGAAACATTATGAGAAATACTGTGACAGTTTCCTTGCTCTGTTTAACATAACTTGTGATATATTTTGAAAAAGAATTAAAATTTTAAAAGAGGGTGAAAAATTTTACCCTCAAATGTATCTCGTTCATATATAATATGAGCTCTACATATACAGATAATAACCTTTGAATAAGCTCTAGTGTGGCATTGACTGATTATCTATATTAAGCATATCAAAAGAACATACACATACTCTAGATATGGTTTGAAACATGTCATAAACACAAAAGTGCACACATCAATCCTAATTTACTGCAAATACAAAAATAAAGTCGGCAACACAATGCATCCAAATATATATATATATATATATATATATATATATATATATATTTTTTTTTTTTTTTTTTTTTTGTTTACTTAAAAAAGCTCAAGACAACAAACTTGTCTATTATTCCTAATATCAATTCACATGTGGAAACAGCTCTGAAACACTCTTAGCAACAAATTCACAACCTGGGACCTGACAGTGGAGGTTTGCGTGTGGATGGATATATAGTACAGTATGTATCATCTTTTGTGATTCCCTGTAAGGGTTTCTGTGCAGTCACCTAACTGAGGAAATTAAAATTGAATGATTTTAATGTGTATAAAAACTGCTTAGTTGCAGAAAGGCACATTACACGGTGTGCATCTGTACATTACAGCAAAACCAATAAAGATGAGTTGTCCAATTAATACATATACTTAAATGAAAGTAATGTAAGAAGTTGTGAGGAGATGCTAACTAGCTAACAATGTAGCTTTCAAGTACACAATTCAAGATAACAACAATTTGATTTAATACACAGACATTATTTTAGAAATCCTCAACAATATTTGAACATATTTCCTCATTTACACACTTCCTCATTGTAGATTCTTATTTAAAACATGTCAGACTCTGCATCTGAACTGATAGACAGAGAATGGAGCACACTCAGAAGTAAACAAATCAAACACTTGGCTCCCTTAAAGGGCAACATATTTGTGTTTAGAATAAGACAGACAGCCTGTGTATATGTGTGTTAATGCCCAAATCATTGTTTTTTGACTTAAGATAAGTGTAACTCTCTATAAATAACAACATAAAGCATTAGAGTGGATGAGACAGTAATTGTTGAACAGTAATTTACCATTTATTATCACAGTTACAACCTGTAATGGCTTCATAAAATCAATTACTGTCATTTAATCTTTGCACTACACAATTTCATACAAATTCTACTCTCTTTACAGTAAAATACGGTTTCCATTTATTACAGCAACACACTGGCTATTTTAGGGTTATTTACCACATAATCTACAGCAAGGGTTAACAGTGTACAGTTTAAAGAACTGCCACAGAGAAGACATCTAACAATCTAGGCCCACCTCCACCCCCTTCAATTCGGAAGGACATCTACTGTATTTTTCATTGATTCATCCATCCATCCATCCATTTAGGATATACGTAATCTCTAATCATCTGTTTCCAGTCATTACTAAGGTGTGTGATTCCCATTTGTCTCCACATGCAGCACTCCAGTCTATAAAAGACAAAGGCTGTTTCTCAATTCCAAAAACGCAAAGAACGGACTTGCGTTCTTGTGGAGACCGGTCTTGCCCGGTGTCCTCAGAAGAACGAACTCGGGAGACCACGAGAACAGAGAACGCGTCCTGTGAGAAATGAGTTGCTGCTGCGTTCTTCCTGATGGTGACGTGATGTTCACGCATTTTTTTAATGGAAAATGATTTAAACATTACAACATTCATACAACGGTTTATTGTTTTTCCCCTTTCAAAATATATACTATGCATAAAAACATTATAAATATATGTTGCACAATGTAAATAAAACAGATTTTAATACGAATTTCAGCAAACAAACACTCTTAATGTATTTATTCCTTTATCAAGATGTCCATGGTGATGTTTATATTCACCGTTTCATTTAGGGAAACTCCTGAGGTAAATAAATGATATCTCTGAACTTTAATAATAAATCTTAATAAAATGCTGCGCTTCCCACCTCCAGTCGCAATGACTTCTGGGACTTCTAGAGTGAGATCGGTGCTCAAGTCTGCATCGCTGCGTCCTCGATATCAAGAACACATCCGGGAAGTTTCATGCATCCTCCGTTCTTGAGTATTGGAACGGAACTTTGTCAGCTGATGATGACGTTACACGAGAACACAAGGATGCAAGACTGCTGAAGAACTCATATTGAGAAACAGCCAAAGACAAGACAAACAGAGCTCTAGATGTTCACCAGCGTTCTTCAGATAAATCTCCACCGATGCTCTTGTGAGTTTTCTTCTTCTGCCTGTTGTGTGTCCATTACTTGGAAAAGAAACAACTGCCACAGACATCTAGCTAACTATCTAAGCCCACCACCACCCCCTTCCTCTTGGAAGGACATCTATTTTTCGTTCGTTCATCCATCCATCCATTCATTCAGGAAATACCCAGCCAGAGCATCAGTTTGCAGTCATTGCTGAGGTGTGATTCCCATTTCTCCACATGCCCCAGTCTAATCTGCAAAAGACAAAAACAAGACTAACAGAGCTCTACATGCTGGCTGATCTCCAGAAATAAACAACGTGTTCTCCAGTGTTCTGCAGATAAATCTCCACTGTTCCCTTGTGAGTCTCCTTCTGCTCCACTCCAATCTGCAAAAGATGAAGACAGCACCAACAGAGCCCTACCTGCTGGCTGAGCTCCTGCAATACACAAAGTATTCTCCAGTGTTCTTCAGATAAATCTCCACCAATGCTCTTTTGAGCCTTCCTCTTCTCCCTGTTGTGTGTCTATTACCTACAATGTAAATAACAGCCACAGAGAGACATCTAATAACCTATGCCCACCACCACCCCCTTCCTCTTGGAAGGACATCCATCCATACACACATCCATCTGTTTTTGAAGGATATTCCTGACCATCAGTGTCCAGTCATTGCTGAGGTGTGTGATTCCTATTTGTGTCCAAATGCTGCTCCAGTCTGTAAAAGACAAAGACGCGACTAACAGAGCTCTACATGAGCTCCAGAAATGCACAGAAATGCTTCATCTGCCTGTTGTGTGTCCATTACCTGAAAATGAAACTCATGCTGCAGACAAGATGTCTAGTTAACTAAGGCCGAGCTCAGACTACAGGAGTTTTAGCCCAATTTTTTTTCACCTTCCATAAATCGGAGATGAAATCTTGGCGAGGATCTATTTTGAGCGCAGGCTATTAGTGTTTTCCTATAGTGGCAGTTGGTCAAATATTAATAAAATAATTCTGTTCGTGGCTGTGATGACGGCCTCCAAGCATCACTAAAGAGAAAAGCTGGGGAGAATCGCATCAGTTTTACTAAATAAATAAATATAGGTTAAATTATAATAAGCTTAAATGTTATTCTGTGTGCGCAAATATTACTGACCCAGATGTAGTTGGCCATTGCTAGTTATCTAAAAAAAAAAAAAAACTGCTTAAACATTAAAATGTGCTTTTAGAAATGACAAATAGATCTTTACTGTGAGGGCTTTGTTGAGGATAGAGGATAGAATAGTCTGTACAGTACTGTATTAAAAAATCATTAGGCCTGCGTCTAGTCCCGTAAACCAAGAAAGAGTCATTCTGTATGCTATAACAGGGTTTTTTTTCAGAGAGAGAGAACTGCACTCAGTGAATTATTATTTTTATTATTATTATTATTTTTCCACACTACATAGGCAGTGCAACAGGCAACAATTTTACTTTTGAACTAGAAAGCACAGCGCATCACGGCATAATGGAGAGATTATAAGACTATTATTATTATTATTATTATTATTATTATTATTATTATTATTATTAGACAGTTGTCTGGACATATTTTGTATTGGTCTCCGTTTATTTAACTTTATAACTGCCACTAACGGCTACACAAACAGAAACCTAATGTATTTTGAGTGCATGAGAGTGTTTTGCCAGTAGTGACACTTGGTCTAATATTAGTATAATAATAAATGGTAATAATTACTGATAAAGAGAGTGATGTGCTCCATCTGTCAGGATAATCTAATAACATCTTGTAGTGCTGCAGTTTTCATATCTTGTAGTGTGCGCACCTTTAATATTTGAGGTAGGCTAATAAGTTCGCCAAAGATTCTCCTCATGTGTGTGCTGCAACCAGATTTAATTATCGGTTAGGATTAAAAAACTCCTGTAGCCTGAGACCGGCTCAAGCCCACCACCACCCCCTTCCTCTTGGACATCTGTCATCGATAGGTGATACCTGACCATCAGAGTCATCAGCTATCATTGCTGAGATGTGTGATTCCCTAGTTTCTCCACTTCACTCTGTAAAAGACAAAGACAACATAAACAGAGCTTGTTCAGTTCTATTTATCTATCTATCTATCTATCTATCTATCTATCTATCTATCTATCTATCTGTCTGTCTGTCTGTCTGTCTGTCTGTCTGTCTGTCTGTCTGTCTGTCTGTCTGTCTGTCTGTCTGTCTGTCTGTCTGTCTGTCTGTCTGTCTGTCTGTCTGTCTGTCTGTCTGTCTGTCTGTCTGTCTGTCTGTCTGTCTGTCTGTCTGGCTAGCTAGCTAGCTAGATACCCGACTATCACTCTGTAAAAATTTAATTGAATCAATTTAAAATGTTTTATGAAGTTAATTTGATTCAACTTAATGTAAGGCAGTACCTGATTTATTACGATGCACTTATACGTGTGTTTCCCTGTTCCTACACATGCTCCATGCCAATCTGCCAAAGAGAAAGATATCAAGTCTTTAATTAATCTCAATACATTTCTTTGGAAATTAACTCTGTTCGGTCTGTTCAAGCAGTTCTACCTGTTTGCTGAGCTCCAGGTCTTCCAGTATATCTCCACTGTTCCCCTTGCGAGTCTCAGGGGTGTTGCTAAACATAAAACTGTAATAGGGCATGGGCCCACCCTCAATCCCACAGACCCAATAATTATATTACAGATAAATAAAAGTATTATTATTATAAAAGTATTATTATTATTATACAAATATTATTCTAAATAAATAACAGAAATCGATCCAATGCAAAGACACAACTGGAGTGATTTAAGATCTTCTAAACAAATCTTTTGCATGAATTTTAATTTCATATGAGAATTCTACAGAACACAAAACAAAAATGTTTAGAATTATCTTTTGTCTGAGATCCAAGTCTGATAGCGGACAAATAAAGTTATTAAGTCTAACTTCCCTGACTCATCATCTCTCCTTTGTGCTTCATCTTACAGGAGCCATGTTTAGTCAAAATATGATCATAATCATATTCCTAAAACATTAGTTTTGCAGACAGGTGCGAATTTACACCAGGAGCAAAAGCAGTGGTGCGTGTGGCGCACAAGAATGGTTTTCTGCACACATGCGTCAGTTGGTTTTCGATTATACTACGTTGCTTTATTTACTACATTGCCCCATTTACTGGGGCATGTGCCCCTATAAATAGGGTCTAGTGACACCCCTGGTGAGTCTCCTGCTCCTGATGCTCTTCTGAGTCTCCCTTTTCTGCCTGTTATGTGTTCATTACCTACAATTTAAATTACTGCCACAAAGAAGACCTCTATCTAACAATCTATGCCCACCTCCACCCCCTTCCTCTTGGAAGGACATCTATTTACCATCCGACCAGCCATCCATTCATTCATTAATCTATTCATCCATCAATCCAAAAAATACCTAACCAGAGCATCAGTTTGCAGTCATTGCTGAGGTGTGATTCCCATTTCTCCACATGCCCCAGTCTAATCTGCAAAAGACAAAAACAAGACTAACAGAGCTCTACATGCTGGCTGATCTCCAGAAATAAACAAAGTGTTCTCCATTGTTCTACAGATAAATATTCACCATTCCGCTTGTGAGTCTCCCTCTTCTGCCTGTTGTGGTTCCATTACCTACAATGTAAATAACAGCCACAGAGAAGACATCTATCTAACAATCTATGCCCACCACCACCCCCTTTCTCTTGTAGGAACATCCATCCATGCAACCATCCATGTGTTCCCCTGTTCCTCCACATGCTCCATGCCAATCTGTCAAAGAGAAAGATATCAAGTCTTTAATTAATCTCAATACATTTCTTTGGAAACTAACTCCATTGTTCAGTTTGTTCAAGCAGTTCTACCTGCTTCCTGAGCTCCAGGTCTTCATATATTTCTCCACTGTTTCCCTTGTGAGTCTCCTTCTTCTGCTTCACTCCAACCTGCAAAAGACAAAGACAGCCCCAACAAAGCCCTGCCTGCTGTTCTCCACCGATGCTCTTGTCAGATTCCCCCACTTCTGCCTGCTCTCTATCCACTACTTGAAAAAACCTGACACAGACAAGGCCTAGTTAACCATCTATACCAACCACCACTCCTGTTTCTTGGAAGGACGTCCATCCATGCACCCATCAATCTGACTTTCTGAAGTTCCTGACCATCAATTTCCAGTCATTTTTGAGGTGTGTGATTCCTCTTTTTCTCCATGTGCTCCATTCCAATCTGCAAAATACAATAGAAAGATATCAAGTCTTTAATTAATCTCAATACATTTCTTTGGAGACTAACTCCATTGTTTAATCTGTTCAAGCAGTTCTACCTGCTTCCTGAGCTCCAGGTCTTTCAGTATATCTCCACCGTTTCTATTGTGAGTCTCCTTCTTCTGCTCCAACTCAAGCTGCAAAAGACAAAGCTGCATCCCAAATGGCACACTATACACTAAGAACTTAGACACTATCTACTTATGCACTTACACACTCAGTATAGTATATGGATGTAGTAATGTCCCAAATAAAACACTACTATTTACATTTATTAACCGCAAATTCAAACCGTTTCCCAGATGATGTTTGACGGTTGCCAAATTAGTGAAACAAATGAACAAACTATCAAATAATACTTGCCATGAGTATAACCGCATTCACCATCAGGAAGCAGCATAATCACTCTCAGAGGAAAATTTTGCTTTCATAATCCATGATAAAGTAATCAAACTTAAGCGCCTGACAGCTCAACCCCTTCCACTACGTGATCAAAACTGCGCTGTTAAGTGTGTGAATGGCTAACAGTTTAACGGTTAAATAAGTGCATCATGCGGGAATTTAAAGTGCGCTTAAAGAGCGATCGTTTTGAACGCACTACTTACACTATTTATACTACAAAAAGAGGAACAGAATAGTGTATAAGTATGTGATTTGGGACGCACCTAAAGACAGCACTGATAGAGTTCTGCTGTTCTCCAGCATTTTTTAGATAAATGTCCATCGATGCTCTTGTGAGTCTCCCTCTTCTGCCTGCTCTCTTCCATTACCTGAAAAAGAAAAACCGGACACAGACAAGGCCTAATTACTACCTATACCAACCACCACTCCTTCATCTTGGAAGGACGTCCGTCGATTCACCCGTCAATCTGATTTTTTAAAAATAAATGCCTGACCATCCACTCGTTGCTGAGGTGTGTGATTCCTCTTTTTCTCCATGTATCCATTGCAATCTGCAAAATACAACAGAAAGATGTCAAGTCTTTACTTTATCTTAATACTATTCTTTGGAAGTTTTATCTGCCATTGTCTCCAGTCTGGTTCTGTTCTAACACTAACAAATGATATTTCACAGCTATAAGTAAATACTCTACAAGATGACAGACAATCTATAAACTTAGAATAGACAAATGTGTTACAATTAATAGAAAAACTGTCAAAAACAAATAACAATAAATAGCTAAAATGTTGAACAGGCCGACAGCATAAACTACAAATAAATAATACAACAGCCAGGTAATCTGTCCGATCTGCAGTAATATTCAATATGTGTTAAAGCTGACAGCACACAAATACATTATAACAGATCAGTTTATCTGACGATATAACAAATAACAATCTGCAAATGTTAAATTAGATAGCAATATACAAATGAAGCATACAAACAAACAGAAAATACTGTATCTATGTGTGTGTATCTGAAGGAAATACCAGACCATCACTTACTGTTACAGTAAGATCAGATTCTTCACCCACTGAAGCACCACGAGCACCCTCACCTGAGTCTAATTAGACACACACCTGACAATCATCACCCTCATCATCACAGCACTATAAAGACTCACATTCACTCAGTGTTCGGCATCTTCGCTAGTAAAGAAAGGACTGAACTGCCTATACACGGTCAGTGTTGATTCTTAGATACCAGTTTACTTACATCTCCTGTGTCTTCCATGTCTCTCCTAATGTGGTGTCTCCTGGTTCCTTGTCTGGTCTTCATCCTGTTCGCCATCTCTGATCTCTGTCTCTAAGCCTGTACAGTCAAATATCCAGTTTATGTTCATGGACTATTATCTGCATCAATATGCTTCCTGCTTCTACTCACCTGTCATCCTGTAAATAAACCTTGTTTATATTAATCGCCTGAATCCCGTCCCTTCTGTGACACTGTAAAAATTAAAGTATATAATTTTAAAATGTTTTATGAAGTTAATTTGATTCAACTTAATGTAAGGCAGTACCTGATTTATTACGATGCACTTTTCATTACTGACGTGTGTTTCCCTGTTCCTCCACATGCTCCATGCCAATCTGCCAAAGAGAAAGATATCAAGTCTTTAATTAATCTCAATACATTTCTTTGGAAATTAACTCTGTTCGGTCTGTTCAAGCAGTACTACCTGTTTGCTGAGCTCCAGGTCTTCCAGTATATCTCCACTGTTCCCCTAGCGAGTCTCAGGGGTGTTTCTAAACATAAAACTGTACTAGGGCATGGGCCCACCCTCAATCCCACCGACCCAATAATTATATTACAGATAAATAAAAGTATTATTATTATAAAAGTATTATTATTATACAAATATTATTCTAAATAAATAACAGAAATCGATCCAATGCAAAGACACAACTGGAGTGATTTAAGATCTTCTAAACAATTCTTTTGCATGAATTTTAATTTCATATGAGAATTCTAAAGAACACAAAACAAAAATGTTTAGAATTATCTTTTGTCTGAGATCCAAGTCTGATAGCGGACAAATAAAGTTATTAAGTCTAACTTCCCTGACTCATCATCTCTCCTTTGTGCTTCATTATACAGAAGCCATGTTTAGTCAAAATATGATCATAATCATATTCCTAAAACATTAGTTTTGCAGACAGGTGCGAATTTACACCAGGAGCAAAAGCAGCGGTGCGTGAGGCGCACAAGAATGGTTTTCTGCACACATGCGTCAGTTGGTTTTCGATTATACTACATTGCTTTATTTACTACATTGCCCCATTTACTGGGGCATGTGCCTCTGTAAATAGGGTCTAGCGACACCCCTGGTGAGTCTCCTGCTCCTGATGCTCTTCTGAGTCTCCCTTTTCTGCCTGTCATGTGTTCATTAACTACAATTTAAATTACAGCCACAAAGAAGACCTTTATCTAACAATCTATGCCCACCTCCACCCCCTTCCTCTTGGAAGGATATCTATTTACCATCCGCCCAGCCATCCATTCATTCATTAATCTATTCATCCATCAATCCAAAAAATACCTAACCAGACCATCAGTTTGCAGTCATTGCTGAGGTGTGATTCCCATTTCTCCACATCCCCCAGTCTAATCTGCAAAAGACAAAAACAAGACTAACAGAGCTCTACATGCTGGCTGATCTCCAGAAATAAACAAAGTGTTCTCCGTTGTTCTTCAGATAAATATTCACCATTCCGCTTGTGAGTCTCCCTCTTCTGCCTGTTGTGGTTCCATTACCTACAATGTAAATAACAGCCACAGAGAAGACATCTATCTAACAATTTATGCCCACCACCACCCCCTTCCACTTGGAAGGACATCCATCCATGCATTCATCCATGTGTTTCCCTGTTCCTCCACATGCTTATGTTCAAGCAGTTCTACCTGCTTCCTGAGCTCCAGGTCTTCATGTATATCTCCACTGTTCCCCTTGTGAGTCTCCTTCTTCTGCTTCACTCCAACCTGCAAAAGACAAAGACAGCACCAACAAAGCCCTGCCTGCTGTTCTCCACCGGTGTTATTGTCAGATTCCCCCACTTCTGCCTGCTCTCTATCCACTACTTGAAAAAAACCTGACACAGACAAGGCCTAGTTAACCATCTATACCAACCACCACTCCTGTATCTTGGAAGGACGTCCATCCATGCACCCATCAATCTGACTTTCTGAAGTTCCTGACCATCAATTTCCAGTCATTTTTGAGGTGTGTGATTCCTCTTTTTCTCCATGTGCTCCATTCCAATCTGCAAAATACAATAGAAAGATATCAAATCTTTAATTAATCTCTATACATTTCTTTGGAGACTAACTCCATTATTTAATCTGTTCAAGCAGTTCTACCTGCTTCCTGAGCTCCAGGTCTTTCAGGATGTCTCCACCATTTCCATTGTGAGTCTCCTTCTTCTGCTCCAATCCAAGCTGCAAAAGACAAAAGCTGCGTCCCAAATGGCACACTATACACTAAGAACTTAGACACTATGTACTTATGCACTTACACACTCAGTATAGTATATGGATGTAGTGTTGTCCCAAATAAAACACTACTATTTACATTTATTAACCGTAAATTCAAACCGTTTCCCAGATGATGTTTGACGGTTGCCAAATTAGTGAAACAAATGACCAAGCTATCAAATAATACTTGCCATGAGTATAACCGCATTCACCATCAGGAAGCAGCATAATCACTCTCAGAGGAGTATTTTGCTTTCATAATCCATAATAAAGTAATCAAACTTAAGCGCCTGACAGCTCAACCCCTTCCACTACGTGATCAAAACTGCACTGTTAAGTGTGTGAATGGTCCAACAGTTTAACGGTTAAATAAGTGCATCATGCGGGAATTTAAAGTGCGCTTAAAGAGCGATCTTTTTTGAATGCACTACTTACACTATTTATACTACAAAATGGAACAGAATAGTGTATAAGTATGTGATATGGGACGCACCTAAAGACAGCACTGATAGAGTTCTGCTGTTCTCCAGCATTTTTTAGATAAATGTCCATCGATGCTCTTGTGAGTCTCCCTCTTCTGCCTGCTCTCTTCCATTACCTGAAAAAGAAAAACTGGACACAGACAAGGCCTAATTACTACCTATACCAACCACCACTCCTTCATCTTGGAAGGACGTCCATCGATTCACCCATCAATCTGATTTTTTTTAAATAAATTCCTGACCATCCACTCGTTGCTGAGGCGTGTGATTCCTCTTTTTCTCCATGTGGTGCATTCCAGTCTGCAAAATATAACAGAAATATGTCAAGTCATAACTTTATCATAATACTATTCTTTGAAAGTTTTATCTGCCATTGTCTCCAGTCTGGTTTTGTTCTAACACTAACAAATGATATTTCACAGCTATAAGTAAATACTCTACAAGATGACAGACAATCTATAAACTTATAATAGACAAATGTGTTACAATTAATAGTAAAACTGTCAAAAACAAATAACAATAAATAGCTAAAATGTTGAACAGGCCGACAGCATAAACTACAAATAAATAATACAACAGCCAGGTAATCTGTCCGATCTGCAGTAATATTCAATATGTGTTAAAGCTGACAGCACACAAATACATTATAACAGATCAGTTTATCTGACGATATAACAAATAACAATCTGCAAATGTTAAATTAGATCGCAATATACAAATGACGCATACAAACAAACAGAAAATACTGTATCTATCTGTGTGTATCTGAAGGAAATTCCAGAACATCACTTACTGTTACAGTAAGATCAGATTCTTCACCCACTGAAGCACCACGAGCACCCTCACCTGAGTCTAATTAGACACACACCTGACAATCATCACCCTCATCATCACAGCACTATAAAGACTCACATTCACTCAGTGTTCGGCATCTTCGCTAGTAAAGAAAGGACTGAACTGCCCATACACTGTCAGTGTTGATTCTTAGATACCAGTTTACTTACATCTCCTGTGTCTTCCATGTCTCTCCTAGTGTGGGTGTCTCCTGGTTCCTCGTCAGGTTTTCAACCTGTTCGCCATCTGTGGTCTCTGTTTCTAAGCCTGCACAGTCAAATATCCAGTTTATGTTCATGGACTATTGTCTGCATCAATATGCTTCCTGCTTCTACTCACCTGCCATCCTGTAAATAAACCTTGTTTATGTTAATTGCCTGAATCCCGTCCCTTCTGTGACACTGTAAAAATTAAAGTATATAATTTAAAAATGTTTTATGAAGTTAATTTGATTCAACTTAATGTAAGGCAGTTCCTGATTTATTACGATGCACTTGTCATTACTGACGTGTGTTTCCCTGTTCCTCCACATGCTCCATGCCAATCTGCCAAAGAGAAAGATATCAAGTCTTTAATTAATCTCAATACATTTCTTTGGAAATTAACTCTGTTCGGTCTGTTCAAGCAGTACTACCTGTTTGCTGAGCTCCAGGTCTTCCAGTATATCTCCACTGTTCCCCTAGCGAGTCTCAGGGGTGTTTCTAAACATAAAACTGTACTAGGGAATGGGCCCACCCTCAATCCCACCGACCCAATAATTATATTACAAATAAATAAAAGTATTATTATTATAAAAGTATTATTATTATACAAATATTATTCTAAATAAATAACAGAAATCGATCCAATGCAAAGACAAAACTGGAGTGATTTAAGATCTTCTAAACAAATCTTTTGCATGAATTTTAATTTCATATGAGAATTCTACAGAACACAAAACAAAAATGTTTAGAATTATCTTTTGTCTGAGATCCAAGTCTGATAGCGGACAAATAAAGTTATTAAGTCTAACTTCCCTGACTCATCATCTCTCCTTTGTGCTTCATCTTACAGGAGCCATGTTTAGTCAAAATATGATCATAATCATATTCCTAATACATTAGTTTTGCAGACAGGTGCGAATTTACACCAGGAGCAAAAGCAGCGGTGCGTGAGGCGCACAAGAATGGTTTTCTGCACACATGCGTCAGTTGGTTTTTGATTATACTACGTTGCTTTATTTACTACATTGCCCCATTTACTGGGGCATGTGCCTCTGTAAATAGGGTCTAGCGACACCCCTGGTGAGTCTCCTGCTCCTGATGCTCTTCTGAGTCTCCCTTTTCTGCCTGTTATTTGTTCATTAACTACAATTTAAATTACTGCCACAAAGAAGACCTCTATCTAACAATCTATGCCCACCTCCACCCCCTTCCTCTTGGAAGGACATCTATTTACCATCCGACCAGCCATCCATTTATTCATTAATCTATTCATCCATCAATCCAAAAAATACCTAACCAGAGCATCAGTTTGCAGTCATTGCTGAGGTGTGATTCCCATTTCTCCACATCCCCCAGTCTAATCTGCAAAAGACAAAAACAAGACTAACAGAGCTCAACATGCTGGCTGATCTCCAGAAATAAACAAAGTGTTCTCCATTGTTCTACAGATAAATATTCACCATTCCACTTGTGAGTCTCCCTCTTCTGCCTGTTGTGGTTCCATTACCTACAATGTAAATAACAGCCACAGAGAAGACATCTATCTAACAATCTATGCCCACCACCACCCCCTTCCTCTTGGAAGGACATCCATCCATGCATCCATCCATGTGTTTCCCTGTTCCTCCACATGCTCCATGCCAATCTGTCAAAGAGAAAGATATCAGGTCTTTAATTAATCTCAATACATTTCTTTGGAAACTAACTCTGTTGTTCAGTTTGTTCAAGCAGTTCTACCTGCTTCCTGAGCTCCTGGTCTTCAAGTATTTCTCCACTGTTTCCCTTGTGAGTCTCATTCTTCTGCTTCACTCCAACCTGCAAAAGACAAAGACAGCCCCAACAAAGCCCTGCCTGCTGTTCTCCACCGATGCTCTTGTCAGATTCCCCCACTTCTGCCTGCTCTCTATCCACTACTTGAAAAAAACCTGACACAGACAAGGCCTAGTTAACCATCTATACCAACCACCACTCCTGTTTCTTGGAAGGACGTCCATCCATGCACCCATCAATCTGACTTTCTGAAGTTCCTGACCATCAATTTCCAGTCATTTTTGAGGTGTGTGATTCCTCTCTTTCTCCATGTGCTCCATTCCAATCTGCAAAATACAATAGAAAGATATCAAGTCTTTAATTAATCTCTATACATTTCTTTGGAAACTAACTCCATTGTTTAATCTGTTCAAGCGGTTCTACCTGCTTCCTGAGCTCCAGGTCTTTCAGTATATCTCCACCACTTCCATTGTGTGTCTCCTTCTTCTGCTTCAATCCAAGCTGCAAAAGAATAAAGCTGCGTCCCAAATGGCACACTATACACTAAGAACTTAGACACTATGTACTTATGCACTTACACACTCAGTATAGTATATGGATGTAGTGTTGTCCCAAATAAAACACTACTATTTACATTTATTAACCGCAAATTCAAACCGTTTCCCAGATGATGTTTAACGGTTGCCAAATTAGTGAAACAAATGACCAAACTATCAAATAATACTTGCCATGAGTATAACCGCATTCACCATCAGGAAGCAGCATAATCACTCTCAGAGGAGAATTTTGCTTTCATAATCCATAATAAAGTAATCAAACTTAAGCGCCTGACAGCTCAACCCCTTCCACTACATGATCAAAACTGCGCTGTTAAGTGTGTGAATGGTCCAACAGTTTAACGGTTAAATAAGTGCATCATGCGGGAATTTAAAGTGCGCTTAAAGAGCGATCATTTTCAACGCACTACATACACTATTTATACTACAAAATGGAACAGAATAGTGTATAAGTATGTGATTTGGGACGCACCTAAAGACAGCGCTGATAGAGTTCTGCTGTTCTCCAGCATTTTTTAGATAAATGTCCATCGATGCTCTTGTGAGTCTCCCTATTCTGCCTGCTCTCTTCCATTACCTGAAAAAGAAAAACTGGACACAGACAAGGCCTAATTACTACCTATACCAACCACCACTCCTTCATCTTGGAAGGACGTCCATCGATTCACCCGTCAATCTGATTTTTTTTAAATAAATTCCTGACCATCCACTCGTTGCTGAGGTGTGTGATTCCTCTTTTTCTCCATGTGGTGCATTCCAGTCTGCAAAATACAATAGAAAAATGTCAAGTCATTAATTTATTTTAATACTATTCTTTGGAAGTTTTATCTGCCATTGTCTCCAGTCTGGTTCTGTTCTAACACTAACAAATGATATTTCACAGCTATAAGTAAATACTCTACAAGATGACAGGCAATCTATAAACTTAGAATAGACAAATGTGTTACAATTAATAGTAAAACTGTCAAAAACAAATAACAATAAATAGCTAAAATGTTGTACAGGCCGACAGCATAAACTACAAATAAATAATACAACAGCCAGGTAATCTATCCGATCTGCAGTAATATTCAATATGTGTTAAAGCTGACAGCATACAAATACAGTATAACAGATCAGTTTATCTGACGATATAACAAATAACAATCTGCAAATGTTAAATTAGATCGCAATATACAAATGAAGCATACAAACAAACAGAAAATACTGTATCTATCTGTGTGTATCTGAAGAAAATTCCAGACCATCACTTACTGTTACAGTAAGATCAGATTCTTCACCCACTGAAGCACCACGAGCACCCTCACCTGAGTCTAATTAGACACACCTGACAATCATCACCCTCATCATCACAGCACTATAAAGACTCACATTCACTCAGTGTTCGGCATCTTCGCTAGTAAAGAAAGGACTGAACTGCCCATACACTGTCAGTGTTGATTCTTAGATACCAGTTTACTTACATCTCCTGTGTCTTCCATGTCTTTCCTAGTGTGGGTGTCTCCTGGTTCCTCATCAGGTTTTCAACCTGTTCGCCATCTGTGGTCTCTGTCTCTAAGCCTGTACAGTCAAATATCCAGTTTATGTTCATGGACTATTATCTGCATCAATATGCTTCCTGCTTCTACTCACCGGCCATCCTGTAAATAAACTTTGTTTATATTAATTGCCTAAATCCCGTCCCTTCTGTGACACTGTAAATATTAAAGTATATAATTTAAAATGTTTTGTGAAGTTAATTTGATTCAACTTAATGTAAGGCAGTACCTGATTTATTACGATGCACTTGTCATTACTGACGTGTGTTTCCCTGTTCCTCCACATGCTCCATGCCAATCTGTCAAAGAGAAAGATATCAGGTCTTTAATTAATCTCAATACATTTCTTTTGAAACTAACTCTGTTGTTCAGTTTGTTCAAGCAGTTCTACCTGCTTCCTAAGCTCCAGGTCTTCAAGTATTTCTCCACTGTTCCCCTTGTAAGTCTCCTTCTTCTGCTTCACTCCAACCTGCAAAAGACAAAGACAGCCCCAACAAAGCCCTGCCTGCTGTTCTCCACCGGTGCTCTTGTCAGATTCCCCCACTTCTGCCTGCTCTCTATCCACTACTTGAAAAAACCTGACACAGACAAGGCCTAGTTAACCATCTATACCAACCACCACTCCTGTATCTTGGAAGGACGTCCATCCATCCACTCATTAATCTGACTTTCTGAAGTTCCTGACCATCAATTTCCAGTCATTTTTGAGGTGTGTGATTCCTCTTTTTCTCCATGTGCTCCATTCCAATCTGCAAAATACAATAGAAAGATATCAAGTCTTTAATTAATCTCTATACATTTCTTTGGAGACTAACTCCATTGTTTAATCTGTTCAAGGAGTACTACCTGCTTCCTGAGCTCCAGGTCTTTCAGTATATCTCCACCATTTCCATTGTGAGTCTCCTTCTTCTGCTCCAATCCAAGCTGCAAAAGACAAAAGCTGCGTCCCAAATGGCACACTATACACTAAGAACTTAGACACTATGTACTTATGCACTTACACACTCAGTATAGTATATGGATGTAGTGTTGTCCCAAATAAAACACTACTATTTACATTTATTAACCGCAAATTCAAACCGTTTCCCAGATGATGTTTGACGGTTGCCAAATTAGTGAAACAAATGACCAAACTATCAAATAATACTTGCCATGAGTATAACCGCATTCACCATCAGGAAGCAGCATAATCACTCTCAGAGGAGAATTTTGCTTTCATAATCCATAATAAAGTAATCAAACTTAAGCACCTGACAGCTCAACCCCTTCCACTACGTGATCAAAACTGCGCTGTTAAGTCTGTGAATGGTCCAACAGTTTAACGGTTAAATTAGTGCATCATGCGGGAATTTATAGTGCGCTTAAAGAGCAATCTTTTTTGAACGCACTACTTACACTATTTATACTACAAAATGGAACAGAATAGTGTATAAGTATGTGATTTGGGACGCACCTAAAGACAGCACTGATAGAGTCCTGCTGTTCTCCAGCATTTTTAAGATAAATGTCCATCGATGCTCTTGTGAGTCTCCCTCTTCTGCCTGCTCTCTTCCATTACCTGAAAAAGAAAAACTGGACACCTTCGCTAGTAAAGAAAGGACTGAACTGCCTATACACTGTCAGTGTTGATTCTTAGATACCAGTTTACTTACATCTCCTGTGTCTTCCATGTCTCTCCTAATGTGGTGTCTCCTGGTTCCTCGTCAGGTCTTCATCCTGTTCGCCATCTGTGGTCTCTGTCTCTAAGCCTGCACAGTCAAATATCCAGTTTATGTTCATGGACTATTATCTGCATCAATATGCTTCCTGCTTCTACTCACCTGCCATCCTGTAAATAAACCTTGTTTATAATAATTGCCTGAATCCCGTCCCTTCTGTGACACTGTAAAAATTAAAGTATATAATTTTAAAATGTTTTATGAAGTTAATTTGATTCAACTTAATGTAAGGCAGTTCCTGATTTATTACGATGCACTTTTCATTACTGACGTGTGTTTCCCTGTTCCTCCACATGCTCCATGCCAATCTGCCAAAGAGAAAGATACCAAAGTCTTTAATTAATCTCAATACATTTCTTTGGAAATTAACTCTGTTCGGTCTGTTCAAGCAGTTTTACCTGTTTGCTGAGCTCCAGGTCTTCCAGTATATCTCCACTGTTCGCCTTGCGAGTCTCAGGGGTGTTGCTGTACATGAAACTGTACTAGGGCATGGGCCCACCCTCAATCCCACCGACCCAATAATTATATTACAGATAAATAAAAGTATTATTATTATAAAAGTATTACTATTATACAAATATTATTCTAAATAAATAACAGAAATCGATCCAATGCAAAGACACAACTGGAGTGATTTAAGATCTTCTAAACAAATCTTTTGCATGAATTTTTATTTCATATGAGAATTCTAGAGAACACAAAACAAAAATGTTTAGAATTATCTTTTGTCTGAGATCCGAGTCTGATAGCGGACAAATAAAGTTATTAAGTCTAACTTCCCTGACTCATCATCTCTTTTTTGTGCTTCATCTTACAGGAGCCATGTTTAGTCAAAATATGATCATAATCATATTCCTAAAACATTAGTTTTGCAGACAGGTGCGAATTTACACCAGGAGCAAAAGCAGCGGTGCGTGAGGCGCACAAGAATGGTTTTCTGCACACATGCGTCAGTTGGTTTTTGATTAAACTACGTAGCTTTATTTACTACATTGCCCCATTTACTGGGGCATGTGCCCCTGTAAATAGGGTCTAGCGATACCCCTGGTGAGTCTCCTGCTCCTGATGCTCTTCTGAGTCTCCCTTTTCTGCCTGTTATGTGTTCATTAACTACAATTTAAATTACTGCCACAAAGAAGACCTCTATCTAACAATCTATGCCCACCTCCACCCCCTTCCTCTTGGAAGGACATCTATTTACCATCCGACCAGCCATCCATTTATTCATTAATCTATTCATCCATCAATCCAAAAAATACCTAACCAGAGCATCAGTTTGCAGTCATTGCTGAGGTGTGATTCCCATTTCTCCACATGCCCCAGTCTAATCTGCAAAAGACAAAAACAAGACTAACAGAGCTCTACATGCTGGCTGATCTCCAGAAATAAACAAAGTGTTCTCCATTGTTCTTCAGATAAATATTCACCGTTCCGCTTGTGAGTCTCCCTCTTCTGCCTGTTGTGGTTCCATTACCTACAATGTAAATAACAGCCACAGAGAAGACATCTATCTAACAATCTATGCCCACCGCCACCCCCTTCCTCTTGGAAGGACATCCATCTATGCATCCATGCATGTGTTTCCCTGTTCCTCCACATGCTCTATGCCAATCTGTCAAAGAGAAAGATATCAAGTCTTTAATTAATCTCTATACATTTCTTTGGAAACTAACTCCATTATTTAATCTGTTCAAGCAGTTCTACCTGCTTCCTGAGCTCCAGGTCTTTCAGTATATCTCCACCATTTCCATTGTGAGTCTCCTTCTTCTGCTCCAATCCAAGCTGCAAAAGACAAAAGCTGCGTCCCAAATGGCAAACTATACACTAAGAACTTAGACACTATGTACTTATGCACTTACACACTCAGTATAGTATATGGATGTAGTGTTGTCCCAAATAAAACACTACTATTTACATTTATTAACCGCAAATTCAAACCGTTTCCCAGATGATGTTTGACGGTTGCCAAATTAGTGAAACAAATGACCAAACTATCAAATAATACTTGCCATGAGTATAACCGCATTCACCATCAGGAAGCAGCATAATCACTCTCAGAGGAGAATTTTGCTTTCATAATCCATAATAAAGTAATCAAACTTAAGCGCCTGACAGCTCTACCCCTTCCACTACATGATCAAAACTGCGCTGTTAAGTGTGTGAATGGTCCAACAGTTTAACGGTTAAATAAGTGCATCATGCGGGAATTTAAAGTGCGCTTAAAGAGCGATCGTTTTGAACGCACTACTTACACTATTTATACTACAAAATGGAACACAATAGTGTATAAGTATGTGATTTGGGACGCACCTAAAGACAGCACTGATAGAGTTCTGCTGTTCTCTAGCATTTTTTAGATAAATGTCCATCGATGCTCTTGTGAGTCTCTCTCTTCTGCCTGCTCTCTCTCCATTACCTGAAAAAGAAAAACTGGACACAGACAAGGCCTAATTACTACCTATACCAACCACCACTCCTTCATCTTGGAAGGACGTCCATCGATTCACCCGTCAATCTGATTTTTTAAAAATAAATTCCTGACCATCCACTCGTTGCTGAGGTGAGTGATTCCTCTTTTTCTCCATGTATCTATTGCAATCTGCAAAATACAATAGAAAGATGTCAAGTCATTAATTTATCTTAATACTATTCTTTGAAAGTTTTATCTGCCATTGTCTCCAGTCTGGTTCTGTTCTAACACTAACAAATGATATTTCACAGCAATAAGTAAATACTCTACAGGATGACAATTTTTAAACTTAGAATAGACAAATGTGTTACAATTAATAGTAAAACTGTTAAAAACAAATCACAATAAATAGCTAAAATGTTGAACAGGCCGACAGCATAAATAATACAACAGCCAGGTAATCTATCCGATGTGCAGTAATATTCAATATGTGTTACAGCTGACAGCATACAAATACATTATAACAGATCAGTTTATCAGACGATATAACAAATAACAATCTGCAAATGTTAAATTAGATAGCAATATACAAATGAAGCATACAAACAAACAGAAAATACTGTATCTATCTGTGTGTATCTGAAGGAAATACCAGACCATCACTTACTGTTACAGTAAGACCAGATTCTTCACCCACTGAAGCACCACGAGCACCCTCACCTGAGTCTAATTAGACACACCCCTGACAATCATCACCCTCATCATCACAGCACTATAAAGACTCACATTCATTCAGTGTTCGGCATCTTCGCTAGTAAAGAAAGGACTGAACTGCCTAAACACGGTCAGTGTTGATTCTTAGATACCAGTTTACTTACATCTCCTGTGTCTTCCATGTCTCTCCTAGTATGGTGTCTCCTGGTTCCTCGTCTGGTCTTCATCCTGTTCGCCATCTGGGGTCTCTGTCTCTAAGCCTGCACAGTCAAATATCTAGTTTATGTTCATGGACTATTATCTGCATCAATATGCTTCCTGCTTCTACTCACCTGCCATCCTGTAAATAAACTTTGTTTATATTAATCGCCTGAATCCCGTCCCTTCTGTGACACTGTAAAAATTAAAGTATATAATTTTAAAATGTTTTATGAAGTTAATTTGATTCAACTTTTAATGTAAGGCAGTACCTGATTTATTACGATGCACTTGTCATTACTGACGTGTGTTTCCCTGTTCCTCCACATGCTCCATGCCAATCTGCCAAAGAGAAAGATATCAAGTCTTTAATTAATCTCATTAAATTTCTTTGGAAATTAACTCTGTTCGGTCTGTTCAAGCAGTTTTACCTGTTTGCTGAGCTCCAGGTCTTCCAGTATATCTCCACTGTTCCCCTTGCGAGTCTCAGGGGTGTTGCTGTACATAAAACTGTACTAGGGCATGGGCCCACCCTCAATCCCACCGACCCAATAATTATATTACAGATAAATAAAAGTATTATTATTATAAAAGTATTATTATTATACAAATATTATTCTAAATAAATAACAGAAATCGATTCAATGCAAAGACAAAACTGGAGTGATTTAAGATCTTCTAAACAAATCTTTTGCATGAATTTTAATTTCATATGAGAATTCTACAGAACACAAAACAAAAATGTTTAGAATTATCTTTTGTCTGAGATCCGAGTCTGATAGCGGACAAATAAAGTTATTAAGTCTAACTTCCCTGACTCATCATCTCTCCTTTGTGCTTCATCTTACAGGAGCCATGTTTAGTCAAAATATGATCATAATCATATTCCTAAAACATTAGTTTGGCAGACAGGTGCGAATTTACACCAGGAGCAAAAGCAGCGGTGCGTGAGGCGCACAAGAATGGTTTTCTGCACACATGCGTCAGTTGGTTTTCAATTAAACTATGTTGCTTTATTTACTACATTGCCCCATTTACTGGGGCATGTGCCCCTGTAAATAGGGTCTAGCGACACCCCTGGTGAGTCTCCTGCTCCTGATGCTCTTCTGAGTCTCCCTTTTCTGCCTGTTATGTGTTCATTAAATACAATTTAAATTACTGCCACAAAGAAGACCTCTATCTAACAATCTATGCCCACCTCCACCCCCTTCCTCTTGGAAGGACATCTATTTACCATCCGACCAGCCATCCATTCATTCATTAATCTATTCATCCATCAATCCAAAAAATACCTAACCAGAGCATCAGTTTGCAGTCATTGCTGAGGTGTGATTCCCATTTCTCCACATGCCCCAGTCTAATCTGCAAAAGACAAAAACAAGACTAACAGAGCTCTACATGCTGGCTGATCTCCAGAAATAAACAAAGTGTTCTCCATTGTTCTACAGATAAATATTCACCATTCCGCTTGTGAGTCTCCCTCTTCTGCCTGTTGTGGTTCCATTACCTACAATGTAAATACCAGCCACAGAGAAGACATCTATCTAACAATCTATGCCCACCACCACCTCCCCCCTGCCTCTTGAAAGGTATCTTGGAAGGACGTCCATCCATGCACCCGTCAATCTGACTTTCTGAAGTTCCTGACCATCAATTTCCAGTCATTTTTGAGGTGTGTGATTCCTCTTTTTCTCCATGTGCTCCATTCCAATCTGCAAAATACAATAGAAAGATATCAAGTCTTTAATTAATCTCTATACATTTCTTTGGAAACTAACTCCATTGTTTAATGTGTTCAATCAGTTCTACCTGCTTCCTGAGCTCCAGGTCTTTCAGTATATCTCCACCATTTCCATTGTGAGTCTCCTTCTTCTGCTCCAATCCAAGCTGCAAAAGACAAAAGCTGCGTCCCAAATGGCACACTATACACTAAGAACTTAGACACTATGTACTTATGCACTTACACACTCAGTATAGTATATGGATGTAGTGTTGTCCCAAATAAAACACTACTATTTACATTTATTAACCGCTAATTCAAACCGTTTCCCAGATGATGTTTGACGGTTGCCAAATTAGTGAAACAAATGACCAAGCTATCAAATAATACTTGCCATGAGTATAACTGCATTCACCATCAGGAAGCAGCATAATCACTCTCAGAGGAGAATTTTGCTTTCATAATCCATAATAAAGTAATCAAACTTAAGCGCCTGACAGCTCAACCCCTTCCACTACGTGATCAAAACTGCGCTGTTAAGTGTGTGAATGGTCCAACAGTTTAACGGTTAAATTAGTGCATCATGCGGTAATTTAAAGTGCGCTTAAAGAGCGATTGTTTTGATCGCACTACTTACACTATTTATACTACAAAATGGAACAGAATAGTGTATAAGTATGTGATTTGGGACGCACCTAAAGACAGCACTGATAGAGTCCTGCTGTTCTCCAGCATTTTTTAGATAAATGTCCATCGATGCTCTTGTGAGTCTCCCTCTTCTGTCTGCTCTCTTCCATTACCTGAAAAAGAAAAACTGGACACCTTCGCTAGTAAAGAAAGGACTGAACTGCCTATACACGGTCAGTGTTGATTCTTAGATACCAGTTTACTTACATCTCCTGTGTCTTCCATGTCTCTCCTAGTGTGGGTGTCTCCTGGTTCCTCGTCAGGTCTTCATCCTGTTCGCCATCTCTGATCTCTGTCTCTAAGCCTGCACAGTCAAATATCCAGTTTATGTTCATGGACTATTATCTGCATCAATATGCTTCCTGCTTCTACTCATCTGCCATCCTGTAAATAAACGTTGTTTATATTACTCGCCTGAATCCTGTCCCTTCTGTGACACTGTAAATAAAGTATAGAATTTTAAAATGTTTTATGAAGTTAATTTGATTCAACTTAATGTAAGGCAGTACCTGATTTATTACGATGCACTTGTCATTACTGACGTGTGTTTCCCTGTTCCTCCACATGCTCCATGCCAATCTGCCAAAGAGAAAGATATTAAGTCTTTAATTAATCTCAATACATTTCTTTGGAAATTAACTCTGTTCAGTCTGTTCAAGCAGTTCTACCTGTTTGCTGAGCTCCAGGTCTTCCTGTATATCTCCACTGTTCCCCTTGCGAGTCTCAGGGGTGTTGCTATACATGAAACTGTACTAGGGCATGGGCCCTTCCTCAATCCCACCGACCCAATAATTATATTACAGATAAATAAAAGTATTATTATTATAAAAGTATTATTATTATACAAATATTATTCTAAATAAATAACAGAAATCGATTCAATGCAAAGACACAACTGGAGTGATTTAAGATCTTCTAAACAAATCTTTTGCATGAATTTTTATTTCATATGAGAATTCTAGAGAACACAAAACAAAAATGTTTAGAATTATCTTTTGTCTGAGATCCGAGTCTGATAGCGGACAAATAAAGTTATTAAGTCTAACTTCCCTGACTCATCATCTCTCCTTTGTGCTTCATCTTACAGGAGCCATGTTTAGTCAAAATATGATCATAATCATATTCCTAAAACATTAGTTTGGCAGACAGGTGCGAATTTACACCAGGAGCAAAAGCAGCGGTGCGTGAGGCGCACAAGAATGGCTTTCTGCACACATGCGTCAGTTGGTTTTCAATTAAACTATGTTGCTTTATTTACAACATTGCCCCATTTACTGGGGCATGTGCCTCTGTAAATAGGGTCTAGCAACACCCCTGGTGAGTCTCCTGCTCCTGATGCTCTTCTGAGTCTCCCTTTTCTGCCTGTTATGTGTTCATTAACTACAATTTAAATTACTGCCACAAAGAAGACATCTATCTAACAATCTATGCCCACCTCCACACCCTTCCTCTTGGAAGGACATCTATTTACCATCCGACCAGCCATCCATTCATTCATTAATCTATTCATCCATCAATCCAAAAAATACCTAACCAGAGCATCAGTTTGCAGTCATTGCTGAGGTGTGATTCCCATTTCTCCACATCCCCCAGTCTAATCTGCAAAAGACAAAAACAAGACTAACAGAGCTCTACATGCTGGCTGATCTCCAGAAATAAACAAAGTGTTCTCCATTGTTCTACTGATAAATATTCACCGTTCCGCTTGTGAGTCTCCCTCTTCTGCCTGTTGTGGTTCCATTACCTACAATGTAAATAACAGCCACAGAGAAGACATCTATCTAACAATCTATGCCCACCACCACCCCCTTTCTCTTGGGAGGACATCCATCCATGCATCCATCCATGTGTTTCCCTGTTCCTCCACATGCTCCATGCCAATCTGTCAAAGAGAAAGATATCAGGTCTTTAATTAATCTCAATACATTTCTTTTGAAAACTAACTCCGTTGTTCAGTTTGTTCAAGCAGTTCTACGTGCTTCCTGAGCTCCTGGTCTTCATGTATATCTCCACTGTTCCCCTTGTGAGTCTCATTCTTCTGCTTCACTCCAACCTGCAAAAGACAAAGACAGCCCCAACAAAGCCCTGCCTGCTGTTCTCCACCGGTGCTCTTGTCAGATTCCCCCACTTCTGCCTGCTCTCTATCCACTACTTGAAAAAAACCTGACACAGACAAGGCCTAGTTAACCATCTATACCAGGGGTGTCCAAACTCGGTCCTGGAGGGCCGGTGTCCTGCAGATTTTAGCTCCAACTTGCCTCAACACACCTGCACGGATGTTTCTGGAAAGACTAGTAAGTGCTTGATTAGCTAGCCCAGGTGTGTCTAATTGGGGTTGGAACTAAACTTTGCAGGACACCGGCCCTCCAGGACCGAGCTTGGACATGCCTGATCTATACCAACCACCACTCCTGTATCTTGGAAGGACGTCCATCCATGCACCCATCAATCTGACTTTCTGAAGTTCCTGACCATCAATTTCCAGTCATTTTTGAGGTGTGTGATTCCTCTTTTTCTCCATGTGCTCCATTCCAATCTGCAAAATACAATAGAAAGATATCAAATCTTTAATTAATCTCTATACATTTCTTTGGAAACTAACTCCATTGTTTAATGTGTTCAATCAGTTCTACCTGCTTCCTGAGCTCCAGGTCTTTCAGTATATCTCCACCATTTCCATTGTGAGTCTCCTTCTTCTGCTCCAATCCAAGCTGCAAAAGACAAAAGCTGCGTCCCAAATGGCACACTATACACTAAGAACTTAGACACTATGTACTTATGCACTTACACACTCAGTATAGTATATGAATGTAGTGTTGTCCTAAATAAAACACAACTATTTACATTTATTAACCGCTAATTCAAACCGTTTCCCAGATGATGTTTGACGGTTGCCAAATTAGTGAAACAAATGACCAAGCTATCAAATAATACTTGCCATGAGTATAACCGCATTCACCATCAGGAAGCAGAATATTCACTCTCAGAGGAGAATTTTGCTTTCATAATCCATAATAAAGTAATCAAACTTAAGCGCCTGACAGCTCAACCCCTTCCACTACATGATCAAAACTGCGCTGTTAAGTGTGTGAATGGTCCAACAGTTTAACAGTTAAATAAGTGCATCATGCAGGAATTTAAAGTGCGCTTAAAGAGCGATCGTTTTGAACGCACTACTTACACTATTTATACTACAAAATGGAACAGAATAGTGTATAAGTATGTGATTTGGGACACACCTAAAGACAGCACTGATAGAGTTCTGCTGTTCTCCAGCATTTTTTAGATAAATGTCCATCGATGCTCTTGTGAGTCTCCCTATTCTGCCTGCTCTCTTCCATTACCTGAAAAAGAAAAACTGGACACAGACAAGGCCTAATTACTACCTATACCAACCACCACTCCTTCATCTTGGAAGGACGTCCATCGATTCACCCGTCAATCTAGTTTTTTTTTAAATAAATTCCTGACCATCCACTCGTTGCTGAGGTGTGTGATTCCTCTTTTTCTCCATGTATCCATTGCAATCTGCCAAATATAACAGAAATATGTCAAGTCATTAATTTATCTTAATACTATTCTTTGGAAGTTTTATCTGCCATTGTCTCCAGTCTGGTTCTGTTCTAACACTAACAAATGATATTTCACAGCTATAAGTAAATACTCTACAAGATGACAATCTATAAACTTAGAATAGACAAATGTGTTACAATTAATAGTAAAACTGTCAAAAACAAATAACAATAAATAGCTAAAATGTTGAACAGGCCGACAGCATAAACTACAAATAAATAATACAACAGCCAGGTAATCTATCCGATCTGCAGTAATATTCAATATGTGTTACAGCTGACAGCATACAAATACATTATAACAGATCAGTTTATCTGACGATATAACAAATAACAATCTGCAAATGTTAAATTAGATCGCAATATACAAATGACGCATACAAACAAACAGAAAATACTGTTTCTATCTGTGTGTATCTGAAGGAAATTCCAGACCATCACTTACTGTTACAGTAAGACCAGATTCTTCACCCACTGAAGCACCACGAGCACCCTCACCTGAGTCTAATTAGACACACACCTGACAATCATCACCCTCATCATCACAGCACTATAAAGACTCACATTCACTCAGTGTTCGGCATCTTCGGTAGTAAAGAAAGGACTGAACTGCCTAAACACGGTCAGTGTTGATTCTTAGATACCAGTTTACTTACATCTCCTGTGTCTTCCATGTCTCTCCTAGTGTGGGTGTCTCCTGGTTCCTCGTCTGGTCTTCATCCTATTCGCCATCTGTGGTCTCTGTTTCTAAGCCTGCACAGTCAAATATACAGTTTATGTTCATGGACTATTGTCTGCATCAATATGCTTCCTGCTTCTACTCACCTGCCATCCTGTAAATAAACCTTGTTTATATTAATCGCCTGAATCCCGTCCCTTCTGTGACACTGTAAATAAAGTATAGAATTTTAAAATGTTTTATGAAGTTAATTTGATTCAACTTAATGTAAGGCAGTACCTGATTTATTACGATGCATTTTTTATTACTGACGTGTGTTTCCCTGTTCCTCCACATGCTCCATGCCAATCTGCCAAAGAGAAAGATATCAAGTCTTTAATTAATCTCAATACATTTCTTTGGAAATTAACTCTGTTCGGTCTGTTCAAGCAGTTCTACCTGTTTGCTGAGCTCCAGGTCTTCCAGTATATCTCCACTGTTCCCCTAGCGAGTCTCAGGGGTGTTGCTAAACATAAAACTGTACTAGGGCATGGGCCCACCCTCAATCCCACCGACCCAATAATTATATTACAGATAAATAAAAGTATTATTATTATAAAAGTATTATTATTATACAAATATTATTCTAAATAAATAACAGAAATCGATTCAATGCAAAGACACAACTGGAGTGATTTAAGATCTTCTAAACAAATCTTTGGCATGAATTTTAATTTCATATGAGAATTCTACAGAACACAAAACAAAAATGTTTAGAATTATCTTTTGTCTGAGATCCGAGTCTGATAGCGGACAAATAAAGTTATTAAGTCTAACTTCCCTGACTCATCATCTCTCCTTTGTGCTTCATCTTACAGGAGCCATGTTTAGTCAAAATATGATCATAATCATATTCCTAAAACATTAGTTTTTCAGACAGGTGCGAATTTACACCAGGAGCAAAAGCAGCGGTGCGTGAGGCGCACTAAAATGGTTTTCTGCACACATGCGTCAGTTGGTTTTCAATTAAACTATGTTGCTTTATTTACTACATTGCCCCATTTACTGGGGCATGTGCCCCTGTAAATAGGGTCTAGCGACACCCCTGGTGAGTCTCCTGCTCCAGATGCTCTTCTGAGTCTCCCTTTTCTGCCTGTTATGTGTTCATTAACTACAATTTAAATTACTGCCACAAAGAAGACATCTATCTAACAATCTATGCCCACCTCCACCCCCTTCCTCTTGGAAGGACATCTATTTACC
Organism: Danio aesculapii; assembly: GCF_903798145.1. Lineage (NCBI taxonomy): Eukaryota > Metazoa > Chordata > Actinopteri > Cypriniformes > Danionidae > Danio > Danio aesculapii. The sequence goes on along the minus strand of NC_079436.1, from coordinate 12,496,013 downwards.
ATCCGACCAGCCATCCATTCATTCATTAATCTATTCATCCATCAATCCAAAAAATACCTAACCAGAGCATCAGTTTGCAGTCATTGCTGAGGTGTGATTCCCATTTCTCCACATGCCCCAGTCTAATCTGCAAAAGACAAAAACAAGACTAACAGAGCTCAACATGCTGGCTGATCTCCAAAAATAAACAAAGTGTTCTCCATTGTTCTACAGATAAATATTCACCATTCCGCTTGTGAGTCTCCCTCTTCTGCCTGTTGTGGTTCCATTACCTACAATGTAAATAACAGCCACAGAGAAGACATCTATCTAACAATCTATGCCCACCACCACCCCCTTCCTCTTGGGAGGACATCCATCCATGCATCCATCCATGTGTTTCCCTGTTCCTCCACATGCTCCATGCCAATCTGTCAAAGAGAAAGATATCAGGTCTTTAATTAATCTCAATACATTTCTTTGGAAACTAACTCCGTTGTTCAGTTTGTTCAAGCAGTTCTACCTGCTTCCTGAGCTCCTGGTCTTCATGTATATCTCCACTGTTCCCCTTGTGAGTCTCATTCTTCTGCTTCACTCCAACCTGCAAAAGACAAAGACAGCCCCAACAAAGCCCTGCCTGCTGTTCTCCACTGGTGTTCTTGTCAGATTCCCCCACTTCTGCCTGCTCTCTATCCACTACTTGAAAAAAACCTGGCACAGACAAGGCCTAGTTAACCATCTATACCAGGGGTGTCCAAACTCGGTCCTGGAGGGCCGGTGTCCTGCAGATTTTAGCTCCAACTTGCCTCAACACACCTGCACGGATGTTTCTGGAAAGACTAGTAAGTGCTTGATTAGCTAGCCCAGGTGTGTCTAATTGGGGTTGGAACTAAACTTTGCAGGACACCGGCCCTCCAGGACCGAGCTTGGACATGCCTGATCTATACCAACCACCACTCCTGTATCTTGGAAGGACGTCCATCCATCCACCCATCAATCTGACTTTCTAAAGTTCCTGACCATCAATTTCCAGTCATTTTTGAGGTGTGTGATTCCTCTTTTTCTCCATGTGCTCCATTCCAATCTGCAAAATACAATAGAAAGATATCAAGTCTTTAATTAATCTCAATACATTTCTTTGGAAACTAACTCCATTATTTAATCTGTTCAAGCAGTTCTACCTGCTTCCTGAGCTCCAGGTCTTTCAGTATATCTCCACCATTTCCATTGTGAGTCTCCTTCTTCTGCTCCAATCCAAGCTGCAAAAGACAAAAGCTGCGTCCCAAATGGCACACTATACACTAAGAACTTAGACACTATGTACTTATGCACTTACACACTCAGTATAGTATATGGATGTAGTGTTGTCCCAAATAAAACACAACTATTTACATTTATTAACCGCAAATTCAAACCGTTTCCCAGATGATGTTTAACGGTTGCCAAATTAGTGAAACAAATGACCAAATTATCAAATAACACTTGCCATGAATATAACCGCATTCACCATCAGGAAGCAGCATAATCACTCTCAGAGGAAAATTTTGCTTTCATAATCCATAATAAAGTAATCAAACTTAAGCGCCTGACAGCTCAACCCCTTCCACTACGTGATCAAAACTGCGCTGTTAAGTGTGTGAATGGTCCAACAGTTTAACAGTTAAATAAGTGCATCATGCGAGAATTTAAAGTGCGCTTAAAGAGCGATCGTTTTGAACGCACTACTTACACTATTTATACTACAAAATGGAACAGAATAGTGTATAAGTATGTGATTTGGGACACACCTAAAGACAGCGCTGATAGAGTCCTGCTGTTCTCCAGCATTTTTTAGATAAATGTCCATCGATGCTCTTGTGAGTCTCCCTCTTCTGCCTGCTCTCTGCCATTACCTGAAAAAGAAAAACTGGACACAGACAAGGCCTAATTACTACCTATACCAACCACCACTCCTTCATCTTGGAAGGACGTCCGTCGATTCACCCGTCAATCTAGTTTTTTTTTAAATAAATTCCTGACCATCCACTCGTTGCTGAGGTGTGTGATTCCTCTTTTTCTCCATGTATCCATTGCAATCCGCAAAATACAATAGAAAGATGTCAAGTCATTAATTTATCTTAATACTATTCTTTGGAAGTTTTATCTGCCATTGTCTCCAGTCTGGTTCTGTTCTAACACTAACAAATGATATTTCACAGCTATAAGTAAATACTGTACAAGATGACAGTTAATCTATAAACTTAGAATAGACAAATGTGTTACAATTAATAGTAAAACTGTCAAAAACAAATAACAATAAATAGCTAAAATGTTGAACAGGCCGACAGCATAAACTACAAATAAATAATACAACAGCCAGGTAATCTATCCGATGTGCAGTGATATACAATATGCGTTACAACTGACAGCATACAAATACATTATAACAGATCAGTTTATCTGACGATATAACAAATAACAATCTGCAAATGTTAAATTAGATAGCAATATACAAATGAAGCATACAAACAAACAGAAAATACTGTATCTATCTGTGTGTATCTGAAGGAAATACCAGACCATCACTTACTGTTACAGTAAGACCAGATTCTTCACCCACTGAAGCACCACGAGCACCCTCACCTGAGTCTAATTAGACACACCCCTGACAATCATCACCCTCATCATCACAGCACTATAAAGACTCACATTCATTCAGTGTTCGGCATCTTCGCTAGTAAAGAAAGGACTGAACTGCCTAAACACGGTCAGTGTTGATTCTTAGATACCAGTTTACTTACATCTCCTGTGTCTTCCATGTCTCTCCTAGTATGGTGTCTCCTGGTTCCTCGTCTGGTCTTCATCCTGTTCGCCATCTGTGGTCTCTGTTTCTAAGCCTGCACAGTCAAATATCTAATTTATGTTCATGGACTATTATCTGCATCAATATGCTTCCTGCTTCTACTCACCTGCCATCCTGTAAATAAACTTTGCTTATATTAATTGCCTGAATCCCGTCCCTTCTGTGACACTGTAAATATTAAAGTATATAATTTTAAAATGTTTTATGAAGTTAATTTGATTCAACTTTTAATGTAAGGCAGTACCTGATTTATTACGATACACTTGTCATTACTGACGTGTGTTTCCCTGTTCCTCCACATGCTCCATGCCAATCTGCCAAAGAGAAAGATATCAAATCTTTAATTAATCTCAATACATTTCTTTGGAAATTAACTCTGTTCGGTCTGTTCAAGCAGTTCTACCTGTTTGCTGAGCTCCAGGTCTTCCAGTATATCTCCACTGTTCCCCTTGCGAGTCTCAGGGGTGTTGCTGTACATGAAACTGTACTAGGGCATGGGCCCACCCTCAATCCCACCGACCCAATAATTATATTACAAATAAATAAAAGTATTATTATTATAAAAGTATTATTATTATACAAATATTATTCTAAATAAATAACAGAAATCGATCCAATGCAAAGACACAACTGGAGTGATTTAAGATCTTCTAAACAAATTCAATTCAATTCAATTCACCTTTATTTGTATAGCGCTTATACAATGTAGATTGTGTCAAAGCAGCTTCACATAAAAGGTCACAGTAAATAGGAACAGTGTAGTTAAGTTTGTAGTGTTTAAGTTCAGTTCAGTTTAGCTCAGTTCAGTGTGGTTTAATAATCACTACTGAGAGTCCAAACACTGAAGAGCAAATCCAACGATGGGCGGCTCTACAGATCCTGAACCATGCAAGCCAGTGGCGACAGCGGAGAGGGAAAAAAAAACTTCACTAAAGGCGGAAGTGAAGAAAAAAAAACCTTGAGAGAAACCAGGCTCAGTTGGGCACGACCATTTTAATTTCTCCGCTGGCCAAACGTCTTGTGCAGAGCTGCAGTCTCAGTGGCGGAGGCTGGAAGCTGGCCTCAGCGAAGACTCGTCTGTCTCTGGAGCGTCATAGGAAACAGTCTCATGTTCTCCACTCTTCCATGACCATCGCAGTAGTTGTTCAGGATTCGGCCAGGTCCAGGATATGGAAACCTTGGGATCATCTCGTCGTTGGTCTTGGATCGAATCAGTGACTCTGCATAGTCTGAGGGCCTCGGGAAGAGTATCCCCAGGTGGAAATGGAGAATAAAGAAAATAATTAGCGTAGCTGATGTTCACAGTGTATATCAGCAAGATGCATAACCTGTGTGGAAGCCCCGTAAGTGGTGCACTAAGTGTATGCTTTACTGAACAGATAGGTCTTTAATCTAGTTTTGAATTGGGAGAGTGTGTCTGAGCCTCGGACGTTATCAGGAAGGCTATTCCAGAGTTTAGGAGCTATAAATGAGAAGGCTCGACCTCCTTTACTCGACTTTGCTATTCGAGGTACTACCAGAAGTCCTGAGTTTTGAGATCTTAAAGAGCGAGTTGGATTGTAGCGAGACAGAAGATTGGTTAGATAAGCAGGAGCTAGATTATTTAGAGCTTTATATGTAAGAAGCAATATTTTAAATTCAATACGAAACTTAACAGGCAGCCAGTGTAAGGAGGATAAAATTGGGGTGATGTGATCAAATTTTCTAGACCTGGTTAGAACTCTGGCAGCTGCATTTTGTACTAATTGAAGTTTGTTAATAGAGGATGCTGGGCAGCCAGCAAACAGAGCATTACAGTAGTCCAGCCTAGAAGTCATAAAAGCATGGACTATCCAAAAAACAAATCTTTTGCATGAATTTTAATTTCATATGAGAATTCTACAGAACACAAAACAAAAATGTTTAGAATTATCTTTTGTCTGAGATCCAAGTCTGATAGCGGACAAATAAAGTTATTAAGTCTAACTTCCCTGACTCATCATCTCTCCTTTGTGCTTCATCTTACAGGAGCCATGTTTAGTCAAAATATGATCATAATCATATTCCTAAAACATTAGTTTTGCAGACAGGTGCGAATTTACACCAGGAGCAAAAGCAGCGGTGCGTGAGGCGCACAAGAATGGTTTTCTGCACACATGCGTCAGTTGGTTTTCGATTATACTACGTTGCTTTATTTACTACATTGCCCCATTTACTGGGGCATGTGCCCCTGTAAATAGGGTCTAGCAACACCCCTGGTGAGTCTCCTGCTCCTGATGCTCTTCTGAGTCTCCCTTTTCTGCCTGTTGTGTGTTCATTAACTACAATTTAAATTACTGCCACAAAGAAGACCTCTATCTAACAATCTATGCCCACCTCCACCCCCTTCCTCTTGGAAGGACATCTATTTACCATCCGACCAGCCATCCATTTATTCATTAATCTATTCATCCATCAATCCAAAAAATACCTAACCAGAGCATCAGTTTGCAGTCATTGCTGAGGTGTGATTCCCATTTCTCCACATCCCCCAGTCTAATCTGCAAAAGACAAAAACAAGACTAGCAGAGCTCTACATGCTGGCTGATCTCCAGAAATAAACAAAGTGTTCTCCATTGTTCTTCAGATAATTATTCACTATTCCGCTTGTGAGTCTCCCTCTTCTGCCTGTTGTGGTTCCATTACCTACAATGTAAATAACAGCCACAGAGAAGACATCTATCTAACAATCTATGCCCACCACCACCCCCTTCCTCTTGGAAGGACATCCATCCATGCACCCATCCATGTGTTTCCCTGTTCCTCCACATGCTCCATGCCAATCTGCCAAAGAGAAAGATATCAGGTCTTTGATTAATCTCAATACATTTCTTTGGAAACAAACTCCATTGTTCAGTTTGTTCAAGCAGTTCTACCTGCTTCCTGAGCTCCTGGTCTTCAAGTATTTCTCCACTGTTTCCCTTGTGAGTCTCCTTCTTCTGCTTCACTCCAACCTGCAAAAGACAAAGACAGCCCCAACAAAGCCCTGCCTGCTGCTCTTGTGAGATTCTTGTGAGGTCTCTGTCTCTAAGCCTGCACTGTCAAATATCCAGTTTATGTTCATGGACTATCGTCTGCATCAATATGCTTCCTGCTTCTACTCACCTGCCATCCTGTAAATAAACCTTGTTTATATTAATCGCCTGAATCCTGTCCCTTCTGTGACACTGTAAAAATTAAAGTATATAATTTTAAAATGTTTTATGAAGTTAATTTGATTCAACTTAATGTAAGGCAGTACCTGATTTATTACGATGCATTTGTCATTACTGATGTGTGTTTCCCTGTTCCTCCACATGCTCCATGCCAATCTGCCAAGGAGAAAGATATCAAGTCTTTAGTTAATCTCTTAATACATTTCTCTATAAACTAACACCATTGTTTAATCTGTTCAAGCAATTCTACCAGCTTCCTGAGCTCCAGGTCTACCAGTATCTACACCGTTCCTCTTGGCTCTCTCTCCATTACCTGAAAAAGTAAAACCTGACACAGACGAAGCTTAATTACCCACCCATACCAACCACCACTCCTGTGTCTTGCACCATCCATGCACCTGTCAATCTGATTATTTTTTTTTTTTTTTTTTTTTAAATTCCTGACCATCCAGTCGTTCCTGAGGTGTGTGAATCTTTTTTTCTCCATGTGGTCCATTCCAATCTGCAAAATACAATCGAAAGATAAGTCTTTAATACATTTCTTTGGAAACTAATGCCATTGTTTACTCTGTTCAAGCAGTACTACCTGCTTGCTGAGCTCCAGGTCTTTCAGTATATCTCCACCATTTCCATTGTGAGTCTCCTTCTTCTGCTCCACTCCAATCTGCAAAAAATAAAGACAGCCCCAACAAAACCCTCCCAGTGTTCTCCAGCATTTTTTAGATAAATGTCCACCGATGCTCTTGTGAGTCTCCATCCTCTGCCTGCTCTCCATTAGCTGAAAAAGTAAAAACCTGACAGAGACGAGAACTATCTAACTATCCATACCAGTGGTTCTCAAAGTGTGATACATGGGCGTACTTTTAGTGGTCCGCGGAAGAATAACGATTAAAAACTGAATAACGATTAAAAATATATGAACATTCTTTTACCCTTTGTACGATAACACCAATGTGATCAGCATTGGCTGTTCCCTGTACTGTATGATCACACTATCGTGATCAGCATGTTTAGAGCATCACGTCATCAGATGTTAAGAATCTAGAAAATTGTGGAGTTCCCGAGCAGATCCACGTTAGAGAAGTGCTTCTGCAGACCAGTCCTGTTGGCATTTCAGTTACTGCAAACTCAGAAATTTCCCCATGCTGCATCATTGGTAAAATAATGATCACAAACATGTTAACGTGTGTTCGTAGTTGTGTAAAATAATGCCTGTTTTCGATATATAGACCAAAGTCATTTGTTCTGTAAATAGCCTAGCGGTGTGGCTTTTGATTTAGTTTGTTACCTCAGATTTAAATTAATCTGGATGGAATTCAAATGGTGCAGGCCACAGAACATAGACTAAAGCTAATTTGTCATGTTTGAAGCTTGGAGAAACACAAAAAATAAAGTTAGCCTCTGTGTGCACAGACGGAGCACCTGCAAACCTTACCCGAGTCGGCCTGAAAACAGTTTACTAGAGATGCGCCGATCGAACGGCCGGAGATATAATAAAATTTCACGACTCATTTGGTACTCATTGATCTGGTCGAACTCATGAACCGATCGCAAGTGTTTGTTTACAAGTTTACAACAAACTCAGATGAAGATGCATGTGCGTGCTCGGGTTATGCCTTAGCAGTGCTACAACACATGAGCAATGTTTCTTAAATTGCATCGTTAGTCATTTTTCTTACCATTTTTTTTTCTGTTTTTATCTATTTTTATATATTTAAATGTATGCAACATCCTTAATTTATTATCTTAGGTAAGGCGATATCTCATACTCAAAGGGTAAATGTGTCCTTTAAATAATGCTATATAAAGCTTGAAGAATCGGTACTCAGTATCGGCCGATCACCATGACAAGTAATCGATACTCAGTATCAGCTGCAAAATCCTGATCGGAGCATGACTCCACAGTTTACTTAAGATATGATCTCGATTCCACCAAATCATGGAAATGCTGCATGTATGAATTGATAAATCACGTATAAAATGGTCAAACTGTATTTATAATCACTCGCTGATTTTCTGACACATACTGTAAATGACGCGCTGAAAGCAGATCTAATCTCTAGTTCAAGTATGTAATTGTGATATATTTTAAATATTATATATATATATATGTGTGTGTTATTGACATATATTTAAAATACAAGTTTGTGTTTATATTTTAAGGGGGAGACTGGAGATAGTTCTAATACTTCCAATCTCTACAACCAGGAACTAGTTACAAATCAGTTGATTCACTTCAATATTAGTCATATTAGTCCTCATACCACATATGAGAAAGTAGAGTTCTGTGACAGACACAGCAGATATTAGACAAGAGAAACTACATTTTAGATAAGAAAGTCATTTTTTTTACTTGAATTATTTTTGAGATAGCAACGCCTGATTTGTATTTAAAGCCATGTCATTTGTGTGTCTGTGCGTAGATATATTTAATCCACATTGTTGGTGATAATGTTTTAGCTGTTTAGCAGATTCACAGCCCCATAATGCTGGCTCAGTTGTAACAACAAAACTCTTGCTAGTAACATCAGTGAAATATTTCCACCAACCCTAAGCAGATTTAAAACTGTATTTATATGATTTGATTTCAGTATGAAATATTCAGTACTTGAAGAGAAAGAAGTAGTTTGAGTTTAGTGTTTGACCTCTGTGAGCTCATGAACCCTGCACACAAATAGTGTTTAATTGTTAAAGCTGATGTACATTTGCACAATTTATTCAGCTTTGCATCACAGACACACACGACACTGAAATCTGAGTCCTAATTCTTATTTTATAATGTTACATCTCACCCCGCGGTGGAAATCAGAATTTACACCTTACCACGGGGTGTGTTCAACTAACCCAGCCTGTGTGGTGTGTTACAACTAACCGACTGCGGGGTGAATTGTAACATTTCACTCCTCCTGTCTGAAACTAAAAAGTGTTCACATTTTCTGTTTGTGCTGCAGAAATAACTTGTATGTAGGCCCACAAGGAAACTGCACGCAGAATTCCGCAGATTTTTAGCCTATCATTGAGTCTGTTTATTTACTTGTGTAAATGTGCGTGAATTTATGTTTATTCAGTTTTTCAATTAATTACAGGATTATTATTGACTAATATGAAAATGTTCCTATGATTTATTTACAATACTACAGGTTGTAAAGTAATATTTTCTGTCTTTTATTAGATTTATTATATGACAGACTTGCTTTGTTTACCAAATAAAGTGGATATAAGTGGGTTTGCACTGTAAACATTAATTAATAGTTAACAGGGTTTTACTTTTTATTTTATATAATTAGGTTTTAGTTATGATACTCCTAAAATCATTCTGCATAAATCCGCAGATTTTTAACAAAATTCTGTGCAGAAATAGCAAAAAATGTCCGCAGATTCTGTCTGGCTCTACTTATATACCATTTAATATCAGACACTCTTAACTCAAGATCTCAAAAATATAGAGAGAAATATAATACAACTATCCCCGGTCTTCCCCATACAAATATGTTATATATATATATATATATATATATATATATATATATATATATATATATATATATATATATATATACAAATATGTTATATATATATATATATATATATATATATATATATATATATATATATATATATATATATATATATATATATATATATATATATATATATATATATATATATATAATATGATGACATATAAATTTATGTTCAAGCTACATTTCCAGGTTTTGATGAATATAGGCTACTATATGCTAATACATAACCTTTAAGTACAGCATTTATTTATTTATTTACTTTTACACTCCTGCACAGTGCAGTGTTAATGTTAAACCAGTGGTGTTCAACCCTGTTCCTGGAGCTCTACCTTCCTGCAGAGTTCACCTGCAACCTTGATCAAACACACCTGTCTTTAATTACCATGTGCTCCTTCAGATCATATTTAGTTCATTTAGTTGTGTTTGATCAGGCTCAGAGCTAAACTCAGCAGGAAGGTGGATGTCCAAAATCAGGGTTGAGCACCCCTGGTTTAAATTATTTATAATGTTTAAAGTGTCTAACATAATTTTTATGAATAAATCTGTCTTGTTTTTTGAACTGTGCAGAGCTGTAGCTGATTAATTAGGCCTACTATGCTACTATATTTCGATGCTAGTCATTAGGTGGTACTTGGAGAAACAAATTCTTTCTGAGGTGAAAAATATTAAGAACCACTGAACTATACCAAACGCCACTCCTTCATGTCGTAAGGACGTCCATCGATTCACCTGTCCATCTGGTTTTTCTAAAAATAAATTCCTGACCATCCACTCCATGTGAGGTGTGTGATTCCTCTTTTTCTCCATGTGGTCCATTCCAATCTGCAAAATACAACAGAAAGATGTCAAGTCATTAATTTATCATAATACTATTCTTTGGAAGTTTTATCTGCCATTGTCTCCAGGTTCTGTTCTAACACTAACAAATGATATTTCACAGCTATAAGTAAATACTCTACAAGATGACAGATAATCTATAAACTTAGAATAGACAAATGTGTTACAATAATCAGTAAAACAGTCAATAAAACAAATAACAATAAATAGCTAAAATGTTGAACAGGTCGACAGCATAAACTACAAATAAATACAACAGTAATATGGAATATACGTTAAAGCTGACAGCATACAAATACATTATAACAGATCCGTTTATCTGACGATATAACAAATTGCAAATGTTAAACAAGATAGCAATATACAAATGTAGCATACAAACAAACAGAAAACGCTGTATCTCTAACAACCTGTCAACATAACAAATGGCATTCTGCGATAATAAATAGGCCCAAAAGAAGATAACAGAATACTCAAACTAGAAAAATATATCAAATCCTAAATTTGACAAGTCGACAGTATAGCAATCTCCATTTCCCACCAACATTCAGTACAACATACAACCTAACCGAGAAAAGACGTTGAAAAACTAATATAATAATCTGAAACCATACGACAGAAAGAAATACTAAAATCCATCGTGTTCTTCAGCAAAAGCACGTCGAAACAAGTAAATATAATAACCTAAAATGATACTTTTAGAAAGATCTTTACATACCGCCAATGTCAGCGATGGCCAGACACTTAATGCAGGTCACACTAGTTTTATGACGTCATTTTTCGAACACATTCTTTTTTCGAACGCCGCGTACTATGGTAACCACAGCAACCTCACCGCGCCGCCATATTCAGTCACCTTTAACAGTAATAACTCTTTTAAGGATTTGGGTCCCTGTAACGCTATCTTTTGAGTAATTTATTTATTTATTTTCAGGTCCAGGTGGAGTAATAAGTGTTTTATGTGGTTTAAAGATATGTACTGTAAGTGTATGTATGCTCGATTATGCCAGTGTCAAATATGAATTTCGGCTCATAACCTCTTTGCAGACAATAAAGTAAGGTAAATTATCATAATAGTAGTGGATTTACAACAAATGAAAACAGGCAAAGAATTAAAACAACAAAGATTATTACAAATAACAATGACTATTATTAATTAATAATATTATTAAATAATAAAGAATATTAAACAAAGAATATTATTTAAAAAAAGTTTCACTGTTGTTTTTATACTATTATTATTTACATTGGGTCATGTTTTGGTTAACAACAGTTGTTACCTGTTAGTTATTATTATTATTATATCTTAGCACAGGTGAGGTCAGAGTAAGCATATTGTTCATGTTTATATAAATATCACAAACATTCTGAATGATAACAGAATATTAATTTAATTTATCCACATTTCCTTCTTACATCTAACCTCACACACAAAGGCACTTTTTCTTTCAAGGACATTCATTGACCCCAAGTTATCATCAAATACATTTGCAGGGACACAACATGCTCATTGTGTGTTATGAATTCATTTTATCTATTGTATTATTGACATAAATATACAAATACTGTATATCAGCAGGGTCCCAGACTTAATTCTGTTGTTTTTGGGCCAATAACTGTTTAAAAAAAGCCGCTATATACCAATAAGGTTTGAGATCTTTATTCTTTGGCTAAAGGAGCCTGCTCAAAGCCAGTAAAATACAAAGCAAGCTTTACTAACACTGGTACACCAACTGAATAATGCTTCATACACATAACAAGAGCTTATTATTCATACAAATTCTTATTATTTTTGTATCAAAACCAGGAGGTATTAACGTTCAATTTGCCTGATATCAACGCTACTTCAACATTCAGCAAATGACTCAATCGTATTTTTGAGAACAGGGCGAACAAAAAATACTTTCCCTCCTATATATCACAAATCTTGAGGACTTCAGAAATGTATGAAAATACAGAGAATTGAAAAAAAAAAATCTCTTTTGGATGTCTTATCAAATCTTACAGTGAGGCTGTAAGGAATCCTGAGTGCTCTGGACAGTTTGTTAGTGTATGACGTTTCGAAAGCAATAATAAATAGCACCACAAAAAGCCTGAGTCAATCAATTGTAACAAAAATATTGCTGCGGTTTTCTGATTGTGATGTGAAGCTACAAAAGAAAAAAACAAAAGTAATAATAATTATAATAATACACAGTTCCTTTGACGTTGTTGCATAGTATAACAAAAAGTACACAGATAAGATGTTCCCCTCCCCCGCAATAACAAAGATTTAAAATGGCTGAAACTAAAACGCCACTTAACCTAAAAGAAAAATCTCAAAACCTTTTGAACTGAAATTGCCAAGGCAGGTATCAACAGCTGAAGTTCATTATTATTATTATTAATATTAGAAGAAGACCTCCTAACACTACAGCGCTCTTTCATATGATTTTAAGATATACGCATTTCTAAAAAACAATAAGAAAATAAAGAAAACCTCAGGAAACAAAATGATAAACGTTCAATTCTGGCAATTTGTGGAAAAATCTCAGTAAATTTTTGTAAATATTAATGCGATTCTTTTTTTTTTTCTGCCTTTTAACAGCAAGAGAAGAATTAACCATTTTACATTGTTGTTTGTTTGTTTTTTATTACAAAACTAACATGTTAGGCTGTTTAAAGGAACATTTTACTTAATAAATGAAACCCGTCCCAATCTGCTCACCCTCAATATATCCTATGTGTCTATATATCCTTTAGTCTTTCAGGTGAACATAATTAACGTTATATTATTAACCAATATCCTGGCTCCTCCCGGTTTTATAAGGGCAGTGAATGGTGCTCAAGTTTTTGAAGCTCTACAAAGCATGTCCAAAATCAACACGTTAGGGCTGTTTAAAGGAATATTTCACCTAATAAATGAAACTTGTCCCAAATCTGCTCACTCTTAGTATATACTAGGTGTCTATATATCCTTTAGCCTTTCAGGTGAACATAATTAATGTTATATTAACTAATATCCTGTCTTGTCCCGGCTTTATAAAGGTAGTGAATGGTGCTCGAGTTTTTGAAGCTCCAGTAAGCATGTCCAAAATTAACACGTTAGGCTGTTTAAATCAATATTTCACCTAATAAATGAAACCCGTCCCAATCTGCTACCCTTCAATATATTCTAGATGTATATGCCTTTAGTCTTTCAGATGAACATAATTAACGTTATATGATTCACTAATATCCCGGCTTTATAATGGCAGGGAATGGTGCTCGAGTTTTTAAAGAGTTTAAGCATGTCCGTCTATCATAAAAGTAACCTATTTAGAACAAGTGGAATAATGAATTGCTATCAATACCTTAATCTATTTCATGCTAGGGTTGTCAGAAGTATCGATTTCGGTACCAATCGCTACTGACATTTTAAAAACGTCCCGTTAATATTCTTAAACACTGCTGATTGGCCATTGTGTTACCATGCTTAACATATAGAGCTTTAAAAACACAGATACACAAACACTGGAGTGTTTTAAAAGCCATGTTGATCAGCTGATCTGTCATACGAGCAATCTGCTGAGGGATCGACTGTTCACCTTAGCTATGAAACGCTCCAATGTGTTTGCACAGTCATAGCTGTTGAGCACATGAGCACAATGGCCAATGAGCAGTATTTAAAAATACACTGAAATACTGGAAAATGGACGTTTTTAAAATTAAAATATCATTTGGTATCGAAATCGATACTTTTGACAACACTACTTCACGTGAGGCTCAAATTATGACATAATGGACAATAAAATAAGAATTGACACGGTCTATTGGAGTTGTTTTCTGTTCTCTGCCTGTATTAGTATCAGTCTTAAAATGGTGAGTGAACGTTATCGTGTTTTCATCTCCTCTCTGCACTTCTGCGTTCGATAATGCTTAGTCAATTCAAGGTAGTTTCTGCTACACCTAGGTCAGATGTCGAAACAGTTCAGATTTTTTTGTCATTACAAATAATTTGCTATGCTTCCGAAGGCATTCGTTAATACACTGTCTTCCGGATTACTTTCAGGATGGATGAATGTGCTTTTCGGAGCTTCAAAAACTCGAGCGCCATTCACCTCCATTAAATCTGGGAAGAGCCAGGATGTCGGAGTTCATCTAAAAGAAAAACTTGCATGAGACGGCGAGTAAAAAATTCCGAATCAACTTTCATTTTCGGATGAACAAATCCTCTAAACTGAGATGAGTCAATACTGGATGTACAGGCCGAGAGTATGTGCAATCAATTGAATTGTAAATAGAAGTGCCCTATTGACAATAGTGCTCTCTCTCCACTTTTGCAATTCGAGCAATGAGAAAAAAATTGAATAAGACAAAAACAAAATCCTCTGTCTCCAGCAGCACGCATATATATATATAGTATATATATAGTATCCGTTTCACATCCCCTTAAGGCACCTGCACATCATAAACAACAGAAAAAAAAGCAAGGACTCAGGTTTTCACATAGTAGCAAACTGACAACGTTTTCAACCTGAAACTACAGCCAACTTAGTCCACATGAAGGCAGTCCATTTGAGTTTCCAGATAGACAAAACTCTACAAAAGTCCCATCGCTTCATGTCTATCGAGTCCTGAGGGCCCTTAAATATCTTAGTCATCCATGTACATTCAGTCTGAATCACGGCTTTACACCATCTTAAAACACACCCGTATGGAGCTCAGGAGGCAGTGACGCCCTCCCATTCCACCAAGTACTCTACTTTGCCGTCGTTTGTGATGCGGCGAGCGAGGACACGGTACTTCTCTCCGCAGGCCAGGCGACCGGCGGCCCCGAAGTAAGTGCTGATGGAGCTCTTGAGGTGGTTGAGCTGGGTGTTGGGGTCCAGGCCCTGCATGATGTCCATGCTGCTGTACAGGCAGGAGGGAAGAGCGCTGGGTTCCGGGATTATGTTGTTGTTAGTGGTGGTGGGTTGTGGTTCTGTATCGCAGGTTGGAGGAATCTCTGGATTTGGGGGCTGCAGTGCTCGTCGTGGACGCCCCCGGCGCCTCTTAATTGGGGGCTGTGTGATGGTAGGCCAAAAACATCCAGTGCGTGGTCCACTCGGACTGCCCAAACTGCAGAGGAATGGAGTAAATAAAGGCTTAATTAGCTTTTGTTTTCTATCAGAATAGGAATTTAGTAAAGAATGAAATAGGCATCAAGTTAAAACTTATGCCCAAAATTCATTTTAATCATAAATAATCATTTTATTTTTAATCATAATCAGAATTCATTTAATCATAGTACTTTTACGTGATTAATAAACTACCAAAAATTCTACATTATATTATTGTAAATAAATAAAGAGTTCAGATGCAAAAGCTGATAAATGCCACTTCTGCCAAAAATGATATATGAGGATCCTTTATTCCGATTTCGATTTTAAAAGACGGAGTTTGATGAACTGGATGAGCCTGTCCGACTGTCACTGAATGGCAAATGAAAACGTCCCTTACCTCAAAACTCTGTGCATTATAAGAAAAAGAAAACACACTGTACAGTCGGAAGTGTAGCATGCATTCAAAACATTTTTTTGAGCAGTGACACTACTTTGAATGAGTCCCATTTTTTTTTACATTAAACGGCAACTGTGTTTCACGAAAGACGCGGTTAAGATGACGCTTTTTTATCCCATGTGGATGCTATGAGCATAAGAGACCAAGACCTTAAGTGTGGTGAGAATGAATGAATGACAGCTTCTAAAAGTGTCTGAGAAGCATCCCCTTTATGCCCAGTAGGCCTACCTTGTGTTTTATTTGCTAATTTAAGCAATTTTTTTAAAGATAAACATAAAGTATAAAACTATACATTATTTATATCACTTCATATTACCTATACGTCTGATAAGCTCTTTATATTAATGGACAATGCACAGATATTGATGTTTCATAATGTTTCACAGTACATTATTTGAATCTACCAAGCTTAGCTTACAATGTTTGCAATGTTTACATTGTTCTACTTACATTTTAATGTTATGGATTATTGCACTTACTTGACAGATTTTATTCATTTTCCTTCTGCTTAGTCCCTGATTTATCAGGGGTTACCACAGCAGAATGAACTGCCACTTACTTGAAAGATTTATACATTTTAAATTTTACGTGTTTTATGTTTGGTAAAGTAATTTCTAATAGCATCTTTAGTGGTTTTATAGGTTTTTGCAAAAAAAAAGTACTGGTGGATTTAACTGGTTTTGACGCAAAAGAAAATCTACCTTGTTAAAAACCAAAGAAATGACTGAAGTGACATTTTTGAAAAAATGCTATTTTATTTACTGGCTAATTACCTTATTACATGTAAAAATGAAACTTCTGAACCTAATCAGAGGAGCCTGATAGAAAATGCTTGTTTACAAATAAAGAGGTCTGATGGATTTAGAGGGTTTTGCACCTGAACTCTTCATATATATATATATATATATATATATATATATATATATATATATATATATATATATATATATATATATATATATATATATATATATATATATATATATAAATTAAATATAAATTAACCAATCACATAAAATATTATATTAAAACCTCTAAAATCATGATTTAGGAATTTCAAAAAAAACTTAAGAATAAGACAAATGAATATACTCTACTACAAAAGTATTCAAAGATTGATAATTATTGGTTATAAACAAACCATTTTCAATTCTTATTGCCATTTAATAGTTTAATATTACAATTAATTAAATATATTTTCTATTCTAATGTATTTTAAAATCCATTTTATTATACATTATAATATAATCTAGGGATGCAAGATATATCGGCAGCCATATCAATATCGGCTGATAAATGCTATTTTTAATGTTCCTGTTATCGTTTAGGCCGATATCTTTAATCAAAATTAGGCCGATATTTTTAAGATGATAGATTATGTAAATGTACAGAGCTGCCCGTATCGCGCATGAGCGGGACGACCTTGTTCAGACCAGTGCACTATAACAAAGCTTTCCTAACATTAGTTATTCCTTCAAAGCCTGTCCTTTCTTCATGTGGTATTGCTGTGCATTGATATCTCAGTAAGTTATCATATTCCTTATCATTATAGATATGTTTGATATAGTGTCATTGTGTATTCTGGTTTAAATCACCTCAGGAAAAATTTTACATGTAAACATAATAGCAGTGATGCACACATGCTAAACAACTCATTGGGTTGTTATTATCAACGTGTTGCTTATTCAGTTTGATACGCATATTTTTAATGATTATAACGAGCGCACATGATGGCTATTACCACACAAACACATAATAAGCCAACAAAGCTCAAACAGCAGCAGGGGAGACGAGCGCCAGTCACTGAATCCAGCATAGATGTTCTCAACAGTCCACTACATGTTGTCTTTATATTCTGCACTGTGTTTGTCATAAAGCCATCTGTGCTCAAGTGTAGCAAAAATCAGACTCCCGAAGGCAAATCTGACTCCGCTACACATGCACGCGCATCACACAGCGCCTACAATTAAAGTTTCAAACTCACAGCGGTTTATCATATACCTTTCATCGATCATTTTTCTCACAATTAAAAAAACGAACGTAGAAGCGTTGTCTGAATAAAAAGCAGAACCTACATGTGTTCAAAAGAATCTAAAACGCCAAATATGATGAAAATGTTGCATTTTTTGAAGTAAAACATTATCTGTATTTAGCTTTTCCCTTGTACGGTGGCTCTGAACTGTCAAAACACCTCTTAAATCACGCTTTCAGACATTTCATTTGTACATATGTATATTACTGTAACCTTTTATTCCAGAACATTTGAGCTGGTTTCAGTTTTTAGCCCTTTCATTTTTATTTTATTTAAAATATATTTAACTTGTTTGTTAATTAATACATAGGTCTATGTAGTCAACTTGCAATTTTGAAATTATTGCGTTATTTTTGCTTTGAGTAGGCGACTGAGTTCATAAGATCAGATCAAACTTTTCTGAAGTTTTTAAAATAAAATCAGTAATTCAATCAGGATCTGTGCATCCCTAATATATTCCCATCTTTAGTGCCACTTGAACCTTTAGAAAGCATTTTAATAATCTGGTTTGCTAAAATAATTGTGGAAACGATGCATTTATCCAAATTTCTTTAATGAACAAAGTAAAAAAATAATTACATAAACAAGTTATTTGCACACTAAAGTCAGAAATTTGTTTGTATTGAAATATGAACAACTCGTTACAAACACAAACCTTGCACAATGAAGGCAGATTTATACTTTTGCGTCAAGCACACGCATATCAGGGTATATGCAGGAATCCTAAAGGTAATTTCAAAACCTTTGCAAGACTTTAAAGATAAATCAATGGAGCACAACAATGAAACAGAACTCGAATAAGCTCGGAAGAAACAAAGCTTGAAAGAATAAATTACGTGGTGGTTTTCAGCGACAGGTTTCAGCCACTGTTTAAACTCGTCTTTTTCCCACCAGAGTACGCAAACTTAAATTTTCCCTTTTTGCTGTCTGTTTCGCTCTATGGTTTTGCTACATGTGGAGAGCATCACATCACCTTCAGTGACATCACTCGGATGGAAGAGCTTGACACACCACAGCCCTAACCAATCGCATAGATCGAGCACGCCGTTGTTAATATTGAGAGGAAAATAAATATTTTTATGCTTTATCACGTAACAAAATTTAACACCTCGAAAATCAATTTTCAATACTATTTAAGACCGTACGGACACCCTGCATATGGTCCGGTGCAGCCATTGCAAGTTCGCATAGCCCTCGTCGTGGCTGAAGTCGACACTGACCTCTTAAAAAAAATTTAACTACACATCACAACGATGCATGAAGTTCTGTAATTGTCTGGCTTGGTAGCTGTGACTAGTGTGGGCGGTGCTGAGAACCGTGAGCCAGATGGAGCGAGAGTTTACAAGTGTCGAGTCACGTGAAAGAGCTCCTGATGGAAAGTTTTATTTCGTGTGGATCTTATGATTAAAGTGGTTGCACGTCCGCTGGTTCCCGCCTCTGAATGAACGAGTTTTAGCTACTTGTACAACACTTACAACCAGCTAGAGTATCAGAAACGTTAGCGACACAAACAGCACGCAGAAGTATAAATGAACAACTACGAACAAGGCATGCGCCGTGGGTCACGGCAATCGCTCTAAACAGAAGTATAAACCAGCCTCAAGTCCGGTGCGTATTAGTTAATGCATTCCACATAACGAAAAACAATTTGGAGTAAATTCAAGCGGAGATACTTTTCTCCTTTTTCAGGTTCCAAGAAAGAGGAATATGCTACATATTGTGTTCATTCAATACTAGAAGAGTTCAGCTCATTATCAAAGAGCTGCGCTGGATTATCCCCAAATCCAAGTTAATGTCAAAATTCCACTGATTCCCTGATACACTGCTTGTAATACTTCACACATTTACGCACAAACCCGGAACAGAGACTGGCAGCACCTATAGACATAATAGATAGAGGCTGCGTTGGCATCAGAGGATCGAATCAAATTGGACCATAAGGCAATTATAATGACTATGGGCAGTATGTCAAATGTATGGACACACACACACACACACCCCATACAGCAGCAGGAGTGAGGTGCGCTAGTCACTGAATCCAGCATATGGGTTCTGAACGGTCCTCCACATAAAAAAACATAGGTGCATAACTGAGTAGGATAAACCTTTTATTCAGTAAGAAAAGATGCGCCTAAACTATGATGGAAACACTTTTACCGAACAAATTCCAGTGTGCGCATTAAAAAAGGTCATGTGATTTTGTTATAAGAGACCATGTGATGATCAAAATGTGTGTGAATAGACAAACCAGCAGGCTGAGCACATTATAAAACATCTGAACTGTTGTTTTGGTCATTCTAAAAAGCCTTAACTATTTTAGTATTAGTGTCATTATATTATTAATTACCTCCAAAATCAAGAGCGTCTGTGCTCCGCGTCTCATGCCAAACACCACCACACGTTCACTGCGTGTCAGGATTGCCTTCTGAGGCGCAAGTCATTTATTAAATGAAGAAAAGATTCACGCAGTTTCTCTTATTGCTGCAAATTCAGTTTTTACTGTTGATATTTGGCGCCAGTTAATCAGGAAGTGATGATTTCGTTCACTTAGACTGGTTGGATGGAAACGTTGCTTTGTTCACATGTCTTTAATGCGATATTCCAGTTTTGCGCATAAAGTTAATTCACATTTTTGGATGGAAACATAGCTAATGTGAGGTTGAATTTTTTTTAACATGCGAAAATTACCAAAGAAAATTTCACATTTTTTTAATTATGATTAAATAAAAAATAAATGACCTGGACTGCCTTGAGAGGGTGGTTGAGGTAGTTTCACTGGTGCTGGTGCCTCCAACCGATTCAACATCTGAGGTACTTGATGAAGGCAAAAATGTTTCACTTTTGGCACTACAATATGAAGAGGAAAAATAAACAAATCCCATTTATCATTGGCTAATCTCACTTCAAAAAAGGACAATGTGCATGTTGTGTTGATCTCTCTCACCTTTTTGAGGCCATCAGGTCTAGTGAGTTATTGTCTATAGTTGGAAACTTTCCATCATTCTACAAAAAAAATAAATAAATAAATAAAAATAATAATTTTGTCCCGTTATAAATCATTTGTATGCATTTACAGTCTAAAACAAAAATAAGCATTTAAAAATAATATAAACAAAATCACTTGTACCTGTGCCAAAAGTTCACTTGACCTTCTCAATTTGGCCAATGTCTCTAAAGAGTGTGTGTGATGCTTCCTCTTTCCTTTCTTCACTGCTCCATTAGTAACAGGCCTAAAAGCAATTACAAAATACTGTAAAAATAACTTATTAAATGCTTCACATTTAATATAATAACCTTTATTTTAAAATATAATTTAAAATTTATTTTATATCTTTTAATATTCATTAATAAACCTAAACTGTATAAACCTGGGAGGAAATAAATGATGACTAACGTGGATGAAAGAGAGGGTTTGGTGGCCTTCCTGCCTTTGATTTTGATCTCGTGGGAGGCTTTTTCCGGCTCTCGGTCAGACAGGAGCTCGGAGCTCTGAGGGGCTGGTGGGAAGCGGATTCGTAAGCCAAATAGGTGTTTCTTCTTCTTGATCTCTTTCCCCGACATGAACCTAGGAGCCACCAGATCAACAAGACGAAGATAAATTCATTCAAGCTCTACTGTGTCTGGCTAAAATCTCCCAAGATGGATAACGCAGACAAACTCACATGTCGAGGTTGTTGTTAAGTGCTTCCAGGATGCATTCATATCGTTCTGCTCTTGGGGTCTCTGCAAGCTACAAAGCCAGAAAGGATAAGTACGGAGTTACATTAAGGCTGGTTGATTACTAAAAATTACAACTAAAAGAAAGAAAACAATACAAAGCGATACCTCTCCAAGCTGAAGCCTGTCCCAGTTTTCATTGATGTAAGTCATCAGTTCAAGCTCGGAGTCGAAGTATTTCTTTTTATGAATGACACTCAGGTTGTAGAGGCTCAGATGTGCAACATCTACCCTGTGAATAAAGACAACACACACAATAGAAAACACAAGTCCTTCATGAATCTAAAAAGAACAAAAACATTAACCTTTGTGTACTGTGCAAATTTGCTACCCTTTCGTTATGTTGGTGGCTGTTTTTACCCCATTGACTTCCATTGTGACATTTTTTGATTGCAAAGCCATGACACCATATAATCGTGCATTCTTGATTGTTGGTGATTTTCCCTATTAAGAAGAGGTCAAAGTGTATTTTTTTTTTACTGTTGATCACCAGTTGGCAGCATTAACCCTTTACATAGGCCTGTGCAAAAAAAAAAAAGTTTCTGTGTTTTACAGAGAGTTCTATTAAGTAAAACAGCAAATAATAGTGCACAAGCATAAATCCAGTTGCAATGTTCTGAGAGCTGAGCTGCTTATTTAGATTTTTTTCATACACATCAAGATAAATGTGCAAAGGTTTCTCTCTCACACAGTGTGCACCATATAGAAGGCAATAACTAAGCTTTTTTTGCACTGCAATTGATGATCAACAAGGAAAACCAGCAACAATGAAAAATCATATGCTGTCATGGCTTTGCAATCAAAACATTATTATTATGGAAATTATATATGGAAATTATAATAGAAATCAATGGAGCAAAAACAGCCAACAAAATAACAAAAGCGTAGTAAATTTGCCTATAGCGTATTGTTGAATTTTAAAACGTTTTTTCAAAGCATTTTCACAAAATACGTGTCAAAATAAGATGTCACCAAAACTCACTGCATTTGCTGAAACAGAGAAAACTGTGGCCAAATTAAGACTCAAAATCACCCCAGAGTGGATTAAAACATCCCCAAAAGCACACAAGGGTTAAAGGAGGAACCTAAATTCTGATCCATATTGATAATCATCTTCATGCTACGGCCAATACCGGATAAACAGCATTAGTATATGGTAACTCCTATTTAAATAATATACTATATTTTTAAATAAATGTAAAAAAAAAATAGCTGCCTAATTTTATATCATAATTATGTAATAAAATGTTTTGTAACAAACTAATATAAACCAAATAATAATAATAATCAAACGGATTACAACATTACAATGTAGAGTAGGAAACCATTTTCAAAAGAGGATAAAGGCTTCTATTGACACAAATTTTATGATTCATGTTGTGATTCAAAAGCTACAAATTGATTAAAATCTTTATATTGATTAGTAGTATAGATCAGGGGTTCTCAAACGTTTCAGCCCCCAAAATAACAACGTCAGTGACACGCGACCCCCATTTTTCTCGAAGGTGGTTATAAATACAAAAAACGTTGCACATACAACTATAGGCCAATACAAACATAAATAATTGAAAACACAAAAGTGCAACAGTCTAATAACCAACCGACTTTTTTTTATTATTATTTATAATTGAATATTAACCTCAAATATCTTATTTTTAATGTATTAGAGTGCCATGAAGGTTGTCAGGAAGTTTAACCTGGCCCCATAAATTCAATCTGCTGCAGCTGACGCTATTGCTGTGTGGTTAATCTAAACACCCCAGGGGTCGCAATCCAATGGAAATTTTATTTATTTATTTATTTTTTTAATCAAAACGTTGATGGATTTTTATTTGTATGTTGTTGTTGTTGTTGTTGTTGTTTCTTAAATGTTATCTTTAACAAGCTTTTGTGGGTTATAAACAAAATATGGTAACTCTAATAGTTTAATAAAATTTATTTGAGTTTTGGAAATCACCAAGCGATCCCTCGTCACTGTCCTGTGACCGCCACTTTGAGAACCACTGGTATAGATATTAATCATGTACAGTACTTAGAAAAAACCTCTAAGAAACTAATTTGTAAACTTCAGTTTACTGGAAACGCCATCATATGAGAATAATCATAAAATAATCAAATCTTAAACCATTTTTTAAAGAAAGCTTTAAGCGAGCATTAGTATAATTAAAATGTAAAAACAGAGGAAGAAAGAAATTAAATATCCAACACCTAAACATTCCAAGAGTGAAATAAGACCATTTATAACGCAATCGTTGTTCATCCCTTCTAAACAATGGCATCATCTGCGATCACTTGACAGATATATTAATTAATCACTCTGCAGCTATTAAACTGACTCACCATCTCAGAGGCAGGCGTTTGAGGTACTCTGGTCCACTATTACAAACGGAACAAATAAATAGATAGAACCTGAAAATAAAGACAGAGGCCGGTTACAATTATAACCAATCATCTGGGTTTAGTTTATTCAGATGATTAGAGAGCAGTACTTCACCTGTCTCCAAAGAGCATTGGCTTCTGAAAACACTGGATGCAAGCTTCATGAAACCACTGTTTACACTTGTTACACTGTAACATCTTCAGATACCAGCTGTGGGAGGAGAAAGAGCTATTAGAATTGTACTTTATAGCAGTTATTCTGTAGCAGTACTCTTGTGGTTAACAGATTAGTTCACTTCCAGAACAAAAAATATACTGATAATTAAATCATGACATTGTCATCAAAGACGACCAGTTGGACTTTTCTCCGTACAGGGAGGAGTCAGTGGTTTACATTTCTGAACTGCAGTTTTAATGCAAATAAAATGGCTTTAACTAGTGACACAATCTGAAAAAAGAACATTTATATGCATTTTTAACCACAAAAGCTTGCATCCTAGAGCAAGACAAGCTTACGTGATTAAAAAGTATTTACATTTTTATTTTGTAATAAAATTTGAAGCCCTTTGAAGCTGCATTGAAACTACGACATAGAACTTCAAACCATTGAAGTCCACTATATAGAAAAAAACCCTGAAATATTTAAAGGACCCATGAAATTAAAATAATGTTTCATAGATGTTAGTATCAGTATTGTTAGTTAAGATATCTATAGACCATTTTGAGGGATGTACACAATAACAATGGTCCTAATGTATTTCCAGTATGAAATTTTTAATTTCCAAAGCTTCCAAAAATCTAAAAAGGTCCACATATTGATAATGTTTTAACCATAAGATATGATTAAATTAGCTCTTGTTGCAGTTACAAAATAGTTTAACCACTAGGAGGAAATGTTCATAGGCCAGTGACACCACCACATTGAAATGGGGAAAAGCTAGTGAGCTCCAAAACAGTGACTAAATTCATGTTTAGGAGATATAAAAATAAACATTTAAACATGTTAAACATGCAATTAAGCCCAAACACTCTCACTGGCAGAGCGGTGATAACAAAACGTTATTGGCTGTTTTTTTAAAAGGGGAGGAGCTACACTATGTCCCACCCTCTCTTTGTGTCATGGTTGAGATTACGTCAAACATCGAATAAAAATGCACATTTCAAAGCATTTCACTGTACCTTTAAATTAAAATGCTTAAGAAACATGAACATGGGGGCGAGTAAAGTAAAGGACATTTATAGGCTGGGTTTACGTGACAACGATTTAGTCCAAAATAATATTTACATATACATGACAACATTTTAAAAACAATTCATCTATACGTGTATCTGTAAAAAAAAATAAATAAATAAATACATTTTTAAAAAAAATAAAAATTTAACAAAACGCTGTATTACGACAAAATACTGCATTACTTATGCCAGGCTAGTAGCTGGCGCTGTCACCTTGTCTGTAGGACGTACCAGAGGGAAGCAACAATTGGCTCACGTACCAAACACTTATTTATTCTCCCAGTTCTGATCCAAAAACACCTTTTATACGCATGTTGTAGGTGCTAAAAGTGTAAATACAATTTGACGTGTGCATCGCCGCTGTTGAAATATTAAAAGTAAATCCACAACTTGCTGAAAAAGCATTGAAAAACTGAATAGCAACATACTCTGCCACTGCAGTGTATGTCAAAAAAAAAGTGTGCATGACACCACTGTTTTCACAGATTCCTTTAAAATATGCATTTTTATTCAATGTGTGTTGGCGTAATCTCAAATCGCAACATAAAGAGAGGATGGGACTTAGCGTAGCCCATCCCCTTTTAAAAAAACAGCCAATAGCGGTATGTTTTATCACCGCTCTGCCAGTGAGAGTGATAAAGTTCGAGCACATCAAACGAGAAGTATCTTGAAGGGGGTGGGGACATGTCAGATTCTAAAGAGCATTTGATTGGTCACGATTTGATGAAAATCTGAAGTATGAGGTGAAGTGAATAAAACAGTTAATGCATTCAGGAGGAAGCAACAAAATACAAGCTTTACATGTTTATATTGGTTTAATTTCTTCTAAATTCAAATGTTTTCTGTTTTGGTACTAGATTATAGATATCTCAAAAACTAACAACACTAATACTAACATCTAAACATTTTTTTTATTTCATAGAACTTTTAATTGGTTATTTACATGAAAACAACTGGGTGTAAAGGATCACGGTTGATCCGTCAATCATACGGATCACAAGTTCACAACCCATGGTTCGGAACACATGTGACCCACGGATTATAAAATTTTTTTTACTGGTGGATTAATCCTAAATGTGTAACGATCACAGACAGAGATCACCTCTTGCGTGATTCAAATAACATATATGAAAGCATTTAGGCTTTCCAGTAAAATATATAGATGACGGAAGAAGTTGTGGTCGTTTATTCGGCATGTGCTGGGCTTCTTAGGTTATTAAAGGTGTTTTCTGTCACTACTTGTTCAGCCTGCATTAATGCATTCAGTGCATGCTCCATGATTAATCATTAAAAGATCAGGATGTCAACACCTACGCAACAAATTAAATGATGGTGATTTGCACATGTTTATTAATCCTTCGAATCTCTGTATTCGAATCACTGGGTTTGAAAAACACAAAAATTAAGAGATTCAGTCTTTAGTCTTTTGAGTTACAAACAGTCAAATAACACAGAAGTACTGGGATAACAGTTATAGTTTAGATTAAACCACTGATGTTTGTGGTAAAGATTAAAATCACCGTCATATGCATTTAATGATGCTCAAAAATGAAAGTTGTAGGCAGCAATTACATTTAACCAAAAGGTGGAGACAACCAGCCATAAAACATGCCACTGAATAATTCTTCAAAAATGAAACATCTAGCAATGAAACATGAAGTTTTATGAGTGAATAACTTAATCATTTATTGAAAATGAGATTAAATATAAATATGGGTTGTACAAATTATGTTACATTTATACATTTAGCGTTAACAGCAACAGTAGTAGTAACAGTGAATTTTTTCTACAGTACAGAATATTTTACAGTTTATTTTTATTAAGCTAATTATTTCTTCATTTTATTTTTAATAAAATTACAGGTTCTAAGTTCTGTTTGGTAAGGTTTCTTACAGTACTGTTTTTGTAATGGAAAGCAAATTACATTTGTCTCCTCTCCTTTTTGGCTGATCCGAAAAATGGCCCAATACGTGATTTAAAAAAACCATAACGTGATCCAAACCTTGAGATTTTTGATCAATTACACCACTAGAAACAATACAATATCCAGCAACATTTTCAAAAACCCAAGTGTTTTCAGCCTCCAAAATGCTTTTGTTGAGAAAATAAACAGGCAAAACGCATTAAAAGTTTCCCTGATTTTTGGCTAAAATGTCATCATGTAAACAGTCACTTATTCTTAAAGTGAACTAATCCTTCAAAAACCTGTTCTTTGTGAGGTTTATTCTGAGAACAACTACATCAGCAGTTTTAAGAGATGATGTCGGAGTGAAACGCTTACTCTCCAGGTCCACCGCAGTAGCAGTAGCATTGCTGGATGTTGGTCTTGTGGCCCTGGTCCCACATTAATTCTTCAAGGGCGTATGGTAGAGACTGCTTCATTTCCTGTAGGGCTTTGGCGTTTGGCCCCTTCTTTAGTGCACCGCCTCTCTACAATTTCAGAGACACAACCACAACAATTCATGACAGATAAACAAGCCTCTGGTCTGCATGCCAAGTCATTTCATTCTAAGGTGGAGTCAGAACTTTGGAGATTTATTCAAAACAGTCTTCACATATCCCTTCTAGTCATACCAGCAAAACAAGAAGAGAGTCAGGGGATTTCAAAGGGTTGGCTGCACTTTGGACTACAGTTGAAATGTTTGAGGTCAGGAAGATCTTTAAATAATTTATAATTCGATTTAATATATGGAAGGATATCGCAGACAATTTTCTAATTGATCAAAATCAACAAGATCAAATCTTTTAAGTTAATTAACAAACTTTATGAAAAAAATTTATCTAAAATGTTAATTTTGTCAATTTCTTACAGAAGCTCTCTTTTATTTATTTAGAAATTGTCATTATGTTGTACAATTTCAGAAACAGAGACTGTAAAGTTCAAAACACCACATCGACTGTGAGTGACGTCACTACCAAATACAAATGCGCCCAATAAAGTAGTCCTACCCGTTTCATTTGATTGAAAGGTTTCAGTGTAGACATCAGAAATTCAAATGTAAAAGAATTTGCAATTCCATTTGAGTTTTGGAAAGTTACATGCATAACGCAGAGAAAAAGAAAGAGCAAATGGAGCAATTTATTTTGCCATTTGTTAGGGATGCACGATATATCAGCGGCTATATCGTTATCGGCCAATAAATGCTATTTTGAATGTTTTTGTTATCGGTCTGATGTCATAATTAAGGCCGATATCTTTAAGCCGATAGATTACATAATTATACAGAGCTGCCTGACGCATGCGTGGGTTGAACTTGTTTTGACTTGTCCAGTGCACTGGAGCTTTCTTCACATTGTTTATTCCTTCAAAGCCTGTCCTTTCTTTATGTGGTTGACAACTCAGTAAGTTACCATATTCCTTATCATTATAGATATGTTTGATAGAGTGTTACTGTGTATTCTGGTTTAAATCGCCTCAGGAAAAATATTACATGTGTAAACATAATAGCAGTGATGCACACGTGCTTAACAACTCGTTGGGTTGTTTGTTATTTAATATGATTATTTGTTATCATCAATGTGTTGCTTGCCATATGTTGTTGATGCAAGATTGTATTCAGTTTGATCGGCATATTTATAATGATTATAATGATGGCTATTACCATGCGCACGCACACACATAATGTGTATAAATGTGTAATAACTTCCCTACTGCTGTTTAGGGTGCTGTGGAGATGTGTGCCAGTCACTGAATACAGCATAGGGGTTCTCAACTGTCCGCCACATTCTGTCTTTACGACAAACACAGTGCAGAATATAAAGTCATCTGTGCTCAATGCTCAGGTGTATCAAAATCAGACTCCCGAGGACAAATCTGACTCCGCTTTGTGTGCACGCAGATCACACAGCACCTGCGGTTAAAGTTTCAAACTCACAGCAGTTCATCATAAACCTTTCATCAATCATTTTTCCCGCAATTGACAGCAAGAATGAACATAGAAGCATTGACTGATTGACAAGCAGCACCTACATCGGTTCAAAAGAATCAAAGCTAATGGGACAAATTTATGCCACATTTTCTAAAGTATTACTATCAGTACTATCTGTACTAGCTTACTATCTGTAAGCTTTTCACTTGTAAAAAGTGGTGGCTCTGAACCGTCAAAACAGCTCTCAAAACGCGTTTTCGGACATTACATATTAGTACACATGAACATTGATGTAACACGTTTTATTTAAGAACATTTCAGTTTCAGTTCTTAAGTTCTTTCATTTTTATTTTAAAGTATTTTTTTTTTTACTTGTTTGCTATTTAAATCCCATTTTGTTATTTAACCTCTTTTATGCAACAGTAAAGTTGCCTGTTAATTTGTTATGCGAAGAAAAATGTTATGATTTATGTGAAATAGTGAATATATCTATTTAATCACTTTGCAATTTTGAAATTGCTTCTTTGCTTTGAGTAGTCTATTCAGTTTATAAGAGCAGATCAAACTTTTATGAAGTTTTTAAAATAAAATCAGTTGTTCACTGTATAAAAATAGAACATTTTGAAATATTTCTATTTATCGGCTATAAAATATCGGTTATCTGGCTCTAAATCTTAAGAGTTATCGGTTATCGATACCGGCCAAATAATCCATATCGGTGCATCCCTACTATTTATTTAGATATGTCAGGATCATGGCTTGTAAGACATTAGAAATGCATTTGCAATGAACTTTGCTTCTTCATTTGCAAATGGTAGTGCGGGATTTGCTATTGCATTTTGATTATGAAATAATTTATATTGAACACATAATGAAAATGCAATTGCAACTCCTATTTGTTCTATTAAAGTGTCTAGGATATCTTTCCATATCAATATATTAAAAAGACAAAATACTTATTTTATTTTTAAAATGGCAAAATAAATAAACAACAACTGGACCCGGAGTAAAACGTGCAAATATTTGGGGTGGCCACTTTTATTTTATGACTTCTGTTTAATAAAAAAATATCACTTTTGTTTATTTTCTTTTTTTATTTATTGCCATATCAGCAACTTTAACTATTTCATGGCAACTTCATAAATCAATAAGAGACAAAAACAACTTCAATATCAAATTGTTGATATTTGAGGTGTCGTAAGTACAATCTAATTTATATTTTTAATAAAGTCTCAAAGCAGCATTTTTACATTATTATGAAACAAAAATACTGTTCTCTTAAACTTTCTTTTCAATGAATCCTGAAAAATATTATCAGTTATCTTAACATTTCTTACTTTTTTTTTATTATTATCCGCATTTTAGGGTTTTATGGTACAAAATTGTATTTATGCAGTTAGCATATTGCATTTCTGACCTGATAACTACTCATTTTAAATTTGACAGGAATTGTATATTGTCAAAAAAGTTAGACCTTAAAACTGCAAACACAAATTTATACGAGTGGATTAAACTTGCAACTCAATGCAACTCAAATATTAGCTTTCTGCAAGATTTTGTTAGGTTGCAGTACCAATACACATGTCCACACCTGTGATCAGCAACAGATCTTTTACTATTTACTACATAAAGTTATTTTGCAAGCTGGAGAGAATGTGACATCAACAAACCTTTGTTGTTGTGGCAAACACGCACTGTCTGCAGAGCCATTTGTCATCAGAGTCAATGACACTGGAGTCAATTACAGGAGCATGGCATAGCTGATGGTATCCTGTGGGAAAACAAAAATCATCAACAGTGAAATATGCAAACCGATCCCTAATATGGTTGAGAGAAGTGACTCAGATTTACAATTAGGATAGAGTCTACCTTGACCACATTTGTCACAGATGACGATTTCATTAGGGGGCTCAGAGCTTTCATTCTGGCATATGGAGCAGAGCATCTCCCCTCCACTGTCCCCTGGAGAAAAAAAGACAAAATTGGACAACTGTTTGACTACATCTGTGAATGGTGGAACGTTTATAGGAGGTCAAAGTGTCTAAACTGGGTGTTGTTCCGAGATAATTTTCCAGAATGTCTAACGAGAATTGTGTAAACAAAAAGAAGCATCAGTCGTCAGAGATGGTAAATAAACACCACAGCGAAACACTTCACTGGAACTGCCACCTCAATCAATTAAAGATAAAATTAGGAGCAAGTTTCTGTTACGAGTATGATATTTATGTTATTTCAGTGTTTATATCAACTGGTTGTTCGCAATGCAAAAGTGGGTCAGAGAAACTGTTTGAGTGGGTTGCTGAGAGATGCATGATATTGATTTTAAAAGATGCATGTGAAAGCTCTTGACACTTCTGTCAGATGTAGCCCATGTGTGTGAAAAAAAATCCTCCCACTTTCACCTAATAAACTTTACTGACCTGTCAGCTGTTATGCAATTATTGCACTGTTCAACTGCAGTGACATTTTATATCACTTCCCTATTAATAAAGTGCAAAAGAACTTGGAAAGAAAAGTGGCTCATGGCTCATTACAGTTTGCAAATTTTATTGTATCAACAAAGAGTAGTTTGAGACTGCAATTTAATGTTAATAAGTATTAATATTATTTCCGTTTAGGCATAGCTATTGGAAGATTCAGGAAATTTCAGATATTTTGATGCTTTCCTATATGGACAATACAAACAATGTGTATAAACACAGATACATTTGCCTTCACACCCTATGGAGTGAGACTGCGGGAAAAAGCTCATTCCTTCGTTTCTCTCCCGCACTCCCTTCCCTTCACCCAACTCACACAGAACGGTCATCTCAAAGTATGAATGTTCTGCATCAATGCAAGTGACTTTTTACATCATGTTTGATATCATTTGTCTCAGTGTTACTGGTACAGTGGTCTAGTTCTCATAGAAATAGGCATAATCTAAGTAAACACTTGAAACTTTAGCTATCTTTGACCCACTGCAGAAGGGGTGTCATTTTTCATGGCTCCCTACCCAAATTACCTTCTGATTCCCACAGCAGGTGGGCTTCAATTGTTGTTTCAAACACCCCCACTTAGAGAATGTTTTACTATAGGTAGACTATTTAAGGAAAAGCGTCAAGAAGCTCAGGGTGAGTCTGCAATCAGATCAGCCCATAGTATAGAGCTCATGCTCTATACTATGTATATTTTGAAGTCAGGTATGCATCTTTTGATCTTAGATTTAACTTTGAGAATTTGTTGTCTTGTATTGATTGCTTATGAATTGACTGAATAATTGGCATAATACACATTTACCAAACTAATAAATTGTTATGTTTCAGATTGTTCTAATTTATCTTGTATCATTAGCTCTAGAAGATTACGTTAAGTCCATAACAACACAAGCCCCTGTACAGGTTAGTAATGGACTAAAACACGATAGACAGAGCAGCATGGCACACTATACGATGTTCTTCTACGTATACTTAGACTGTAAAAGGCTAATAATGGGTTTTTCTATTTATCTCAAGTATTGTTGAGATCAATCTTAATGTGGGTGGGCTTTTATCTCTAAACTTATAATACTACTTAAATCATATAGTGATTACTCAAAGTTACTAATAGTTTGAGTAAATTGGTCTGCTTAATTCTATAGTAATGATTATGGTATGATTAAATAGTTTTGTTTCAATTTAGTAGAGGTCAGATGTATGGGGACTATACCAAAATATTCTAATCAGAGTAAGTAGGGTTCTGCCTTTTAATCGCCTTTGTTTAGTGACCAAGACTGACATGCTTGTGTTTAAGTGATAGTGTACTCGGCCGGTACAAAACTCGGGATGTTATTGACCTTATTCTTGAATGGGAAAGTGCGAACGTTTTTGCAATTGTTTTAGAACTAGGAATAATAAACGAAAATGGTCAAACTACTTACTCTACAAACAAGCGTTTGCATGACAATACAGACAAAGTAGAATAATATCATAAGAAAATATCAGTTTGCAACACCAAGCAGCAAAACGAGCTAATTTTAATGTTTAAAAATGAATGGAAGTGAATGAGACCGGAAGTCTCGAGCCAAAATGAATCAAATGGCTGCGCCCACTCGTACGCGAAGAAGGTGAATAGGAATATTAATGATTGAGTGTAATATATAGAAACAAGATTAAATAAAATAATGAAACTATTTAAATTAATTACAATAAGCTTGTCAATGTTTTTATGATTGGAGTCCAAAAAAAGAGGATAAATATATTAATATTCCAAACCACCACATATTAAAATTGAAGTAAGATATGAGTTAAGTTTAAAGTCAACCTTCATCCACCAGTAAGCACCACCGGTGGACCTTACACTATGTCAAGTATAGTGGGATGGTGCTTGTCTTTATTTTATATATAATTCTGGCATTTTAGACACAGTATTGTGGCTCTTTGTTGTTCCCAAATTAAAATACTTCCAATAGCGAAAACAAGATTTGGGAATCTCAATGCAGTCTTTTGGTCCAGTTTGCATGAAGTGAATGCATGAGTCAATGATCAATTCATGAAGATACTCGCTTCATTTATTAAGAAATCAGTGGTTTTGAACAAATCATTTGAATGATGTAAAAGAATCCCTCATTAATGGTTGGCACACATCAAGCCAATGGTCAGTTGAGCTTCGTTGGTCAGCGTTGGTCTGGTGTGTTCCACAAGTCACCTCTCATCAGGTTACTGACAAGAGCTCGTTGGCCAAACTCAGCCTGTCAAATTAGCATCAGAATTTCGGCTGAAGAGAGCGCTCCGAGTGCTTATTCAGCAACGAATCAGAGCGCGAGTGTAATGTATTGAAAGTACATAAGTAAACAATTCAAGCCAAAAAGGAATACAAAGAGAAAGTGATTTCGCAACATTTTCCAGATGTTTCAAAACTATAAGAATTTTTAGGTGCCGATCACACCAAACGCTTTTACGTTCCAAAAACGCATGGTGCACCACAATGCCTTTTCCTTTTAAGAAAAAAAGTGTGGTGCACTTTTTATGTCGCAAGGCAACGACTGAATCAGCTGCGTATTTTTAGCGAGTTTTACTGTTGAAAAAGACACGACTGACGAAACATGCTTTTCTGCTCAGAGTTTACTTTTTTCAACTGAGCACCCAGTGCACAACAGCAAAAACGCAAGGCGCACAGGGTGCATAAGCAGCACACAAGACATATTTTCACGAGCAAATCCCACCGTGGTGAGTGACAATTACTGTCATGATGGTACTAAATGCAGATTTGTCTGTATGCCTCAGAACTTCGGTTTCCTTTTGCATAACTTATGGTGCAGGCATAAATGTGGCTCTCATTTCAATCAGCTTATGTGCATTTGTTATGTTTACGACGAGACGACAACACAGTTGGGTTTTGTTGGTGCTAGTTATTTGGCGTTGGCTTGGTGTTTCCTGGCCTTAAGATACCTTTTGACTGCTTCAGTGGCTGGTTTGAGCCTGGCATGGACAAATAAATATTACAAAAACAAATAACCAATTGTTACACAGCGACAGATGTCATAGGTTCCCTATTCTCATCTCCTGGTTAAATGTGGAACTTAAGGTTTGTGTAAGCTTGAGACCCCATCAACTGACAGCTGTCAACTGTCAGGGACAAATTAAGAGATAGCTCAGGCTGAGAAAAGGAGATAGGGAAAAGAAACCAAACAGCAAAACCACAAGTCTGACTGCATGAAAGCAGCAGCATAATAGGAGAGATTGGTCATCTTCCATTAAAAATCATGAGGGAGGAAAGACGGAAGATGTGCTGTTCGCCCAAAATTAAAAACTTGACATTTTTTCCACCATTCACTTGTTCCAGACCAGAGTTTTCATTCTGTTGAGCACAAAAGATTTAAGAAAAATGTTGAAAATCTGTAGCCACTGACATCCACAGTTAGAAAAACAAATACCACGGAAGTCAGTGGTTATAGGCTTTCAACATTCTTAATCATCTTTTGTGTTCAACAGAACAAAATTATTTAAATCAACTGGAGAATCAGTAAATGACAGAATTTTTATTTTGGATGAACTATCCCTTTAACTGTAAGAGTATCTGTATTATAATTAGAAAGTAGATGGAAAAGTCCATCAATGAGATTCTCATCCCAGAGATGCCATCTCTAAATGTAAAAGAGTTTGCATTTACCTGTTTGAATGTCCTTCCACAGAACCCAGGACTTAGACTGATCTTCAAAAATCACAAAGCAGCGACGCTTATGTTTATCTATCTGTAGAAAGCACAAATCAAGAGAAGATTACTCCAGGGAAAAGCTTTTCAGTGATAATGAAAAATATTTTCAGCACCATTGGTTCAGAAAAAGCATTTCACAGATTAAAGGGATAGCTCTCCCAAAAAATGTACTCATTATTTACACACCCTCAGGTGGCTCCAAAATTCTGAGCTTCATTATTCTGTAGAACACTAAAGAAGATGTTTGGAGGAATTCAGAAAACCTGTAACTGTTGACATCCATAGTGATGAGAAGATCAAATCATCTTACTGACTCAGACTTGAGTCTCGTTCAGCAAGATGAACAAATCTTTGAGTCATTTCGTTCATTTTGAAAAAATAATTCTATTGCCTTTCGTCTAGAATTAGTTCAGCTCACCACTATTCTGACAAATCTTGTTAGGGTCGCTTGTATGGCACAGTCAGACCTATATAATCATAACCAAAGCACACAGTCTGAGCTAAAAAGACCCATTGGTAGTTCATCTTTTGAATTTTGTGGTTTTTGAGTTATCCGTTTATCATGTGATTGCACCATATCAGCTTAACCTATACAGTCTGAGCTGTGATTGATTCGGTCAAGTCTCCAGTCATTGAACGATTTTTGGTTCATCACATAAAAGACCAAATGAAGTCAAAATGATTGGTTCTTCTCTATCATACAGATAAACTTAAAAAAAAAAAAACTGACCAAAAACCTTACCACATTTAATATTACAGAAAAGAACCATTATGGCAGAGAATCAAACGTTTATAATGGAGCTACAGTTTGAGCTCAGAAATACATCACAAAAATGCACATATTGCATAATAATAATAATAATAATAATAATAATAATAATAATAATAATAATAATGATGCATTCGTTTCTAACGAGTATTAGGAATTATTTAATAACTTCTGTATCAAATCCTGCTATCAAATCATATAAAAAGACAAACAACTTAAACCAGAGTCGTCGACAGGTGAACGGATCAAATCTGGTCTTTCAGGTGTTAAAAAAAAAATGACTCAAAAAAAAAAACACAACAGAATACACTAAATGAATTTATGAATCCTCTGCCCTACAAGGGCAATTAGTGCATAAGCGAATGAATGAATCACTCCCTGAGAGGACTAAATGAATTATTCTTTCAAGATCAACCCATCATTATTCCATAGTAGGAAAAACAAATACTAAGGAAGTCAATGGCTACAGGTTTTCAGCTTTCTTCAAAATATCATCCTTTGTGTTCAACAGAAGAAAGAAAGTCATAAAGGTTTGTAAAGGGTATGTAAATCATGAGTAAATTTACAGTTTTGGGTGAACCATCTCTTTAAAAAAAAAAGGGCATTAAAGAACTATAGTTTCAAGAAGCATCGTATGAGACAGTCAAATTAAAAGTGACAAAAAATACAAATTATTTAAAGTTGCATATAATTAAACAAATATTTATACATGCAAGAATTTTCATTACACAGCAAGGAGCATTACTCTCCTTGAGGTTCAATCATTGAATATTAAAATGAAATTTATTTTTATTGGGCTTAGTCCCTTTATTTATCAGAGGTCGCTACAGCAGAATGAACGGCTAAATTAACCAGTATGTTTTATGCAGCGAATGCCCTTGCATCCGCAACCCAGAACTGGGAAACACCCATACACTCTTGCATTTAACACACATACACTATGGCCAACTTAGCTTCTTCAATTCACCTATAGCA
The DNA here is from genome assembly GCF_903798145.1 of Danio aesculapii. Taxonomy (NCBI): domain Eukaryota; kingdom Metazoa; phylum Chordata; class Actinopteri; order Cypriniformes; family Danionidae; genus Danio; species Danio aesculapii. Next base: position 12,458,990 of record NC_079436.1, on the reverse strand, counting down.
CATGTCTTTGGACTGTGTGGGAAACCCACGAGACACAGGGAAAACATGCAAACTCTACACATGCCAACCGATCTAGCGACTTTCTTGCTGTGAGGCGACAGCGCTAACCACTAAGCCACTGTACTATATATAATTATATTTATTTATTATTAATAATAACCAACTGCTTTCAGTTTCTTTCCTCTGTTGAACACAAAAGAAACTTTGAAGAATGTTGAAAACCAGTAGCCATCCACTTCTTTTTTGTATGCTTGTTTTTGTGTCCAGCATTCTTCGAAACAGCTTCTTTGTGCTCAACCGAAAAAAATTAAACTTATAAAGCTTCAAATCTACATGAGGATGACTTAATATGAAGTACGTTTTTATTTTCTATTGAAATGTCCCTGTAAGGCATAAACATTCAAAGTGGATTTAAAGCATTAATGCACAAGAAACAAACACTTTAATAAAGGTTGATTATATAAATTTTTTTTACAGTAAACATTGCTGTTTTTTTTTTACAGTGGAATACATTGTTAAACTCCCCAGAACACACAAAAGCAATGTTGATTTGTGTATTTATTCTATTTTATTTATCTAAGCTTGTTATGTGTTTATAATATTTCCTCCAGATGCACTCTACAAATTCACCCCGGTTGCACCAAAATAATGAATTATTTCCAAAGAGAGCAATTTCAAGCCATCTGTTGAAATTGTTTGCATTTTGCAGAAAAAAAACAAAAAAAAAAACAATCGCAATGTCAGGTTTTTTGGTGCACCTCATTACAGATGTTTTCAATATTACTATTAGGGCTGGACGATATTGGAAAAATCTGTGGAAATTACGATTTTTATTTTTCTTTATTTTTTTTTTTTTCCGCAATATATATTGCGATATGAATACAATTTCAATAAGATAGTTTGAATAGTTCTATTTTGAATGAAATCATTAATTTAGATTGACTGGGATATTTTTGTAGTGGATTGAATCAAACAAATTGCAAGCACAAAAAGGTTTGATGGATTAAAAAAAAAAAGTGTAATAAGCAGTGCTTTATTGTTTTCTGGAGAGTTGAACAGTAGTCAGATTAGGGTTGCACTGATCCCGATACTTGGATCGGATAACGGTTCGATACAGAACAATTTTTGCTGGGCAGGGTCTCGGCCAGCTGGTACCAATCCAAATCCAATCTTGAGAGTGCGCTATATTCTGTGTAATAAGCCAACATAAGCCATGAAAGTAGCCTATAATAAGGCCCTAGAAAGTTGTCATGTAGGCTTAAAATATGCCAAATGTTCTGAAGCCGTTCTATAGTTTAAAGTTAAGTACAGATGAATATTCAAGTGGTTAAATTCATGTTCAAATCAGTGCTTCAGTCCATTCATTCAAAATTCAAACTGCATGTCGCGTTCATGACAAGACAAACAACTTTTTCCAAGATTATTTGTTAGTTCCTGTTATTTTAAATAATCAGTGGAGAAATGCATTTAGTTTTGCATTAAATGGGTTCATTTTGACCTGCAACAAGGAGTTCATTGCTGTTTCTAAATCATGTTGCGCTGTGTCTGTTAGATCAGCAGACCGCATTCGCAACACTGGAGTAGAGAGGGTTATTACCTGCTCTTCACACACAAATAAGGCCTACCAGAAATGTTACATTAGAAAAGGCTCAATGGTACACTGGACAGATCCTCAACACACTGATTTCTTCCCTTTGTGCTGCTAAGTTTTGAAAGTGTCCGCAGATACCGAAGGGCTATGCGCGGTGTCTCCGTGATTCATCAAGCGCTTCATTCATGCACCAGCTGCGCAGATGCGACGTGAGCCGCTTTATAAAATTATTCTGTAATATTAAAAGTTTCTGTTCTCTAATCCTTCTGACTGAGTTTATTCTTCCGAGGGGAATACTTTCAGAGCTGCGAATAGTTTGTAAAGCCTGGCTCACTGTGGTCAAATTAGTTAATTAAATTAATAAAAGTGAAACTGACAACGCAATACGGATTGTCATTAACAGAAAATTATTTAGCCAAATAAAGGCTACTCTAAAACTGTGAATATTTCACTGTCATTTTTATTTATATTAATATTTTAACAGACCGGTTTGTGTTTTGATTAGGGTCAATAGTGGCAGCCTATTACAGATTTCAAAGAAGAATCTTAATTATAAAAAAGGAACCATAAGCCGGACCACACCAGATCAATGTCATAATGAATCCTCAAATAATGTAGACCAGTTTATAGCAAGCATCATGTTTTTAGATAGATTGTGCCTTCTGTCATATACAGTATAGGCCTATAGGTCTGTTATTTATAATAAAGAAGATATATTATTTGAGTTATTCGAGAGAACTATAGAAACTGTTATGCTTAAAAACAAACAAACAAACAAAAAAAACAGCACAGTATGGGGATCGGATCTGTATCTGACGATACTCTGAATTTTGGTATCGGGATCAGATGAGTCCAAAAAATATGGTATCGGTGCACCCTTAAGTCAGATATTCAGGTACAGTAATTGAATAATCAAATGTAATGTGAAATAACACTGTACAGTCTTCATTGATGAAAACTATAATCCCAGCTCAACATACCACGATGTGACTATCGCGAATGCACATATTGTGATATCAAGGCTGAAACAATACACTGTGCAGCCCTAATTACTATCCTATAGTAATATAGAAATGTACAGAACCCAATTTAAAAATAATCTCAAAGTCAAAAAAGCTGTGCAATAGTAATGTCAAGATAAAATTCTATTACATTATTTTTGGACAGATAAAAAATAAGCACAAAGGAAAGTGCACATCATTTGGTTTTCTATTAAAGATGAGGTTTATTTGAAATTTTTTCTTCAGTTCTTTAGAATATAAATTATCTGTACCATATAAAAGTGCAACCCACAAATTAAAATGTATATCAACACAAATTATGAATTCAACTTGCCATTTAATATCCTAACTTTCTAACATTTAAGTTAAACAGATTGCACATAATCTCTTACACACCTTGGAAATGGTGCCCAGGTAAAAGAGGCCATCTGACCACCGTGCCAGGACGTCCTGTCCTTCCTCAAACTTGCCAGCAAGCTTGGTCGTGTCAGTCAGCCCATCTTTCAGGGGAAATCGGGGCAAGGACACAGGGGACTTGTGTTGGCGATTTGGAGTCTTTTGATGGGCGGCCAGGTTATCTGCACTTGCTGAGTCTCTGTCAAATGAGCACAACAGTTAGTACACAGACACAAAAAAAGTATTTTATATATGCTCAAATACACAAACCAAGGCAAAACACATAACATAAGCAAGTAATTCAGGTGTAAAATGAGGGTAGGGCTAGTATATTAGGGACTTGAAAAGACTGGTCAGTGAAGCGCCCATAAAAAATGACAGTGAAGCAAAAAAAGCCTCTTTTGTTAGCAGTATAGCTGGAGAGAGCTAACAGGGTTTCTCAATCAAAACAATGTGCCATTAGACAAAAGCCTCCCGTTCAACAGCCCGAAGAGTTTGTTATAGTGGAACCTGAAAATGTACGTTTGGAGGCAGCAATTTTACCTACTGTTAAGAGAAAGATGATCCCCCCGCACACCCCCTTGTTGTATTGTAACAGACTGGTTGCTGTCTGGGTCTCTCTTACCTCATTCGGCCACTTTCCCGGGTTACAATGCCTCACAATTACAAAGAACTACCCATAAACGGGCAGCAGGAGCTCCGCTGTCAATCGAGGTGGTGCTGCTGCTTTTGAGAGATGATTCAAACGCCTGAAGTGTTTCAGACTGTGGTAAACGGCTGCTTTTGATCGCTCGCTCTCGCCATTTTGGTTTCCCGCTGAGCGGCGAGTGCATTATGGGACGCGCTCGCGCTCCGCACGGACTCACTTTCCCTCACAAATTTGAAAAAGCGTTAGTGGGAGGATGTTTACCTCACTCACCGTCACTTTACTCGCTTCTTTGTCACGAAACACTTCCGCAACACTGCTCTGCTTTTACATTCACACCAAAATGTTGTGTTTTTTTCTCAGAGACAAAAAGCATGTCAGCGGTTACAAAGGGAAGTTATCTTTTAAAAATTAATTTGAAACACATGTGGCAAGGCCTTCATTTTCAACCTTGCTGGATTCATGTTGTGGAGGGGAAAATGTATTAAACAATGTGGCAAAATTTTATTTATTTTTACTTATCGATCAAGTAAAAAACAGTAAATGTGTAAAAAAAATAAAAAAATATGAAATTTATAGCCTAAATAAACATATTTTCAATGTTTACATATGCTGAAGAAGGCAAAATGTATAACAGGGAGATTTTAAATACATTTTTAAACATATTAGTTCTAATAACTATTTTTTAGTATTTGCAATTGATCCCAGTACATGTTTTATAATTATGTTTTAGTTATTTTGCCAGATATACAGTGCTCAGCACATATAAATACACTCCTCACAAATCTATTTTTTCAATTCATATTTTTAATATACAGTATTATATTTGTGCATATACAATCGATTAGTCGGTACTGAAGCCAAATCTGGAGCTTATTTAACAAAATAACTTACGATAACGGTCCAAAAACTAGCACACTTAAATTTATTTGTTAAAATATTAAATACAGATTTACAAAAGAGGAAAAATAAAGAGAAACAAAACCAAAACTATAGGTATTGTAAACTAAACATTTAAGGCATTTTAATAAACATTTGGTAAGCATTTTCTGATAAACAAAGTCTCATTATTGATATGCGCACCTTTTGACGTTTGTTTTCCACTACGAACGTGAGCTGGCAAAAGTCCTGCATATGCAAAGTGTTCATGCAGACATTTTAGTATTGTAAAACTGATCAAACAATGTGCATATCTTGTTACAATGCTTTTGCATAATTCTATTTCTATTTTAAAATTAAGTAAATTAAATGAACTTTTTAGTGATTACAAAGGTATTGTGTGAAAATTGAAGAAAAAAAAGTTTTATATTGTGCATGGAAGAATGTGTTTCTGTAACATTTTTGCGAAAAGTGTAAAATGTTTAAAAATATATATCTTTTGATTTATGTTTATTGTATTTTTTTATTATTAACTGTAAATGGAAAAGGTGCATTTACACCAAAAGAAACTTAAAAAAAAAACATTGTTTAAAACTGCATTTGATGTTTTATATTTACTTAAAATAAATTGACACGTTTTGGATATAGTAAAATGCCTTTAAATAGTTCTTAAAGGAACACATTTGACACTCTTCAGGTACAAAGTGACCGCCTTTGTGGATCAGATTTGTTTGATGAAGGAACGATATTGCATCTGCAGGTTTTAAAAACCAAAGGTACATTTTGGTTTCAATGGTACAAATCATGTCCTTAAAGGTAGAAACTGCAATGGTACAAGTTTGTTTCTTTGTCCTAAGGTACAATTCTGTTCCATAAAAAGTACTGCCCCAGTGACAAGGGTTTTGTACCTTCTTTGGTACAACATTGTACCATTTTTTTGCTGAGAGTGTAGGCAAGTTTGATTGATTACGCAAGTGATTGGACAACTACAGTATAGTGGTTCTGCAGCCATTCAAAGAAAAAAATCTTAAACTGGCTATAATATTGACCTTAAAAAATTATTTAAAAAAAATTAAAACTGCTTTTACTCCAGCCAAACCAAAAGAAAAAAGATTTCTCCAGAAGAAAAACGATATTATAAAATAATGTGTAAAAATGTCTTTGCTCTGTTAAACATCACTTAGGAACTATTTGAAAAAGTCTAAAAAAATTTACAGGAGGTCTAATAATTTTGCCTTCAACTGAATGTTGATTAATTTTAGGGCTGAACGATATATCGTTTGACCATCGATATCGCAATGTGTATCTGCAATAGTCACATCGCAGGATTAGGTTGCTAATTAAATTTGAAAAAAAAAAGATATTATTTTGTAATTATTTAAAAAATGATGACCATGTTATTTTACATTTGATTGTTCAATTTCTGTACTTCAGTACTGTTAGACTTCCCAGAAAACCATAAAGCACTGTTAATTTATTAATACATGCTTGTAATTTATTATAATTTATGCAGGTCTAATGCACAGAAAAAGACCAGTTGATGTAAATTAATGAAATCTTTCCAAAAGGAGATGTTCAAACCATCTGGTGAAATTATATTCATATCGCAATATATATCGTGACAAAGCAAAATATCGCAATGTCAGATTTTTCCAATATCCTGCAGTCGTAATTGAATTAATCATTTATATTGATCCACTGATACTAGAGAACATAGTATTTATAGATCAGGTGTATTGTCATCGCACATTGTAAAAATGTAATGACAAAAAGTCAAGACAGCAAATATTTTATGTCGATGTAACTTATTTTACTAAGTAAATCAGGTTTCAACTAAATTTTTATATTTTTATTTACATTTTTAAACTTAATATTTCTGATGTAAGTTAAGATGAGTAGAATACTTAATTTGATTCAACTAAAAATGTAAGTCAGTAAGATTTTTTTTACAGTGTACAGATCAATGCATTGACCTGTGCATTGAATCTGTAGCCAAACCAAAGTAAATGGTGTGATCGAAGAGGTCCTATCAGTTTTATTATTAATTAATACGTTTTAAAATTTAAATTGCTTTAATAATACTGAAATTAATTTTTTGCCAATTTCAAAAATTATTTCTTCATACAATAACATTATTGTTGTTTTTATCATTATTAATTTATTACCTAAACATTATTTATTTATTTACTGCTATTAATGATGCCCATTATATATATCAATGACCTAGCTTTACATTTTCCTTTTAATCATTGAAATCTTTTTTTTACTGAGATTATAAAACACACACAATTGATACATAACAGTTGATTAGCACTGGATAGGTGTCATATATAATAATTGTTGGATTTATTTTTGAATACAAATATTTTAAACACCTGTATATGGTTATAGTGAATAATGTATATGTGTATAAATAAATATGTGAATTAATAAATGTGTTTACTATACAGCTTGTGCCACATTAATCTGCTCTTTAAACAGTTTTCATGAGCAGCCGATGAGTCTCCCTGGTGTACAGAGCAAACCCTACTGGGACAGAATGTGTTGACACACAGAAACATACTTAACCCTTCCTTTGCTCCCTAATATCTCTACAGTGAGCATGTTACATACAGTCATTATTGTTATGTAGACCCAGGCCAAAAAACAGTTTGAATGATGCTTTATTTCTTAATCTGGCATACATACATTTATTTCAATTCATTATACTATATATTACTATATTTATAGTCTTTGTTAATTTCTGCAAAGTACAAAGTATCTTTTGCATCTGTCTGCTTATATTCAGTGATTTACCAACAAAAAAAGCAACAAAGCTTATTTATAAGCAATGTATATGTTGCTATGTCCAATACAGTTTATTTTATATGGCCATTAGGAAAACGTGTAAGGTAAACAGATGACGATTTTTTCTGCTAATTTGCATGGGTGAAAGCTGTGTCAATAATAAGTCATGAGTCTGCTTGAAATGAAATTGCCAACAAGAATTAAATAAAAATATTGAGACTTTTAATAAAATCACATTCATATAGCACTACAGTATATGATTGTGTGAAAAGGCCGTAGCAGAATTTTCTTTTTGAAGCAGAATCAAATGTATAAGCACCTCTCGGGTGGCCTCACCAATGAGGCCAAGTCTGGCATGCCAGGAATACAAATGCTGCATTGTACTAGCCGTCATGTTACCATGCTTTTGATGAAACTTATCAAAATAATCAGCACACTTATCAGGTTTACAAAATTTCGGAGAAATGCAGATAAACAATTATTGTGTTTAAAATGATTTATTATTTAATATTTTTATGGTTATGTTTAATTGTTTCAATTTAAAAATAAATAAATATATAAATAAAATAAATGAGGGCTGCATGGTGGTGTAGTGGGTAGCACATTCGCCAAACAGCAAGAAAGTCGCTGGTTCGAGCCTCGACTGGGTCAGTTGGTGTTTCTGTGTGGAGTTTGCAATTTCTGTGTTCGTGTGGGTTTCCTCTGGGTGCTCTGGTTTCCCCCACAAGTCCAAAAACATGTGGTATAGGTGAATTGGGTAAGCTAAACTGGCCGTAGTGCATGTGTGTGAATGAATGTGTATGAATGTTTCCCAGTGATGGGTTGCAGCAGGAAGGGCATCCGGTGCGTAGAATATATGCTGGATAAATTGGCGGTTCATTCCGCTGTGGCGACCCCAGATTAATAAAGGGACTAAGCCGAAAAAAGAAAACGAATGAGTGAATTTTAATAAGGTGTTTGTGCAAATCATACCTCACAACATGAATTATGTACATCTGGTGTTCAACAGAGGGCGCCAATAAACATGACGCACAGGTCTCTCAGGGAAAAAAAAGCACTCCATTAGGTCGGCAGAAATAGTGTACGCCTGCGCTCTTGACACGCCGCTGTTTCGTTGCTTTTAAAACAGCTGCACTTGAAAGTGTTAGCCGCTGGATATCAACCAAGGCGACTCGGATGACATGCATTTCTGAAATAACATGCACATTTTCCACGGTGGCCGTCGGGGAGTCCGATATCTGTGAGGATCTCGGCTGTCCGCGTCATGTAAAGCGCGAGCCCAATCACTTGAAGTTCGCCGGGCATTATTTAATTTCATTCGGCATATGGAGACTATGCTCTGGATCGCGCACAGGCTTTGAGATGATCCATTTCTGCGATGGCGAGGGGTCTGTTTTCACGGGCCTGGCTGTCAAAGACGCACCATTTTCAGGTAACAATCTGGCAAATTAATTTGCATGTAATGACGTTTGGGTACTATTATATCAACGTATATTCCATTAACAGTGAGGATACGTTTTTGCCTCGGCAGTGGCTGACCTTTAAATTCGCGATAATTATTTCATCGATACAGGTTTTAAATCTATATTTAACGTGTTAAAATCATGCTACAGCTGCTTTGTTGATTAATAGCGTTGTCACAGTAACTCGCGACACGACAGCAGTTTAAAACGTGTTTTTGACGTCATAGACTTTTGGCCAGGCAATTTTTCGTTCTTATTTATGGAAATAGTTCCTACGTTTACCCTTGAGAGGAATGGGCTGTCTTGGGCTGCCCTGCTGTGAGATTAATCCCCTTCACTGGATGAAGTTGAACTGTGGTTTCATGGCAGCCTGCACAACTCCACAACAGGAATAAGAAGCTTAAACAGGAGCCAGGCTTATACGCAGGCTTATATGGTTTATATGTACACTAGAGGTGTGTAGCCTATTTCTATATATATAAAGACACTTTTTGAAGAAAAAAAAACACATTTTGTATGTAAACCATTTCAATGTGGTCATGTCATTGGCCCATGAACATTACCTGCTTGTTGTCAAACTGTTTCATGACTATATCAAGATGCAATTCAGTCATAGCTTAACATTAAATTGCTATCATAATATTATTTATCAATATGCAGACCTTTATGGATTCTCGGAAGCTATGGAAATTAAGTACAACAAGGAAATACGTTAGGACCATTGTTATTGTTTTCATCCCTCAAAATGGTCTATAAAATATTAATTCCATGAATGATTCATTCATTCATTTTCTTTTTGGCTTAGTCCCTTTATTAACCTGGGGTTCCCACAGCGGAATGAACCGCTAACTTATCCAGCATATGTTTTACGCAGCGAATGTCCTTTAAGCTGCAACCCATCACTGGGAAACATCCATACACACTCATTCACACACATACACTTTGGACAATTTAGCTTACCCAATTATATACCGCATGTCTTTGGACTTGTGGGGGAAACCGGAGCACCCGGAGGAAACCCATGCAAACATGGGGAGAACAAGCAAACTCCACACAAAAACGTCAACTGACCCAGCCGAGGCTCGAACCAGTGACCTTCTTGCTGTGAGGCGATCATGCTACCCACTGCGCCAACCGTGATGCCCTCAATGAATGATATTTTAACGTAATTAGGCATGGTTAGTTATGAAAACAAGTTTATGCGGAGTCACATTTAGGACATTCACTTGCAAGCTACAAATGATGATGTCATTAGGTATTTGCTTAGGATTTTTTGTGTTCGATATTTATATATTAAATTAATTCAAGCCAGATTAAATGAATTCTGCATATTAGGGCTACACGATATAGGAAAAATCTGACATTGCAATATTTTGTTTTTCAACGATATATATTGCAATATGAATACAATTTCACCAGATGGCTTCAATAGCTCTATTTGGAGAAAAAAAAATATTTAGAATGATTAGGGTGATTTTGTAAGGGTGTGAATCATGTATAAAATTAATAAACAAATTGCAAACAGGATTGATCACAATACAGCAAAGAAAAAAGTCTATTAAACAGTGCTTCATGGTTTCAGTAGAGTCAAACAGTATTCAGGTACAGAAATTGAATAATAAAATGTAAAACAACACTGTATAGTCTTCATTGTATTAATAATTCAGTAAAAATATTCATCATTAAAGTTACAAATGTTGTACAATTTTGTTATTCTCCCTATATTCTCTTTAATGCCTTTAAAACGCATACAAATGACAGGGAGTCTCTGTTATGGTTATACTTTGCAATGACTCCACAAATCACATGTATTCATCACATTGTTGTGATGATAAACTATAATCCTCCTTGGTAGAGCAACCAACTCTCATGCGGAAAGTTTCCGGTTCGATCTCAGCTCAGAGCGGGTTGGGTGGTGTAAGACCGGCGAGGTTGCATTGGTGCCGTGACCCGAATGGGAGTGTAAAGCCACCTGTCTATTTCACAGGACATTTGGACATGACTGTCGGAATATGCCCCCTTGTGGCTGTTGCACAGAATTTTCAGTTTTGTTGTGCACCACGGGAGTGAAGCTGTTCTCGCAGTGTACGAAATAATGGAATGCAAAAGCAAGAGCCTTTACTCTCTGTGCGTTCACCATGGTTGAATGAATAAATACTAGAAACTCATAGACCGCTAAAAATTTTGGAGGGAATGCGGAGACAACATAAAAAAATCAGATTTTTTTTTAATAAAATTTTTTATTTTATGAATTTATGAATAGAAATGTTCTTTTAATATAGACTTTTTTTCTGATTAAAAAAAATATCAGACAATATTGAAATGCATCACATCCGGTCGGCCGGTCGCGTACGTTCTAGTCGTAGGAGTTCAAATATTTCAACGGATCATTATATGGACTCTCTCTTCAATTTCTTTTTTTAGACTGACTCTTGTTCATTTTTCCAAAACAAGAAGTTCAATGTATTCATTTTTAAAGTATAATTATAATCTAGTTCAAGCAAGTGATAAATTGGTCAGATTAGTTCTGTTTTCTCTCTCAGGCCTAAGTAAAATACAGAGAAATATGAACTGATTTATAAAACTAAAATAATAATAGATTAAATGAAAATAATAATAATATAACTCCGTAAACAATAGCAGTAAAATAATTAAAAAAATATATATATTTTGCTAAAATAATAATGATTAATACATTAAAAACATAGCAAAAGCTACAAAACTTAAGTCTGCTACCTCAGAATTAAAACTATAGAAGTGGTATCTTTTTAAAGGGTACGCTTTTGTACTTTTTATGTACCTATAGGTGAATTACCAACCTACGTCACACAGGTTCAACCGCGCATGCTGGTTGCAAATAAAGACTGTTGTGTGGTAGGTTGCCAAAATCGAAAGTCCAAAAATAGAAAACTTAAATTTTACCGTACACCACACTGTTTTTAATGCTGCAGTTCGTTGTCAGAATGCAGTTGTTTTGCTTGTTGATGATTACCCAGGCCTTGTAAAGCTCCGTCTTCTTTCCTTGTCTTTGGCTAGGCAGAACCTCGGTTTTTAGCACTACAAAGTTTTGAATCTGGTAATCATGGAACATTATTTCTTGCACATGACCACACAGAACAAAACTGTATAGGCATCCAAAGACTTGTAGGCCTTTAACTTCTCTCTTGTAAAATCACTTGAAGCTTCAATGAGATAGTTGTATATTTGGGGCTGGATGCTTGGTCATTTCGTCTTATCCAATATTCATTGGAGGGTGCTATCGCAAATGGAGCTGTCAGACGAACGCCGCTCACTTTAATGTTAATTTTGCCAAATAACTGCTTATCACTGGGTGACAAGCTGTTATAATACGCTGAAAGCATTATGTAAATAATATATATATAATATGTAATCAATATAACATATCTCTAATACAACAACAAACTCCGTACTGCATCGGCTGTCATTCCCTCGCTGTAAATGTAGCGCTCCCTTTTTTTTTTCTGCAACCTCAATGCGCGTGCATCCTAAATGTTTACAAACCGGTATTTCGCCTATATGTCCATGTTAGGAGTTCCCGGAGTGTGCAATGTGTTCTTGTCGGGTTGTTTAATTACTGGCAGAATTGTTCAGACAGACATTTTAATTAAAATCTTGCTATTTGGCTGTGACTGAAAATGTATGTCAAGTGAACTTTTTTATAACTAACATTGTTGTCAACACTGATGATGAGTTCGGCCAGTTCACTGATATATAGCAACTGCACTGCGGGCGTTCCGAGTTTGAGTCCTGCCAATACAGTCCTGTCATCATAAAGGCAGAAAAAAAGTCTTTAAAACAAATGACTGTCTCTGAGTAACTGTGACTTCATCCACATCTTTATTACTTGTTCCATAGAAAAATCTGAATGTTGTCTGTCATTTTAACTGATTGAGAGCGTTGAGGGTCACCCCTCAGAGTAGTTTGGCTTTAGTAATGTTCTTCTAGTGAATAAAAATATCAGTTAATCAATGCTCAATAATGCAGATCTAAATTGAGAGTATATCTGTCAGGCTAAACATTAAACTTGAGCAAGCAGTAACCCCTACACACCGATCATTATGCACACTGATGTGAAAGTAACATCACAAAGCATCTACTGTAACTCTTACATCAGTCTTAGGTTAGCGTTTTATCTTTGAAGACGATCAGGCTGCAATGTCACATTTTCAGTGTTATGAATTAAATATTGAGTGTGAGTGAGGTCTTAGATTTTCTCCATTTGATGCTGCAAAGTTGTTACTTTTTGTGTAGAATCACAATAACAGCAAAACTTGTATGTAAAATAAAGAAACAGGAGCTGCATTTTATGCTATCAGCTTGTGAATTGCATCACGCAAATTATAGGTTACTTTTTGACATGACATGTTTTTGTTCTTTATGTATTTTCTAAGTGACATTTATGTAGGCCTTATAATCTTTGTTGGTATCTGTGCTGATGATGGTAGACGAGCGCTGTTTATCTATCAGGAACGTTAACTGAAATTAGCACAAGGTGTTTTGTTTATGTTTTAGTTGTATTTTAGGAATTTGGAAAAAAAGATCAAACATTCAACTTGTATACACTGTAAAAGATGCTGGGTTTCACATAATCGATTTGTTTTGGAACAACATGAAGGAATTAAGTTAATTAAGTAATGTTTACAAATTGAAATGGATTTAACATAACTTAAATTGTTGCAAAATAAGCTCTCAAGAATGATGTTGTTTCAGCTTGGGGCTGGGCAATTAATTGAAAAGTAATCCAAATCGGCATTCAGAACTTGTAATCAATCAAAATTTTCTAGGTCAATTTAAATATTTTTTTTATTTTTCCCTACTGCGTATTTTCCCTACACTTGACCTCGCTCAGCATTATTTATGCTTCTGCGTTAAGTGCACGCGTATGGTCCGGTGCAGGCTTACCGTTTAAAAACTACACGTAACTACACGTCGCACGTTTGCACTACATTGACCATGATTGGAAGCTGCGCCAGAGACTGTATTTTTTCCATTACAATAATATTATTATTTACATTCAAATATTTGTTTTCAGAAGATTCAAGAAATGCACTGTTTAAAATATCATTACAGGATATACAAAAGTTATTTTGTTTAGAAAAGATGCTGCTTATTTTTTACTTTTTAATATGAAAAACATTGAAAATAGTTAATTTGTTTCCAAAAGTGCAAGTTATTTATGTTCATTTTTTTATAGCAAAAAAGTGACTATGTTTTAGGCAATGTGTGTTTTAATGTCAGCTGTTCAATGTTGATGTTCACCCTTCATTCAAAAATCTCTCACTAGTAATATGTGAGAATATTTACTGTACATAACTTGTCAGTGAACTATGAGGGCAACACATTTAATAAATAAAGAAATAAAATAATAATTCATTCACTGTAATCGAGTTAAAATGTTCAATTAATCGAGATTTTGATTTTTGGCCAAATTGCCCAGTCCTATTTCAGCTCATTTTAAATAAGTAGTTTGATCAAACAGCAAACATAATCTTTTTAGTGTATGGATAGTTACTCACCATTTCCTCACACTCAAGTGGCTGTAAATGTTTATGAATTGTTTGAAGAATGTTGGAAAGAAAATTAGCTATTGACATCCATTGACGGAACAAAAAAATGCTATGGAATTGGGCTGCACAGTATATCGTTTTAGCATCAAGATCGCACTATGATTATTTGCAATAGTCACATTGCAGGTATATATTGAGTCTGGATTATAACCTAGCATTTCGCATGTTTTTTATGAAGCCTATGACTATGTGAAGGCTTTAAAAGTATTCAGGCAGTATTCAGAAATTGTACCTTTGACAAATTAACGATTGATTTTACTGAGTTATTTATAAAATGGATGAAAGCGCAGTTTATTGAATTTGTAACTTTATCAAATTTGTCAATACTCGAGGATGGTTTATTATATTTTATACACTCCTCTACAGAATCATCCCAATCAATAAAAAATATAAATTCTTTCCAAAGAGTTATTCAACTCCTCTAGTGAAATTATATTCATAATTCATAAAAAATACATCGCAATGTTAGATTTTTCCAATATCGTGCAGCCCTACTATAGAAGTTAGCTGGTGTTGTTTTATTCCAACATAGTTTTCGTTTTATGTATTACTGTAATATGAATGAAAGCAAACGTTAGTAAATGTTTTATCACCCTTAAAAAAAATTAATAAATAAAATGATGGATAATAGATGACGAAACCTCTGCCTGTTCAATAACTGGGAAGAATAAACAAAATGGTTGTGCTATTATATCACGTTTAATTTAATCCTGACTTTGAAATAAAAATGTAAGTATTTGACACTTACTGGTTTTATTTATTTGGGAACACGAGAACAACAAAAAATGGAAAAAGTATTCCAGGTAGGGCTGCAGGATATTGGAAAAATCTGATTCTGCAACATTTTTCTGCGGTAAATATTTCAATGTAAATTAAGTTTTAGAAGATGGTTTAAATAGCTCTGTTTGATGGTTTTCTTGGGAGTCTAATAGTATTCGGGTGCAGAAATTGAATAATCACAATGGAAAAAATGCTTTACTTATTTTGTTTTGTCTTGTTTAGTCCAAATATTAAAAAAGACCTATAGTAAAATATTGTTTAGTTTTCACTGTCAGGAAAGTTTTTTTTTTTTTTTTGCTTGTTTTAAGGAAATTATCTGCCTGTGGGGTAAGTGAAATAATCTTGTTTTCACTTTGAAATGTAGAGGTTTGGACTAAAAACAAGACATACATTTTTTTTGTTGGCATAAATTCCATTTAAACTTAGTGGTTAAATACAATTCTGTTGCTCCTGATGGCTATTGCACAAAAGTGGAATGAAGAAAGCCAGGATGACAGAAAAAGCGGGGCTCGACCCAGTTTAATCGGGTCCTCCTGGCTTTGTCTGTTGCACGTTGCTGATCCAGGATGAGAACGAGCCGCTATGTCAAACCTGATGTTGATAGCCAGGATAAGTGCACATTCATAGCATTTGATCAATCACAGAATCAATAATGCAAGCATGGATAAACCCGATGTGAGCCAATCAGGTATGAGTCGAAAATTGCCTCTCTTGCCCACCAATTTGGGATCTCCCATTACTTTCATTCAGAGAATTAACAGAAACATATGAGGATGCGTATTAACAAATTAAATCGTTCACTTTGTCTTAAATGTGACCAGTGGACATTCATGCCACTGATGAATTTATCATGAGGATTATATTAAACATTTACCCAATATTTTGTTTGTTTAGTTTATTTTATCAAGTTTTTTTTAATCTTCATCTATATGATCATTTATATATGGTGTTCATTTATAATTTTTCTTCCTAACTGAGTCTATTTAATCTATTACATGATGTTTCATCATCAAAAAATTATATATAATATATTAAATAAAACATAACAATATAAAATTGTTGACATTTTCTAGTTTGTAATTTTTATTTTTTGCAATATCTCATTTGAATTTAAATGTATTATCTTTCTATACCTAAAGATGTGACAAAGTCTTATTTTAATGCATATAACTGTCAAATAAATATGTTTTGTTTAAATGCACCAAATATTATTGTCTCTATGGATTGAAAAATAGATTAAAATATTAATTTTCAAAAGGGGCTGTACTCATTTATGCTAAGCACTGTATATGTATTTTTTAATGTATCTTAGCCTGGTTGTTAACCTGCTCTGGGGCAGGCTAGCTGCAAAGAACAAATCTCCACAGTAACTTAATTTAGCCTACTTTCATGCAACTGAGTCGAGGATAAATACAGCCAGGATAGCCTCAAAATCCCAGTTTAATCCCTTATTTTACTTTTGTGCTCAACTATAATCCAGATTTAGCATTGCATATCTTCGTGATATCGATGCTGAAACTATATATTGTGCAGCCCTAATTTTAGGTGCCAAATATGATAAAGTTATGATGCTTCATACAGGAATGATGAATGTTGTATATCACATGATGTGAAGTTATGATTTCCGTAACTCTTGACACAGATACAGCAGAAGTGAGCAAATGAAGGTGTGGTGTGAGTGAATGGCATCAGAATGAATCAGCAGCTTGATGAATTGACTGGAGCTCTGTGCTGACAGTGCTAGAGCTGCTGTCTCCATGCGGGACCGCTGACTCTGGTCTACACAGGCCGTTTCAGAAGAATGTCTTATGAAAACACTGTTAGAACAGGGAGTTTGTGGCATTACTTTGTTTATGCATTGTGTTTGCTAGGTCTTAAAATGTCTTAAATTGCTAAAAGAAAATTTTAGGCCCTAAAAAGTCTTACATTTACAAAAATATTATGTTGTGGGTCTTTAATCCCTTTAACAGGTGTTAATTTTCCTATATCAATGAAAAGCTACACTGTAAAACTCAACAGTCAACTTTATCAAATGAAATGAGTCTAGTTAACTCAATTTACTGAAAGTTCTACTCATTTGGAAAGAGTTTTGAACTCCGTGTTGAAGGTAATGAGTTAATTAAATACCTCATTACTTCAACTTAAATGGAGTAAGTTCACAGTACTCGTACAGATTTTTTTTTTACTCAAATGGTTTGTAGAAATTGATTTCCTCTAACGGGTTGAATTGCCTTAAATTATTGGGTTTTACAGTACAGAGTTGGTTTGAGTTCTTATTATTTATTGGGTTTACTGTGCTCAAATTGCTTCGTTTACTCAATGGATTAAGTTAACAGTACTCATTAGGATTAGTTTTTGAACCTAAATGATTTGTTGCAATCGGTTTCCTCAAATGATTTGAGTTGCCATTACTTATTAGGTTTTACAGTGTACTCAATCAGGCTGACACCCATCCAATCTCCATCAATCCATCTCATAAGATCTTATCTATAAACTATAAAACTTGATAACATCTCAAGTTTTAACTCTATTTACCGTTATACTTTTTAAATATCTTCATCGAAATAACATTTGAAATGTTTGAAAGTTCTCCTTTTATTCATGGTAAGGACACTGACCTGGACAGAGTTCTATATATTTAGCTTATTATAGTTTTTAGTTTTTTTTTTTTAAGCGATATGTTGAAAAAAGTGCATCAGCACAACCAGTGATTGCTTGTTTTGACACATTATTTGAAATATGTGGCTAAGAAATAATTACATTTTGAATTGTTTTAATGAGGATAGTAAACTTTTTTTTTCCATTAGAAAAAATCCTTATAGTGTTTAGCCTAGTCTAAATTTTAATTAATAATAGTAATTAAATAATATTTTCCAACAGAATGACAGGATACACGTTAATATCCACTGCTGTGTGGGTATCCTTTATGTTAATGTACAAATTAAACTTGATTTAATGTCCACAAACTGGTATTGACGCGTTTTCTTTTATAATTTAACAGACATGGCTGTGGTGATAAAGTAAATACGGTAAAATCACTGTAATTCATTACAAACATGTGCTGCTTTAGAAACGTTTTAAACTTGTAAGACTCATCCTTGATCAAATATGATTGATGATCACAGAGAGCTGAACAGATCTTTTAATCCCATTTGCTTTGCACACGTCCTGTCTTGTTGTTATGATTATGCACATTAAAACGGAGACATGTTAATACGTGGCTGTCAATCAATTCAGTGGGTGGAAAAACTGCACTCCTACATTACGTTTTGGTCAGCCTCAAAATGGAAGAGATTTGAATCCTATTTTAACGTCAGGAAATAAAAAAAAAAGAGACTTATTGTCTTTTATATCACCCCAATATGACTGTGGACACACTACACACAATTCTATCCAAACAGCTTACAAAGGATGATTTTCATCATAGGTGCCCTTTAAGGATATCCATAAACTAGCTCTAAAACGATAATAAAATAAATAATAAAAAGATTTGCATTTCAACAATTTTTTTTTTTTGACATCTCCTCATACTTCAGATTCTCATCAAATCTTCCAATCAATAAATCGGTTCTGTACTAGTCCTTATATACTTTCTTCATTATTATTATTATTATTATTAATATTTTTAAATGACTTTCATCAACGTAATTTTTACATTTTTTTTACAAATTTTAAATAAAATAATATTTTTCAAAATGTTAAAAAAAGTATAGCTTGTCTCCGATATAAAATATAAATGGGGCAAAAGCACTTTTTAGTACTTTTTGCATAGATTTGACACTAGCTACGTTTCCATTCAAAGATGCGAATTATATTTATATGCAAAACTGGGATATAAAAAGACGTGCGAATAAAGCAGCGTTTTCATCCAAGTAGTCAAAGAGAACAAAATCGTCACTTCCTGATTAATTGGCACCAAATATCAACAGTAAATTTACTTGTGCCTCAGAACACAGTATGCCGATACGCAATGAACCCGTGTTTGCGTTTGAAGGCGTGAGGCGCAGAGCACTGACGCTCTTGTCAGTTCTGGAGGTCATTAATAATATAATAACACTAATACTGAAACAGTTAAGATGTTTTAGATTGACCAAAACAAAATTTCAGCTGGTTTGTCCATTCACACACATTTTTATCATCACACAATCTCCCATAACAATAATCACATGACTTTTTTTTTAATGTGCATACTGGATTTTATTCTGTAAAAGTGTTTGAATAAGTAGTTGATCCTACGCAGTTATGTGCATATGTTTTTTTATGTTCATCTTGGCGTAACGTAGCTAATGTTGTCCTATGTACCTGAAACTTTTCAAAAACATAACGGAAAAACTTTTTAGAAGATCATTGGCATGTAAAAAAAGCATACATGGCAATGATCTATTGCCATCGAAAGCTTACAGTATATTACCCCCACTCATTTATTGGATTGCCATGGCTTTTGCACAAAGACACTGAAGCACTGTTGGATTTCAATGTTTCCAATTATCTTTAACTTCGCATTTTTAGATAATCTAACTTTAGGGTGAGACTCATTTGTTTTGCAAATGTTAGCACAGATGACACAAAGGAAGTCCATTTTAAATCCGTCTTCAAATTGAAACGATAAATAGGTTGGTCTTTGTGTTCTCCTAAGCATTGTGTCTGAGCTCTCAGATAGATTTCTTAAAATAGACCCAGGGCTACGTTTATGCGTGAAATAACCTCTCCTGAGATAATTGTTCAGGGCCGAACGAGCTGCTTGCAAGCCAAGGAAGTTAATTAAGCCATTTCATCAGCCAGACAACGATTTGCCGAACTCTTTTCCATGCTGAATAGCGCTTGCGACGGCTGAAAGGAAATGTTATTCATAGTAATGTGGAGGTTTGGGCTGGTTGTAGATTTGCACCTCTATACTTAGACACCACCCTCATAGTCCTCAGTGACCTATCTGCTCCATAAAACACAAACTATAGCATGATTTGGCAGAAAGGAGCCCAGTCTGAAATGCATAAGCTCTATTGCTCTGGGGTACTTCATTTGCTTCAGTTTATTGCTTTACTTCGATCTCCTCATGATCACCCACATCTGGACGGAGTTTTGCTTGGAGCTTTTCCTGGATAGCTTCTCTCTTTTTTTTCTTTGAGGTCATGTGCTGGATATGATTGCCGCTTTCCAGAAGGATTTGAAACCTTGTTGCAAATAACTTCTTAATCCTTTGTGAAGCAGCAGATGATGTTTGAATCATAGTGGTACAGGTCGTTCAGTACAAAAGGAGGTAAACCTCCAGATGGGAGGATTTCATGGTGTCTGAACTTGATTAGAGAGCATACTTTTGCTTTTGACTCTGTAAGCAAGGGGAAAAACAGCTTGAAATCTGGTATGACAGATATTTTAGAATTATCAAGTTCTGTTGAAGCCACATCGCCTTGTAGGTTCAGATAAAATTGTGAATATACAAAATGTAATTATCCGAGACACTTATCCGTTTGGACACAATCATGAGATGGTTTTATATTCTCAGAGTGGCCTATTTCACACTAAATACTGTTTTGGCTATAATGTACATTTGGGGCCAAAATGCATCAGCTGGCTAAATAAAAAAATAAATAAATGAATAAACGTGCCTACACACTGCCTTTTGTTAAGAAAACAGATGCTTATGTGTTACTTGAAGTTTTATAACTTATGGCTCGTTTCCACTGACTGGTACAGTATGGTACGTTAGTGTCGGTACGGGTCACCTTTATCAGGCTTGCATTTCCACTACCAAGGGTACCCCTTTTGGTGGGTGTGGTGTACAACAGAAAGTTTCAGTCGATGTCATTTTCGCTCGAGGAAATGTCTACAGTAAAGCTGTACGGGTCGCTCACATATCATATGAGAAGCACTTCTCACAAAACAGATGCTTTACACACATAAATACTTGTGTATAAATGTTTATTACTAACTTTTCTATGAACATGAGTTGATTATAACTGCAGATCAATGACATGATCAACATGCGAAATACTGTAACGTCTGAAATATAAAATAAATAAATTCAACAAATATGAACACATACAGACCCTTACAGTCTCCGATATGTTACCAACTACAGACAGCAGACATTTAGTCCTTATTTAGGTTCAAAAACAACAGGAAATATAGCCCACAGTCAGACCTCAGTCTCATCTGTGTCTTTAATCTCCAGCAGCACATGTAGCCTCTGTCAGAGAGTCATTCCATCATTCTGAGTTCACAATAGTCCAAAAGGTGATGATAATAATAGTTAAACATGGCAGTTTGTTCAGGTTTACTGAAAAAATAATGTGCTCCTTTTTTCCGGTTTCTCCTTTGTTTTTTTTTTGCGTGTCACTCTCGCGTTTGTCAGTTTCTGATAGGATCGGGATTCAAAAGCAAGTCAGTAATCAAGCACACGTTATTATCATCAGCTCAAGAAGTTTATTTTAGATATAGACGTGCGGCAAGCGCAAGCAAGAAAGCGAAACCGCTCGCGCTTCAGACTGGCACAGGGTAGAATCTGCTCTTCTTTTTGGCCTTGTGGCTGTTCATCAAGATGACGACAGGGTTCGTTTCAGCCCGGGTCGACCATGGCTCGTTATTATATTTATATTTAATTA
Organism: Danio aesculapii; assembly: GCF_903798145.1. Taxonomy (NCBI): domain Eukaryota; kingdom Metazoa; phylum Chordata; class Actinopteri; order Cypriniformes; family Danionidae; genus Danio; species Danio aesculapii. The sequence continues at coordinate 12,437,257 of NC_079436.1, read as the reverse complement.
CGCTGTAATCACTCGGCTGTGTATTTTAAACATGGCGGCTCTTTTGTTTTTGTTCTGGCTTGTTGCGTAAGCGAATGACGTATCTCTGTAAAAACCAACAGCGTTCAGCTGTGCGTCTAGCTCAGCCTTTTGGTACCCTTTCGAAAGGGTGCCGAAAAAGTGGTACGGTATGGCTGGTACAACTTTTGACAGTGGAAACGGCCATAAAAGCGTACCAAAACCGTACCGTACCAATCAGTGGAAATGGGGCATCAAAGGGCACCTATGATGAAAATCAATTATTGTAAGCTGTTTGGACAGAACTGTGTGTAGGTATAGTGTGTTCACTGTCATATTGGAGTAATATAAAGACAGTAGCTCTCTTTTTTAAAATTCCTGACGTTAGGAACCAAATCACAGTGATTTTGAGGTCCACAACATGATGTAGAAGTGCGGTTTTCCACGAATGCGTCTTTTTCAAACAGGTTGTTCACATTAAGATTCAATAAATACAAAGCTGGGCACGTATCAAAATTTAGCTCAAGAATATTTTCCAGTACCTTATGTATTTTCTTCCAAAATGGCAAAATTTTGACACAGTCCCAAAAACAATGAATCAATGTACCTTTATCTTTTTTACATTTGAAACACAAGTCTGTGGAATTGGCAAACGTTTTCTTAATACGTATCGGTGTTTGATATATTCTATTATAAAATTTAAATTAAGCTCATAGATTCCAAGAGAGGTACATTTCGGGTATATCATCACATCCAATGTCCCAGTCATTCTCTTCAATAGTTAGACCAATATCTTTCTCCCAAACATCCTTAAGTCTTAGCCAGGTAGAAGTGGAATTGTTAGACAAAATGTCCTATATCCTTGTTATCAAATCTTTTAAACAAGATGAATTCAGTAAAAGAAATTCGATCTGTTTTTTTTTGGTTCGCAGTTCTTTTTTTTTGTCCAACTTTGGTTTTAAAAAATGTTGCAATTGTAGATATTGATAAAAATTGGATTTTGGAAGTTTATATTAATCTACAATCTGTCGGAAAGACTTAATGGTGCCCTCTGAAAGTAAACAAGATATTTGAGAGATGGCCAGTTCCAGCCATGTTGAAAAAACAGTGTTTTGCAATGTTAACCCTCTAATGCAAGGTGTCAACATATGGCAACCTAACACTTATGTTAATTTCCCTGCCACTGTTTCTTATAGACCAACATAAAAAAAATTTTGTTGGAAAGAGAAGACCTTAGAGTAGCCAATGATGTGCTTTTTTTAAGTCACATGACATGCTGTTTTTTTCTGTAGCGCGATTTTCTAACAGACTGGTGTTTATTGTAAATAGTTGCTGAATGCAAATGTAAATGTCAATAAACACAAAGGATCAAATTATGTCAGATCCACAAAAAAATCTGAAACATAACCTCCAGTAAGATATGATGACATATTTATAGTTCAAAGTTTTTATCAAATTAGTTTTTTGCAAATCGATCAAATGTATGTGTTACCAAATGGCAACACTGTCCAATAGTGGAACATGCAATATTGCAATGGGTTAGCTAGCTAGCAAGGTCAGCTGTGAAATTTAAGTTGTATCAATGACAACATAAAAGCTATTAATATAATGTTGATTAGTTGTATGTTAATGACATTTGCATTATGGATAAAATCTAGTTTTAATGGCAATACATCCTTTGAATAGATATGAATACAGGGAACAGTGTATTAGCAAATCTATCGTAAGTGAAAGAAGAAAAGGACAGAACTGGCTCTTCCTGCAGATGAAAGTAAAGATGAGATGGGTTTTAGTGACCATGAGAATGATGCAGACTGGACATTTGATAGAGAGTTCAGGTAAGTTAGCTCAGATGCAGATAAGACAGGTGTAGTATAGTATATAGTATAATATACATAAACATTCTTAGCTATAGTAGCTGCATTATTCTGATGCATCTGGATATACTAGGCTTGTTATTTATTTGTTATAATATTTACTGGAGGAAATATTAATATTTACTGTATGTTGTATACATGATAATACAACATTAGGTTTGTTTTTAATAATATTCAGCAAAAAAAGAATGGAATGGAATACAAAAACTTTTTTTTAATATATGTATATATAACAAGTAAGCATGAATTGGCCAAACCCTCAGTTTGCCCTAAAGCCCACCTACTTATCTTTATAGGAGAATATTGTAGTACATTGGACCAACAAATACATAACCAAATAAAAATATCCATAGGTTAAAAACACAGAAATGATTATAAAACAACAATAAATAAAAATGTCATTGAAGAGTCTACTTCAGATTAGAATGATCTGAGAGCTCCCTCATCCTCCATAGAGAGCAATGGTCTCGAGATGTTCAAAGTCCAGAAAAGAAAACAAAACACTGTCAAAACATTCCATGTGACTTTATTGGTTCAATGGTATTCATACAAAGCTCCAAGAACACTTGTGTGCAAGAAATCTGTAAAAAAAAAGGCTTTGTTCATCAATGTATTCTACGTCAGGTCAGGGTGTGCGTTTACTGCAGGCAATATTACGAATATGGATTGTGCTGCTGACTCTAATAGCAATATGTTGTACTGCACATAGTAAATAGACATTTTAGTTCAGGGCAAAAATGAATCGAGATTAATCACATCCAAAAAAAAGGTTGTTTTGGCTATTTATGAAATCTACATTAAAATATATGTATATTATATATATTTAATTATCTATGTAACAAAATTAATTATATATATTTACAATTATATATTCACAGACATATATTATGTGTGTGCTAATTTTTTTTCCAGGTTGCATCTGTTATTGAAGTGGCTGAGATTGGTCTGTTATCATTATAGTGTAAGAGCTAACATGTCACAATAGGAGCACTTAATAAATAATAATAAGGGACAGTTGATTTTTGCTTTTCTTCTCCACGTGTCTTTTATTTACCTTAATTTAGCATTATTCTATCTGGAATTTAATATAAAACTATTGGTTAATTAATTGGTTAACAGTAAGTGGTCTATCTAACCTAGTTATCAGTTTCGTCAAAATCCAGTATGGGTCTACGTATATTTGTAAGAACAAGACTCTTAAAATTTGACAAAGTTAAAGACAAAAAAGGCCTAACATAAATGCACACAAACATGAAGTGATGCAAGGTCTGCATCTCCGGTCAGTCATCATGTGAGAGTGCTTATGAGAGGCTGAATGATATACGAGTCACAAGGGAGAACATTTCAGACAAATCTAATTTGGACTTTCAAAGAGTGAGGCCTGCTGGGAAACTAACCTGTAATCAAGTCTGAAGCAAACCAGTATTTACCTACCAGCTGTACTGCAGTTTTTCTCCTATAAAGAGCCACTGGGATTTCTGAGTTATGGAAGGAAACTAAATAAAATCTAAGCTTTCTGTTGTATAGGAGAAGAAGTACCTCAAGCCTAGATTAAAAGCTGAAGTGTGAAATAATTTCTAGACCATTAGCAGCACCATTGGGTCATTAGTTCGCAGGTAGTCAGGGTTGGATTTATGCACTGGCATTCTAAGAAGGGTATAAATGGAGGTCGGCGCCAACTCCAAGTGGGAGGGCCTTAAGCTCCAAGTGGACCTGGAGTTTTTATTAATTTAATGTCTTGTACATTACACAGAGTCCAATATTGTGCTTTTTGAATGTATACACCTACCGCAACCCTAAACCCAACCTCACGCTAACCTGATGTGCTTTATTAGCGTCTACAGCTACCCCAACCCTAAACCCAACCTCACGGTAACCTGATGTGCTTTATTAGCGTCTACACCTACCCCAACCCTAAACCCAATCTCACGGTAACCTGATGTGCTTTATTAGCGTCTACACCTACCCCAACCCTAAACCCAATCTCACGGTAACCTGATGTGCTTTATTAGCGTCTACACCTACCCCAACCCTAAACCCAACCTCACGGTAATCTGATGTGCTTTATTAGCGTCTACACCTACCCCAACCCTAAACCCAACCTCACGGTAACCTGGTGTGCTTTATTAGCGTCTACACCTACCCCAACCCTAAACCCAATCTCACGGTAACCTGATGTGCTTTATTAACGACTACACCTACCCCAACCCTAAACCCAAATTCACGGTAAGTGCTTTATTACCGTCTACACCTACCCCAACCCTAAACCCAAACTCACGGTAACGTGCTTTATTAGCGTCTACCCCAACCCTAAACCCAATCTCACGGTAACCTGATGTGCTTTATTAGCGTCTACACCTACCCCAACCCTAAACCCAACTTCACGGTAACCTGATGTGCTTTATTAGCGTCTACACCTACCCCAACCCTAAACCCAACTTCACGGTAACCTGATGTGCTTTATTAGCGTCTACACCTACCCCAACCCTAAACCCAACCTCACGGTAACCTGGTGTGCTTTATTAGCGTCTACACCTACACCTACCCCAACCCTAAACCCAACCTCACGGTAACCTGGTGTGCTTTATTAGCGTCTACACCTACACCTACCCCAACCCTAAACCCAACCTCACGGTAACCTGGTGTGCTTTATTAACGACTACACCTACCCCAGCCCTAAACCCAACCTCACGGTAACCTGATGTGCTTTATTAGCGTCTACACCTACCCCAACCCTAAACCCAACCTCACGGTAACCTGATGTGCTTTATTAGCGTCTACACCTACCCTAACCCTAAACCCAACCTCACGGTAACCTGGTGTGCTTTATTAACGACTACACCTACCCCAGCCCTAAACCCAACCTCACGGTAACCTGATGTGCTTTATTAGCGTCTACACCTACCCCAACCCTAAACCCAATCTCACGGTAACCTGATGTGCTTTATTAACGACTACACCTACCCCAACCCTAAACCCAAACTCACGGTAACGTGCTTTATTAGCGTCTACACCTACCCCAACCCTAAACCCAACCTCACGGTAACCTGGTGTGCTTTATTATCGACTACACCTACTCCAACCCTAAACCCAACCTCACAGTAACCTGATGTGTTTTATTAATGTCTACTCCACATAAACCCAGACAAGATACAGTGAGGAGAAATTATTATCTTTTAATTATTACTTCACCATCAGAGTTGGGTGTAACAAAGTTCTGTATTCTAATTACATTTTTGGGGAACGCAGTAATGTCACGAATTAATTAAAAATTTGTGTAATTTGATTACAGTTACTAAAGTCGATGTAATTACGTTACTTATGTTATTATTCAAAAAGGTAATGATTCGCACTCAAGTAATTGCTTCGTACTGTTTTTCTTTTTATTTTTTACATTCTTCGGGGGATTTAAAAACAAATGTTTCGGCACAATGCCTTCCTCATTGTGTGATACAATCCTCTCACTCCACCCTTTTATCCCATAGTCAATTACACTGCGTCAATAGTTAGACGACCACTCTCATTTTAATTTCATTATTCCATAATTAACCACATAAGGATTATTTACCTTCATATTTTAAACATTTCACAGTGAAATAGCAAATCAAATATCATCATTTGCCAAGTGTGCATCAATACAATAAAAATCGGACAGATAACATTTGACGGTCACTGGATGATTAAAGACAATCTTACCTTCACCCCAACACACATAACTAACCACACAAGAAATATTTACCCTCACCTTCAAAAACATTATTTCACAGGAAAATTGCATATTTACATCAATACAATGAAATTCCGACAGTCCAAAACATTTAAAAACACATTTGTTGTATTATGTCAATCATCTAGACAGCTACTCGGTGTTTGCCAACAGTCTCTTTTTCATTTCAGTATATCATAATCCACCACACGAAAAATACCTTTACCTTCAAAAACATTATTTTATAGGAAAATAGCATATCAATTATTATCATTCTGCATCAATACAGGGAAATTCTGACAGTTCAAAAATATTAAAAATCCATTTTCATCTCATTATTTGTCACTACACCTTCAAAATCCACTATTCCTAATATTATAGCTAAACAACAAACTGTTAAAGAAACACAGAAAGGTCCAACTCCTCATTCATTCCTCTTGGTGTAAGTGACTGCAATTTATGAATCCAGAACGCTTCTCTTTTATTAAACTTTTATTTAGATGACCTCCTCTATGTGACTCAAACACTTCTTCAATTCCTATGCATTCTAGTTGTTTAACGTCATGTTCAAAATCTAGTGTCTAGCTTCTACTGAAGTTGTGTCTTGTCGTACACTTGATTTATGTTTGCTAATTCGCAACTTCAACTGGCATGAAGACTTACCTATCTAAATTTTTTGGCACGGACATTTTAATATGTAAACTATATTACGAGTAGAGCCGGTAATACATGTTTCTTATTTAATATTTTTACCTGTTGCTGTATTCAAAAATTCCTTGCACTTTATCAAATTTTGACATACGGCACAATTCCTGCATGGAAAACAACCTTGTTTGAAAGTGGATTTCTTATTTCTCACTGTATCGGAATTAATAATCATATCTGATAAATTTTAGGATCTCTTAAAAGTAAAAAATAAATTATATTGAAATTTAATATTTAAAGATTCATCAGAAGATAATATATGCCAATGTTTATGGATCATTGATTTAATAAACTTGCTATGTTTGTTGTATGTTAACGTGCAATTTACTGAAAACTCTTTTGATTTCTTAGTAGGTTTTGCTGTGTTTAAAATATCTTGTCGATGTAGTTTATTTACCTTACCAAGTGCATCATTCAACCAAGTTTGTGGAAATTCTCTCGAATGAAATCTTTGAAATGATGTGTTTTTCTGTTTATCAAACTCTTCTGCAGTACTACAATTAAGTTTCAGTCTATGTAACTGACTGACTGGTAAACTCTGTTAAATGTGGACTGGATGGTAACTGTCCATAGGTAATACCGTGTTTTTATCCACTGGTTTTTGATATATCGTTGTTTGTAATGTCTTATTTACTCTACTTACTTTTACATCCAAAAAATTTACAGAGTCTGTACTTTTTTTTCTGACATGAATTTAATAGAAGGAATTTTTGAATTTATAAAGGATTGTGAATGAGTCTAATTCTTGTTCTGTGGCCGACCATATCATAAAACAATCGTCCATACATAAAAGTCTTTCTTAAATAGAAAATAATTTTTTGTTAAAATAATTTTTGTCAGATCTAGTATATATTGTGTTGTAATCTAATCATTGTTAGTACAATAAAATTTTAATGCGTCCAAACCTGCTTCATGTCGTGTAAAAGAATTCATGAAGTTACTTATGTTACAAATATAGTTTTTGGAAGAAAAAATGCTTCTTTTAAATCATGTTTTCTGCTGCAACATCAGTTAATAAGCATTCAGTTGCTGTCGAGACTGGTTGCTTCTTCAAGTGGAAATACAGACATTATTTTGATTTCATTAAGCGTAAAAACAAAAATATTACTCTGAAGTGCAGTCTATGTCCAGTCTCTAAAGAGCATTCTACGACAATACTTGTCACCAAGGAGGACGCTGGCACCCAAAAACACGGCGGTCTCAGCCTACTTAGCCTAAACAGGCTTGATTGAATTTTTGTGCAGGATCGAGAGTGAAGGTATCTTTTGAATGTAAAGCATAGCTGCTTATGGGGCTTTTCACATATTGCGTCTTTTGCGCGCATATTAGGAGCGCATATTGCGCATGCTCACATTTCCCAGGCGCACCCTGTTTAAAACCGTTAGTCACGTGACAAGAACTGACTGATCAGCTTCATACTTTGGAATATACTCATTTAGGTAGACTAATTACCTCAGACAAACACAAAACACCCAAACACTGCAGTAGGGTTGTCGTGATACCATTAATTCATCTTACGATTCTATACCAGCTGAAGTATTGTAATAACTGTAATTCATAACTCAAATTATAAAGAAAATTGTCAGAAATACTATATTTTATATGTTATAATCGGTTTTAAATTTTATTCATAATTTCCTTATTAAAATATATATATTTTTTGCACATCACTTCATCTAAAATGTATTAATTATTTTTGTTTATTTTGTAGATAACTGAGCAACAAAAAATGCATAAAAATAAAGATACAAATTATATTAAATGAAATTTCTTACAACAGCATTTTTCCAACAAAAATAGGCTATATGAGGTGGTTAAAAATGTTTCAATGTTTTCTGTTGCTATTTTGGGTTTTTCATCTATTGTTTTTTTTTTTCAGTCTTATCAGGAAACAATCCAAAGTAATTTAAAATTTCAGTTTGTAAGTCGTTCTTTTTAAGAGATTGTCGCGGTTGTTGTAGCTACTAAATCATATTGAGAGGAACAGAAATTAACCGATTCAGATGTGCATTTGAAACGTCAGAAAACATCAGAAAACTGATCTGATTACTTTTTAGATTAAGCAATTAGTAATGTAATCGGATTACAATTTTCAAGTAGTAATCAGTAATTTGTAATCAATTACTTTTTTTTTTTTTAAAGTAACTTACCCAACACTGTGTACCGTAATGCTAAAAATGAAAGAAAAAAACATTAAAGTTACGTGAACCGGAAGTCGCTGAGATGTTTGTTTCAGTATGTTGATGTACTTTCATCTGAAACAGAATATTGAGTGAGTGCGATGCTTTCTTTTTGCGTATCATTTCTCTTATATAAGGGTAAGAGGGGCATGGTTACAATATTCATCAAAAGAGAAGAACCACCACTCCAAGCACAGAAGCAAATGGTCAAACTTGTATTGTATTGAATAATACAAACCCTTTTTTTACTGGACTAACTTGCATAGATTAATATTTATTTCACTTTAAAAAATAAACGTTACATATGATATGGAATAATATGTACCCGAGTGTATTTATATGCCCAAAGTGTCACATAAAAACGTAAAACTCTCAGCATTGTTGGGGTAAACAAACAAAGCTTATTTTGTTTGTCATTCATATGTTTTATGTCATGGCTGTAATCATTTAACAGTTTTTCCAGGTCTCTGATGGCAAAGACAGTTTAGACTTTGCACTAAGCTTAAACATTTTGGATGTCTGTAGTGTTACTTTTGTTGACCTACTTTTAACAAAAATGGCACTTTATGCTTAGCACAGCTTCGTTATTTACAGGGTTCTCGCCGGTCTCCACATACACCCACAGATAGTGCAAGCACTCACACCCACACTGACACCCTGAAACGCCTACCACGCTTGCACATTTCAACAAGGGAAAGAATCAAAACGTGTAGCCACATTATATACAGTTTAACTGCTTTTCTGAAGATGTTTCACTGCATTTTCAAAGTAGTTAATTTATTTAGAAAATTCATCTGAAACTAATATTATAAACACTACTGTTTACATACACAGGGTTAGTATTTATTGTTAAGGCTTGGTTGTGTTTATATGATGCAAAGCAGTGTGTGCTCATGCTTCATTTGTAGAAAATCACATTATATTTTCATTTACCTTACGTTGATAATATAAAGCTACTCAGCTCACATGAAAAGCATAACATTGTAAGCACTTCTTTCTTTGTGTTGTGTCCTTTGGAAGCCCAAATACAGAAACAGAAGAAGCTCTGTGGAAATAGCAGCATTTGAAAGGCATTTTAGTTTTCTCTGCTATAACATTGCAGCACCTCTGGCCACACCCCTTTGCTGCACGTGTTGAATATGTTTGTGATCTCACTAGTCTGGATGTATTTTTTGTTGTCCCCAACTTTGTTCGCTGTAGGCTTTGCTAAGCTAACTCTGTAAAAGCCAATGTCTCCCTTTGCATTGAACTTTGAGCATATTACATTCAGAGATGTTGTTTATCTTCACACAGCTACATTACACATCATCTAAAGTTTAATATATGATATCGTAGTGGACCACCCATTTAAAAAAACAAATTCAATGCTTTTATTTAGTAATACTTAATTAAAATACTTATTTAGCAAAGATGCATTTAATTGCAATTAAAAGCGAGTGTAAAAAATGTCATTCAAAAATATTTTTTTTCTTTTTAACTTGTAATCAACAAAAGTTCTGAAAATGTATGCAGAGAAGATTAAGGTCATAAAAAAAGAAATGGTATTAAGAAATGTTTCTTGAGCACCAGATCAATATACTGTAATGATTTCAATAGAAATTATTTTCTGCCATAGAATAGAAAAATAAAAAAGGTGGATATTGGTTTTTGGTCACTTTCTAGCACAACTTAAAATCAACCAAATATTAACGTCATTGCATATCAAAATAACAATGTCTTTTAGACGCTGACTAAACATTGAATCTTGGTCAATTGATGTCTTGACCTAAATCTAACCTAATCTTAACGTCTTATGACTTTGTGGGTAATTTCAACAACAAAAAAAACTATGTTTATTATTTACACAGTGTTTTGGGGGCTTGAAAACAAATAGTTTTTTAAAGTAATACGATTGTCTTTGTGGAAACCTTAACAAGGGGATTTTGTAGAAACGGTGAGATCATGATCAGTATACATGGGTCATCACAGTCAAGTAAACTTGGAAAGCAGCTTAGAAACTCCACAATAGTTGTCATGACTTTCAAAAAAGAAAAAATAACTGTGCGAGACAAGATAACGGATAACGGAGATAACGGAAACCAGAGACTGATAACCCACCCATAGACTCTGCATTAGAAACACCTCACATAAGCCTTAACTTTTTATTTATTTATTTTTTGCCAATTTGATGAAAAGATGATAGAATACAAGGTATGTTTTATTACATTTTTAATAAATGTACATTTACAGTCAGAAGTCAGAATTAGTAGCCCCCTCTGGATTGTTTTTTATTTTTAAAATATTTCCCAAAAGATGTATAACAGAGCAAGGAAATTTTCACAGGATGTCTGATAATATTTTGTCTTCTGGAGAAAGTCTTACTTGTTTTATTTCAGCTAGAATAAAAGCAGTTTTTAATTTTTTAAAAAACATTTTATGGTCAAAATTATTAGCCCCTTTAAGCTATATATTTTTTTCGATAGTCTACAAAACAAACCATTGTTATACAATAACTTGCCTAATTTCCCTAACCTGCCTAGTTAACCTAATTAACCTAGTTAAGCCTTTAAATGTCACTTTAAGCTGTATAGAAGTGTCTTAAAAAATATCTAGTCAAATATTATTTACTGTCATCATGTCAAAGATAAAATAAATCAGTTATTAGAGATGAGTTATTAAAACTATTATGTGAAAAAATTAGTTGGAAAAAATCTCTCTGTTAAACAGAAATTAGGGAAAAAAATAAACAGGGGGGCTAATAATTCAGGGGGGCTAATAATTTTGACTTCAACTGTATATATTGTCAGTGCCAACAATCTAGTTGTGTGAGTGCATTGACACACATAGCACACATAGAGTTCAATAATGTAAAAGTCATTCAGCCTTTTCATTTCAGGGGCATAAACCGCTTCATTCAGGTCTTTTTGTAGTTTAAAGCCCTTGTCTGCAAGTGATCCAACTTAAAGAATCATTAAAGCCTTCGAGAATTAATTGAAATGAGTTAATGTAGCAGATGATTACTGACCTTGCAATCAAATCATTGCTACTCATTTCATGAATCATTGGCTGCAGGTTAAAAAAGCACAGTAAGTGAGTTGTGAACTGTTGATGTTTTTTGTATTGACACAATTATCCATTCAGACTTATTTTCGCTTTTGGTATTTGACAGAGTAATAAACTACAAGTAAATATTTGACTTTTTCAGTCAGCCTTTGTGTTTACTTTAAGCATGGACTGTGATAACGTTCATAGACCCAGCTTATGTTTACTTTCTGCTTCCTGTCCCTCAGGCTCGCCTGTCCTATATTCGAGTGAAGTATCTCTTTCTCACGTGGCTTGCTGTGTTTGTGAGCAGTTGGGTTGTTTATGTCCAGTACTCCACGTACACTGAGCTGTGCAGAGGACGAGAATGCAAGAGCATCATTGTGAGTATGATTGTTTCTGTTCGTTGCAGTTGTTTTCAATTTAAATAAAAAAATTATGGTTGAAATGGTTGAAAATTGTTAACCTATATAGTTAGCATAAGAATATCATAAATTAGGATAAAAAATGCTAGAGAAAAAACATCCCTCAAGAACCTTACTATCTGTCATTTAAAAGATAAAATTGAACAATAGAATCTATTTACAATTGCATACAAGACTTTTATAATAATAATAATAATCATCATTCATTCATTTTCCCTTCGGCTTAGTTCCTTCATTAATCTGGGGTTGCCACAGCGGAATGAACCGGCAATCTATCAAGCACATGTTTTACGCAGCGAATGCCCATCACCGGGAAACATCCATATACACTCATTCACACTCATACACTACTGACAATTTAGCTCACCCAATTAACCTATAGTGCATGTCTTTGGACTTATGGGGGAAACCGGAGCACCAGGAGGGAACCCACACGAACACCGAGAGAACATTCAAACTCCACACAGAAACGTCAACTGACCCAGCTGAGGCTCGAACCAGTGACTTGCTGTGAGGCGAACGTGCTACCCACTGCACCATGTGCAGCCCATAATAATAATATCAATTAAACCATTTTATAAAGTTAAAGTGAAAGTAAAGTCCTAATGATTGATGAGTCCTTGACATTTTTCAAGGTGATTTGTTTCCCTATTATTTTGTATGGTTTATTTCAACGTGAACATGCATTCAGAGCTTGTATTCATTTCATATAAATAACTTGCGCAGGGCTAGTGGGTTACATTTTATTGCGTTGCACTGCTGCATCTGGTAGACTATAAGTGCACGAAGCGAGTTGTCACACCGTTGATAAGGTTGATATTTATGGTACCTAATAATTAATGTTTTTTTTTTTTGTTTTTTTTTGCGACTCAATGCTAAATGAAGCATCAAACGTGAATGATTTACATGTTAATTCAATGCAAAGATGTTAATTCAATGCTAAGGATAGACATCCTGCGGCACGATTCACGCGTATGAGGCAGCACGAAACATGTAATTCGCACAAATGAAGCAGCGCGAGTTGAGTGTTTTGCGCGATTGACACGATTAACGCGTGAATTGCTTAAGTTGGAAAATCTGAACTTTAGCAGAGATTTGCACCGCGTTAACCAATCAGGAGCTTGCTGTAGTATGTGCATGCATCTATTTACATGCGAATAGCGCTGTTTATGTGCACATGCCGCATCTTGTATTATCCATTACGTGAGAAGAACAGGTTGTGGTGCACAGGTTCAAATGCGCGTGTCTGATAGTGAATGCGTGACTGAGAGCCCTAAATTAAGCCGATGTGTTTGTGCAGCTGTGTTCATTTTCATTTCAGAGTCAACATTTCTCTGTGTTCTTCCCTGCTCATGGCCATGTTGTTTGTGTGTTTCTATAAACAAATCGATGTCAGACACTACATACACGAGTTAATCGATAAAACCGGTTTATCGTCCAGCCCCAGTCCTAACAATACTAATGCAAAGCTGCAACTTGCAATAAGAGTTGAGATATAATGTTAAGTCATTGTCCTAACCATCTGTGGCTGCGACGCACAAAATTTCTATTTTAGAAATGGTTTCCATTACAGCGGTGTTACGACAGAACAACAACATATACTACCATGGCAATCCGCTTGTTAAGTGTGACATTACGCGAAGTATGTGGAGACTCATCAAATGGTAATAAACGTTTACAAAGCGCTGTAATACTTTCGCTATATATATATATATATATATATATATATGCCAAAAATGTCAGAAAGTGATTCATTTTTTTATAAATTGTTAAAATTTTGGTGTTTGTGATGCAGCAAGTTCAGAGACCGATGTGTACACTATGATTTTATTTAAAATTCACTTTAATGTGTGATGGGACTAAAAAGTGGTCATAAACTAATATTTTCTCAATTCAAATGAGTAGCAACTTAGATGCGGGAAGAGTATTCCATACATCACCGATACGTCACAACTTAACAAGCGGATTACCACCTCAGGTACTGATTATGTGCTTTATTCAGTGTTACATGCTACTAATGTGTGTTTATACTAATGTGTGTTTACATGACATTTACTGACATACTATTGAAAGCAGCAGATCTTAAAATAACTAGCAGAGGGTTTGAAAATCAGAACTGTGAATCGGTGCAAACTAACTATATCAGTCACTCGGTGGTCTATTAATAATGTTTAAGAGGTTTAAAATGTATTATTTAAATTAAAAGCCTTTTCTATTTCTTTGGGAGTGCAATGGCTGGTATTTAAATGTTTCTGTCGTGTCATGTTTGGTGCAGACAGACAAATTGCTTGTTGCTGGAATCTTGTTGCGTCACGTGTTGTTAGAACACTGTGTAAGGTGAATAGAATCAATTATGAACTTTAATTAATGTGCAAACATACAATGTTATTTTTTCAGTCAGTTCCCCTGCAGCTCATTTCCTTAAGATGAACTTTAAATAATATAAATTTTTCTATCTGCTGTTTAATAATTATTAGGCAAAAACCTGAAAAATATATATATTTCAATATTGGTGCAAACAGTACATTAAAGGGCACCTATGGTGAAAAATCTACTTTTCAAGCTGTTTGGACAGACATGTGTGTAGATGTAGTGTATAGACAGTCATGTTGGGGTGATATAAACACACCCAGGCCTTTTTTTTTTTCAAATTTAACCAATTGGACCAATTGGAGCGGTTTTCAGATCGACCGCAACTTTACGTAGGAGTGCGGTCCCCCCGCAATAAAAGGTGTGTTCAGTTCGCTAGGATCATCAATCATCATCAAATGTGATCAAGAATGAGTTTTACGAGTTTAAAATGTTTTAAAACGTGCATGTGTTTAATGAATTACAGCGATTTAGCTTAGCTTTACTTAGCACAGCCGCGTGTCAGAACAATTATAAAGGAAGACGCTTCAATCCCGGTTTGTGGACGTTAAATCATGTTTATTTTGTACGTTAACATAACAGATATCTATACAGCAGTGAGGATTAACCTGTATCCTGTCACATATGTGTGCGAAACTCTCTTTCTCTCTCTCTCTGTGTGTGGGTGTCTGCGCTATGTGTGTGTGTGTGCGTGTCCTCGCTGGGGGTGCACGTGAACTTTGTAATGACTTTGTGTGTGACTCATGGTTGCAACTCACAAAAAATGCATCAAATACTGATTGGAAAAGTTCTTACTGTAGTATTTCTCACAAACGCGACGTGAGATCTGCTTCCTGAGGCAGCCGAGGGTGGCGATTGCTAACAGGCACTTGGGAACGGTGGGCGGGGAAGACTAGCCTTAAAGGCCCAGTACAAAAAAACAGCAACCAAGTTTTACCGGTTATAATACAGACACTTCAGACAGCTCTAACAAATACTCTGATGGTTGTTTTGAGCTCAAACCTTACAGACACATTCTGGGGACACAAAAAACTTATATTAAATCTGAAAAAGGGGTAACCTAGGTCTAATCACTGAAAACTTTCAATAGCTTATAAATCATATCTCATAATTAAATTCTGTTGACCAAATTAGCTTAAGCATTTAGATAAAACATCTTATGTGCTTTCTGAATAAAGTAAAGTTATCTGGGTTAAAAATAACATTATACCAGGGTGGGTACATGATGTCAACTTTTGTTTTTGGGTGAACTCTTCCTTTAAGACTTAAAGAGACAGTTTACCCAAAAGTAAAATTTACCTCATCATTTACTCTCCATTTTAAACTTTATTTTACAATAAAAAGGCTTTTTATAGATATTTTGAAGAATGCTGCTTGCTGGCACCCATCGGCTTTCAGAGAAGGAAAAAAATACTATGGAAGTCAATGGGTAAGAGCTACCAGCATTCTTCAAAATATCTTCTGTTGTGTTCAGCAAAAGAGAGAAACTTGAATAAGTTTTTAACAAGCGAATGACGAGGAAATGATGACAGAATGTTCACTTTTGGCTGAACTATCCCATTAAATGGGAATGGGAAAGGATTTGTTTACAATGCAACCCCACAGCCCCATCTATTGGGGATGTAGTGAAAATGTTTCTCCTGTGTTTATTGCCATTGCACAACTTCCTATCACAATGCTGGCTTCCAGGTATTTGATGACATCCTTATAAGCCCATTGAAACAGTCTGTCCTCTTCCAACAGTGTGACAAATACAGCAAGGGCATTATTGATGGCTCGGCCTGCAGCAGCCTGTGTGAAGAAAGCAAACTGTACTTTGGAAGGTGCCTCTCCACCAAACCAAACAATCAGGTATGACACACTCACCAATGAAACTAAAAAAGATGTCCTTTCAGCAATGTCCAACACACATAAACCGGCTAAATGAGGTCTTCAGAATCACTACAAACTTTCTGGCTTGTTTGTTGGAGCTAAACTCTGCAGGAAGCAGGCACTCCTTGTTTTGAGCTTATCCAAATTTAACCACAACCAGCAGTTTGCATTTGTTCAGATTGCTTTCGTAGTGTAAATACCAATTGGGTCAAAAGTGTTTGATTAGCCACATATGACATACCTAGTCTCCGCTCAACAAAAAAAAAATGTTCATATGGTACATGTTGTGGCAAGTGGTGTAAAGAAATTAAATACATGTACTATAGTGGCCGAGAGAGCTTAACGTGCTGCAATTTTAGAAAACTCGTGCAATTACAAAAAACCACAGCAAATTGAGAAAAGATGTGTTTGACAACACACAAGCTGCAAATCTTCACAACACAAACACATTTTTAAAAAACGCAACGCATTTTCACATGACGCAAACAAATTAATAAAATGCACTGCGTTGTCCAAATTTTTTGGAATCGGGTTTGTCAATTAATCTCATGTTTTATATTTATATTATATACAGTGCATCCGGAAAGTATTCATGGCACTTCACTTTTCCCACATTTTTTATGTTACAGCCTTTTTCCAAAATGGATTAAATTCATTTATATCCTCAACATTCCACACACAATACCCCAAAATGACAATGTGAAAAAAGATTTTAATATAATAATATAATTAATATAATTGTTGCAAATTTATTCAATATAAAAACCTGAAAGTATTCACAGCCTTTGTTCAATACTTTGTTGATGCACCTTTGGCAGCAATTACAGCCTCAAGTCTTTTTGAATATGATGCCACAAGCTTTACACACCTGACTTTAGGGATTTTGCCCATTCCTCTTTGCAGTACTTCTCAAGCTCTATTAGGTTGGATGGGAAGTGACATGGTACAGCCATTTTCAGATCTCTCCAGAGATGTTCAATAGGATTTAGCTCTGGGTTCTGGCTGGGCCACTCAAGGACATTCACAGAGTTGTTATGAAGCCACTCTATTGATATTTTGGTGGTGTGCTTTGGGTCATTGTCCTGCTGGAAGATGAACCATTGCCCCAGTCCGAGGTAAAGAGCACTCTGAAGCAGGTTTTCGTTCAGGATGTCTCTGTACATTGCTGCATTCATCCAAAGACTGTAGAATACACAAGACGTGTCACTCGTATACTTTTGAATGGGGAAAAGTGTAACTGTCAATATGGCGAGTGAAGCCCCGCCTTCTAGTACAGGAGCCAATCAGCGATGGCGAATAAAGCCCGCCTTCTAGTACAGGGGCCAATCAGAATCAGAAAGAGCTTTATTGCCAGGTATGTTCACACATACGAGGAATTTGTTTTTGTGACAGAGCTTTCACAGTGCAACAGAATTTCTGAGACAGGACAAAAAACAGATAATAATAAATATGTTTTAAAAAAATAGAAGTAGTGAATGTAAATATACAAATTGACAAGTGTATGTACAGCTATATTACTATATACAACGTTAAATGTGCAGCTGTTATGTGCAAATTGCCATGTAAAGTGTGTTAAATAAGTGTATAAAAAGTGTATAGCAAGTAGTGATGGTTGTTCCACAATTATTATTATCAAGTGTTCATGAGATGGATTGCCTGAGGGAAGAAACTGTTTCTGTGTCGGGCTGTACTGGTGCGCAGTGCTCTGTAGCGTCAACCAGAAGGTAAAAGTTCAAAGAGGCAGTGTGCTGGGTGTGAGCAGTCCAGAGTGATTTTGGCAGCCCTTCTGCTCGCTCTGGATAAGTACAGTTCTTGTGGAGTATGATTCGCTCAGCAGTCCGAACTATTCGATGTAGTCTTTGGAGGTCGGATTTGGTAGCTGAGCTTGACGTTGTAGTTTGTGATGAGATTTATTGACGTGCAGATGACTGATTCAATGATGGAAGTGTAGAACTGTTTCAGCAGCTCCTTTGGAAGGTTGAGCTTCCTCAGCTGATGAAGGAAGTACAGCGTCTGTTGAGTTTTTTGACAATGGAGTCAATGTGAGTGTCCCACTTCAGGTCCTGAGAGATGGTGGTGCCCAGGAACCTAAATGACTCCACTGCTGCCACAATGCTGTCCATGATGCTCAGTGGGGGAGAGCAGGGGGTTTCTCCTGAAGTCCACTATCATCTCCACTGTTTTGAGCGTGTTGAGCTCCAGGTTGTTGTGACTGCACCAGACAGCCAACTCCTTAACCTCCTGTCTGTAAGCATCACCGTCCTAAAGGAAGCCGATAAATGTGGTAAACTTCAGGAGCTTGACAGAGGAGTCCTTTGAAGTACAGTCATTCATGTACAGGGAGAAGAGCAGTGGGGAGAGGACACACCCCTGGGGGGCACCAGTGCTGATTGTGCGGGTACTAAATGAGAATTTTTCCAGCTTCACCAGCTGCTGCCTGTCCGTTAGGAAGCTGTTGATCCACTGACAGACAGAGGTGGGCACAGAGAGCGGAGTTAATTTGGGCAGGAGAAGTTTTGGGATGATAGTGTTAAACACCGAGCTGAAGTCAACAAACAAGATCCTCACATAGGTCCCATATTGACTGCATCATCCACAGACCTGTTTGCTCTGTATGCAAACTGAAGAGAGTCCAGTGAGGGTTCAGTGATGTCCTTCAGGTGGGCCAGCACCAGCTTTTCAAAAGACTTCATGACCACAGATGTTAGTGCCACTGGTCTGTAGTCATTTAGTCCTGTAAGTTTGGGTTTCTTTGGGATGGGGATGATGGTGGAGCGTTTGAGGCAGGAGGGCACTTCACACAGCCCCAGTGATCTGTTGAAGATCAGGGTGAAGATGGGGGCCAGTTGGTCAGCACAGGATTTTAAACAGGCTGGTGTTATAAAATCTGGGCCTGGTGCTTTTTTCCATCTTCTGTTTCTGGAAGACCTGGCGCACCTCCTCTTCACTAAACTGAAGTGCAGGTATCGGGGAGGCCGGGGGTGGTGGAGGTGTTAATAGTGGCATGAAGAATGGGTGTGGGGGGGTTTCTCAAACCGGCAGTAAAACTCATTCAGGTCGTTTTTCAAGTCATTCATTGCCTACAGTGCTGGGGATGGTGTCTTGTAGTTTGTGATGTTTTTCAGATTTTTTCACACAGATGCTGAGTCACTGGAAGAGAACTGACTGCTTAGTTTCTCAGAATAGTTCCTTTTTGCGACTCTGATCTCCTTTTCCAATGTGAATTTGGTCTGCTCATACAAGGCCCTCTCCACATTCCTGTAAGCAACCTCCTTGGTCTGACGTAGCTGTCTGAGTTTTACAGTGAACCATGGTTTGTCATTGTTGTATGTGAGTTGAGTCCTGGTAGGAATGCACACGTCAGAAACTGATAAAAGATGTTACAGTCTCTGTGAGCTCATCCAAATCATTTGCAGCAGCTTCAAAAACACTCAGTGTTTTGACAGTGAGGTCGAAACAGGCTTGCAGATCTCACCTGAACGCATTCCTCGTCTCCGCACCTGAAAGCGTTTGAGCAGCACCGTGGCTCCGTCGACTACAATGTCCAACAAAACATCACACAAGTCCAACTCTGGAAAAATATTTGGTGGATGCACCCAAATGTCCAACAATTTGTCTCTGGTGAAACTAATCGTAGGAATTTGACTCAAGACAGGACAAACTAACAAAAACAACTGCAGAGCACAGCACGGAGGCAGCCATCGTCGTCGGTGCCAGCTTTTATAAAAAATAAATAAAAATCTGTGATCGTTATAGAATGACAATTATCCGGGGGAGGGGTTCGGAACAGATGTGACTTTCTGCAGATTTTATTTTGTGTGATACGAACATTTAGAAATGAAACTAAATAGACAGTTGTTGTTTGATTTTATTGGTTATTCATAATATGAAATGTAATTGTAAGCTTCGCAAGTAGTTTTGGAGAATTGTTTTTAGAATGTTTCCCCATTTAAACAGAATGCCCGTGCATACTGTCCGAGGCGTTTTAAAGATGGCCGCCGAGTGAAATGACTTGCCCTAAAGGGACTTTGATTCATCTTTCCCTCTATCCTGACTAGTCTTCCAGTTCCTGCTGCTGGAAAACATCCCCACAGCATGATGCTGCCACCACCCTGCTTCACTGTAGGGATGGTATTAGCCTGGTGAAGAGCAGTGCCTGGTTTTCCCCAAACGTAACGCCTGGCATTTACTCCAAAAAGTTAAATTTTAGTCTCATCAGACCAGAGAATTTTGTTTCTTATGGTCTGAGAGTCCTTCAGATGCCTTTTGGCAAATTCCAGGCAGAGATTGGCTTACGTTTGGCCACTCTACCATACAGGCCTGATTGGTGGATTGCTGCACAGATGGTTGTCCTTCTGTAAGGTTCTCCTCTCTCCACAGAAGAATGCTGGAGCTCAGACAGAGTGACCATCGGGTTATTGATCACCTCCCTAACTAAGGCCCTTCACCTCCGATCACTCAGCTTAGATGGCTGGCCAGCTCTAGTCCTGGTGGTTCCAAACCTTTTCCACTTACGGATGATGGAGGCCACTGTTCTCATTGAAACTTTCAGAGCAGCAGAAATTTTTCTGTAACCTTCCCCTGCCTTGTGCCTCGAGACAATTCTGTCTCAGAGGTCTACAGACAATTTCTTTGTCTTCATGCTTGGTTTGTGCTTTGACATGCACTGTCTACCCTGGGACCTTGTATAGACAGGTGTATGCCTTTTCAAGTCATGTTCAATCATCTGAATTTACCACAAGTGAACTCCTATTAAGCTGCTGAAACATCTCAGGAATGATCAGTGGAAACAGAATGTACCTGAGCTCAATTTAGAGCTTCAAGGCTAAGGCTGTGAATACTTATGTACATGTGATTTTTCAGGTTTTTTATTTTTAATAAATTTTCAACAATTTCAAAAAATCTTTTTTCACATTGTCATTATGGGGTATTGTGTGTAGAATTTTGAGGAAATAAATGAATTTAATCCATTTTGGCATAAGACTGTTACATAAAAAAATGTGTGAAAAGTGATGCGCTATGAATACTTTCCGGATGCACTGAATAAATGTATTGCCCATGAATGGCAAATAATTTAACTTTTCACATAGAAACGCCCTTAGAAGAAAATATCACTGATGTAGACATTGTGTTGATGTGCTGTTCTCAGGTGTATACGGGCAGCTGGGGTGACCAGGACGGTGTCATCAAGTGTCAATTAAGTGACGTCCTGCACTATGAGCTGGGAGAAGAGCTGGAGCCAAAGAAAGAGATCACACTCTTTGAAAAGCCCACCCGAGGAACATCTGTGGAGAAGTTCAAAGAAATGGTTGCAAGTCATTTAAAGGTTTGGATACTTTTTTTGTAACATTTTTGTAGAAATAGTTGGCAGACAGGGGTGACGCGGTGGCTCAGTGGTTAGCACTGTCGCCTCACAGCAAGAAGGTCAATGATTTTGGTCCCTCTTGTTCCTTTCATTTCATTTAGTATTTAAAATATTAATTATAGTGTAGACTACTGTAGGACTGTGCAGTGAACTAAATATTTTTAGGCTACATATCCCCTAACTGAAAAACGAATGTGAAAATGACGCAGTTGCGTTTTTGCTAAAATTATTAAAGTTTTTTTCCTTTTAGAGCTCAAGAGAGTTGTATTTAAAGAATTAGTTAATCAAAACTTGTAATGAATTAGGCTGCTCGTCTTCATGTTACCCACTAGTCCAGGTTTCTGCCGTGTAAGTTGAGTGCGCCTCCTCCACCGTGTGCGCCTTTTAAAGGCTATATGGGCGCACCTGACCTGACGCGAGGCCTATATATAGTTATAATTACTCGCCCTCATGCCATTCCAAACCCCAAAAAATTTCAGGAGCAACTATGGTCTCAAGAGTTTAGCTTCAGGCCTAATTGGACAACTCGCCTGAATCAGCTAATCGAGGTCTTCATGATTAGGCAAACATGTTGAAACTGAACTCAAAGGGAAGTGGCTACTGCTTTATGGATGCACTTCTAGTAGACTGCTTTGCTTTCACACTTGGCTTGTTTGCTTGGTCTCCATTTGACTGTCAGGTCTGGAATTGCTTGGTAACAACTATACAGACAGGAGAGGATGATAAAATTAATAATGTTGATAGCGTCACTTTTGTACTTTCCCCAGAGTTAACAGAGAATCGGTGTGTTCAAGCCACATTGAAATGATTATATAAAGGACTTGAATGGCACTGCGAAGGTGTAATTACCAATTGGGATAATATCTTATTAGAAAATCTTGTGGATAAAGCATCTGTATCGACTGTAGATTTGTTGAAATGAAAGGGATAGTTCACTCAAATTTACTCACCCTCTACTTGCTTTAAACCTATTAAATACAGTAGTCATTGCCATCTTGCAAAGTTACTTGAACACACTTGATCACTGATCATAATCACATCATAATAAAGCCTTCTGAATAGGAACTGAACACTGCAGTACACTCAGAGGAGTGATGTGATTGCTTTGCTGATGGTCTCCAGTGAGTTGGCTGAAATATTTTGTTCAATCATTTATGATTGAAGCAAGCACGGTTAAAGGCAAATTTATACTTCTGCTTTGAGTACATGTGGTAGGTCTGGTGTAGTCGCATACTGGTGTATATACGCATATTATATTTAATGTTGCATTTACATTAATGCATTTGGATCCCAATTTAGCGATTGGGACTCCAAAGCAACTTGCACACTCTTGAACACACACCCAGAGCACTGGGCAGCCTGGGGAGCAGTTGGGGGTTTGGTGTCTTGCTCAAGGGAATCACCTCAGCCGTGGTATTGAGGTAGATATTTATTTTCTCTCCCCACCAACAATCTCTGCTGGAGCTAGGACGGGAACTTGCGACCCTTGGATCCCAAGTCCAGCTCTCTAACCAAGGGTTGCCCAAACTTGGTCCTGGAGGGCCAGTGTCCTGCATAGTTTAGCTCCAACTTTCTTCAACACACCTGTCTGAAAGTTTCTAGTATACCTGGAAAGAGCTTGATTAGCTGGTTCAGGTGTTTAATTGGTGTTGAAACTAAAATATGCAAGACTCCAGCACCAAGTTAGGGCAGCCCTGTTCTAACCATTATATCATGGCTGCTCCTTGATGCACATCTCTCAAAAAATGTAACAAGTACAAGTCACAATGATCCAGAAATCTTTGATTGGACGCCTTGGTAGTGACGATGAGCATGAGTGGTGCTGAGAGCCATATGAGTGGAGCAAGTGTTTAACAAGTGTCCCATGAAGATATTTGGATACTTTAGTTTTGTGTTAATTTTATGATTTCTTCCTTGAATGAGTGCAAGTTTGTGCCACTGCTACAGTAGCATACCAAGTTTTTCTGGCGTAAAGCCAAAATACAGCCAAATAAACTTAGTACATAGGAACATATAAACCCTAATCCCCACTAGCGTTTCTTAAGTGTTATTGCAGAGCTGCACAGACAGAACATAGACCATGTTTACACTGTCAGGTCTTGATGCCCTATTCCAATTTTTTGCCTGGATCTCATTTTTTTGCCAGTCCGTTTAGACGTTCCTTTAATTGTGACGCATATCCAATTCATGTGTTTACACTTGCCACACAATTTATGACGTCGTGTATGCGTAAAGGCGGATTCTAGCATCTGCGCCACACTAGCCACGATGGAAGAAATTGTCTCGTTTTCAGCTCTGCAAAATATGCGAAATTCGCCCAACTTTAAAATGTATTGAGGGGAAGGGGAAAGGGCCGTCATCGCAGCTTGCGCCTATGGTTTATATATAGTGTCCTCCACCATTCAGAGGAATTTGAGGGTACAAAAGAGATCTCAGGTCTGTTAGGAGCAAATTGTGACTACTGACCACTTTCCTCCTCCATGTTTCCTCTGTTGATGTTATTTACCGCGTCGGCGTCTCCACACACGCTCTTCCTTCTACATCATTACACTGCAGAGAAGTACCACAATGTCGCAAGTTTAATGATGTACAAAACGAAATGCCTTAATAAATCCGATCTGCCTGTTTACATGATAGTTGCATTGTCGCATATCTGATTTATTTTCACATATGAAGGCCTAAAACCTATCTCTGAATATTCGAAAGCATGTTTTTTTTCGTGTTTACATGGTCATCTAAAAGATCCGATCTGTCACATATGTGCAAAAAATCAGAATTGGGTCACACTTACCTGGCAGTGTAACGGGGGCCATAGAAGCATAAATGCTTACAATGGCGTCAGCTACGCGCAAGGTTTTCATCATGGGGTACGCAGATCACTCTTGTTGCAGTTTAAGTCTGGCTCAAGAAACATTAATATGGCAAATTGTCAGCTGCCATGGTTAGTGGTTTGCGCCCCGATTTAGCACTTTCCACTGCAAACTGTATTGAAGTTGGATTCAATTCATCAGTATCAGACATCAGTCTGGGAAAACATAATTAGCATTCAAATGAATCATACTTTGATGTCCAAATGATAAGCATTTCACTGCATGTCGTATTGTGTAACAGATAAAATCAGCAGTTCTGGTGTAAAAGAACCCTTATAGGCTGAAATCACTTGAACATAAATTGCTGAATGTTTACAAATGTCATAATTCACACTCACTTCCTTGTTTTGGTTCCCACAGGCAAAAGTTGGAGAGCAAGCTAACCTGTCCAGTTTGGTTAGTCTGATTCTTTCAGTGGCCGACAGCAACAAAGACGGCCACATCTCTCTCCCGGAGGCCAAGTCTGCTTGGGCTTTACTGCAGCTCAACGAGGTTCTGCTGGCAGTGGTGCTCCAGGGCCGAGAGCACACACCTAAACTGCTGGGCTTCTGTGGGGACCTGTACGTGGTGGAGCGGGTTCCTCATGCTCCACTGTTTGGCATCACCTTGCCATGGCCCATGGATCTGTGGATCCCCACGGGTATGCGGCGAAGCATGGACCAGTGGTTCACACCATCCTGGCCCCGCAAGGCCAAAATCTTCATCGGCTTGCTGGAACTTATAGAAGACATATTTCACGGTACCTTTGGAAGCTTCTTAATGTGCGACATGAGAGCCAGTTCGTTTGGTTACACTGACCGCCACGACCTCAGGCTAGTGGACGGTCGGCGTGTAGTAGCTGAGGAGGCCTTCAAACAGGCCATGATCCTCCAGCGCTGTAAGGACCATGAGGACTGCGTGTACGGTGCAGACTGTAGGACTTCATGCGACCTTTCAGAACAGCGCTGCACAGCTGAGGTGGCTCAGCCCAATTTGGCACGGGCCTGCGGAGCAATGAAGGATTACCTCCTACGAGGAGCTCCGTTCCATCTGCAGGAAGAGCTGGAGAAGCAGCTGTACGCCTGCATGGCTCTCAAGGGTTCGGCCGAGCAGATGGAAATGGAGCACTCGCTCATCCTCAACAACCTCAAGACCCTGCTGTGGAAACAAATCTCACACACCACTGACTCCTGAAGAGAAGCCAGGGTGGGAAACATTTAGATCAGGGGTGCCCAAACTCAGTCCTGGAGGGCCGGTGTCCTGCAAAGTTTAGTTCCAACCCCAATCAGACACACATGGGTTAGGTAATCAAGCTCTCACTAGGCTTTCTAGAAACATCCTTGCAGGTGTGTTGAGGCAAGTTGGAGCTAAAATCTGCAGGACACTGGCCCTCAAGGATAGAAATTGGGCACCCCTGATTTAGATTCTTGAATGTCTTCTGAAGCACTTGAGGCCATTTTCAAGATGGCTGCTGGAAGGTTAAGTTGCTGGAAATAAAGGCTTTGATGCTGAAGTTTTCTTTCTTGATGGGGGGGAAACAAAACGTAAAAGTGTGAGGAATTATTTCTCAGGCTCAACTTTGAAGTTCACATTTCCGTTTCATGCTTTGTCGTCATACACAAGTGATCGATGATCATGTTTATTCTACACTTCCTTCAGATGTTATGAAGGAGCAAGTAATGCTAACTTTGCATCCATTGTTGGATGCTAGCATAGAAAGCGAAGGAAGGCACTCGCCACTGACTGTGGTTGTGTAAGTCTCGTATTGTAATGTTTGTCACACATGAGCACAGCAAAAAGAGCCATAAAAGAGCCATTTTGAAATGGACATACTAATGCCTTGATATGCATGTTGCCAGTGAGTGTGTGTTATTTTGAGTTCGATGCTTGTGTGTACTTTACTTGGGTCAATTCTCGGAAATGATCAGACCAACCACTTTTAAAAAAAGGTTCAATTTGTTAACATTATTAGTTATTGCAATAGCTAACAGCATTTATTAATTTAGGTGAATGTAAATATATACTGATGCATTTTTAACGTTTGAAACGTCAGTTGTGCCAAACTAGTTTAAACGTCATTGATTCGTCAAACACAAAATAATTCAAAGAAAATTCAAATTTAATTATTTTTTATCCTACCATGAAAGAAACTGGCTACAGTTACAAACATTCTTCAGAATATTATCTTTTGTATTCAACAAAAACAAACTATAAGAAGTTTTGGAGTTTTGATTTGTGGGCGATTTTCCCATTTAACCTAGATTAAAAATGTTATGGAGATGTGATACCTACTGCATTAACCAGTGTTAATCAGATTAATCTTTTTTTGCTAAGTGTTGAAATGTTTACAGGAGTCTTGCGAGTTACTACAACAACAAAGCCCTACTCAGCCATGATCGTTCACAGCGTTGATCATTATTTATTTCTTATGTTATTTTAGTTTTAGTCCTAAGGCATGTCTATTAAATACAAAAAAAATAGATTTCAATCTTACGCTATATGAAATGTCTCCCATCGCATTATAATGTACTAATGAATGAAGAAATGAAGAGGTGCTTTGTTTTTTGATCAGCCATTTTCAATGGATGTTTTTGATTGTTTGTCGAACTGCTTCAATTTTGTGTATTCATAAATCCCACTGCTGCTGACTAAGACTTTAAACGGAGATTTTTATAAAAGTTGATTGCATGACTTTGCACATTAAAAGTGTTTCTCAAATCTACAGTTTTTGATGTCGTGCTTCACCAATGACCACAAGCACACCATATTCTTTCCAAATGATTTATTTGGAAAAGGTGCACACTTTCTTTGGAGCCGTTGACGTTTGAGTTCTTCAGTCGTCTTCAGCAGCTTCCTGAGCCCGGAGGAAACTGGCCTTTTTCTGGGCCACGCGGTCTTTTCTCTGGGCCAGAGTGAGCTTGGCACGGTTCCACCTGCAACACAGATGAGAAAAGAGACGCACAGATTATAGCACAATCTATTCAGACTAATGGCTCGTTTTCACTGAGTGGTACTGAACGGGTCGGTACAGGTCACTTTTATCAGGCTTGCATTTCCACTGCTAAAAGGGAACCAATGGTACTCTTTTGGTGGGTGTGGTGTATGACAAAGTTTCAGACGATGTCATTTTCGCTCAAGGAAATGTATACAATAAAGCTGTACGGGTCACTTACATATCACATGAGAAGCACTTCTCACAAAACAGACACTTTATACACATAAATACTTCTGTAGAAATGTTTATTACTAATTTTTCTATGAACATAATTTGATTATAACTGCAGATCAATGACAGTGCGAAAAAGCCTACTGTAATGTGCAATTATATAAAATAAACAAAATGCAACATATGAACACATACAGACCCTTACAGTCTCTGATATGTTACCAATTACAGAAAAACTACACACAGCATATATTTAGTCCTTATTTAGGTTCAAAAACAACACCAAAAATAGCCCACAGTAAGAGATCTCTAATCTTTGTCTGTAATCTTCAGCAGCACATGTAGCCTCTGTTAGAGAGCAATTCCATCATTCTGAGTTCACAATAGTCCAAAAGGTGATGATAATAGTTAAACAGGGCAGTTTGTTCATGTTTTAGGTTGCTGAAAGCATCATTTTCTGCTGTTTTTACGGCTTCTCTTTTGTTTTTTCACTCTCGCATTTGTTCCTTTCTGAAAGGATCGGATATCAAAGCGCTTCAATGATCATGAGCACGTTATTAATATGAGCTCAAAAAGTTTGTTATTTCAAATATAGACGAGATCGTGAGCTCTCTGGACAAAGTGAAACCGCTCGCACTTTTAGTTTTGCTTGTAAAACAACAACAGGGCACAGCAGAATTTGTTCTTCTTGGCTTTGTGGCTGTACATCAAGACGACAAGGTTTGTTTGAGCTCGGGTCGACCATGGCTCGTTGTTATATGTATATATTATTACGGTGAAATGTCTCGGCTGTGTATTTAAAACATGCCGGTTCCTTTGTTTACATTCTGGCTTGTTGCATGAGCGAATGATGTCTCACTGTTCAGCTGTGCGTCTAAAAAATGGTATGGTTTGGTCCCGTACACCATTTGACAGTGGAAACGGCCATAGAACCATACCGTACCACTCAGTGGAAACGGGATATTAAATACACTCAGGTGAAAAGGTTAAGACACCTTATTAGCTATGCTTCCAACCAAAGACGCAATATGTGCATAACTGGGATATCGCATATAAGATGTGCGAATAAAGCAGCGTTTCCATCCAAGTAGTCAAAGAGAACAAAAACGTCACTTCCTGATTAACTGGCACCAAATATCAAAAGGTAAAAACGAAATTTGCTGCGGTAGGAGAAGCTGTGTCAGTCTTTTCTTTATTTAATAAATGCACCTCAGAAGACAATGCTGACACACAATGAACGCATGTTTGCGTTTGAAGATGTGAGACACACATAGCACAGGGGCTCTTGACAGTCCAACATTTCAGATGTTTCACAATGTGCTCAGTCTGCTGGTTTGTCCATTCGCACATATTTTTATCATCACATGATCTCTTACAACAAAATCAAATGACCTTTTTTAATGCACATACTGGAATTTGTTTGGTAAAAGTGTTTCCATCGTAGTTTATGTGCATCTTTTCTTGCGGAATAAAAAGTTTATCCTGCTCAGTTATGTGCATATATTTTTATCCACATTTTCAAACATTTTACGCATCTTGCAGTTTCCATCAACCATTTTTTTAAATGCAAAAAAAAAAAAAATTCTATCTCCAAAATGCACATAAAAATAGGTGGATGGAAACATAGCTATGATTGACATCAAACAGACATGGGTGCTTCAGCCAAATTTACACTAGTTTTTTCTCCATTTCTTGGGTCCAAATAAACTGAATGAGCTGAAAACGAGCGAAAACTGAAAATGAGTGCTTTTAACTTTCTCCCCTCAACCTCCCGCTGGCCTGCAGATACCCATACTAATGGATGCTGCTCTCTCATTGGCTGTAGGTAATCGCATTTCTTTATGATCTCATCAGTCTCTCAGATTATTCTGGACAAGTTTTGGAGTGTTTTTGGTGGCGCTTATTTTTGTAAATTTGCTGCAATGTTTATGATCAATGTCTTGTTGCATAAACAAATTTTCCAAATGTTAAGACCTGCCAAAGATCAGATCAGTTTTTATGTTTTGCCATTGAAAAAAATCTAAATTTCATAGGGTGTCCTAACTTTTTGACTTGACACTAGGTTATAAAAGAGAGGAAACATCAATATTTGACATGCAACTCCAAAAATAAGCTGCCACTAAAGTATATCTGCATCATCTTCAGATTTTGCCATCAGATCAAAATGAGGCAGACACTGTCAAGTCTCATGCCAATATCAATTCTATGACTTCCAGCTATAAGAAATAATAATAAAGCTTGAGAACGCACCTCTTCTTCTTGACTTCTCTCTTGGGCTTCCTCTCATGAACAGGGTTCTCACGGATAGAAGCATGAGCCTTCTTGTACATCTCTTCAATCTGCAGGAACCAGATGATCATGTAAAAAGTCGGTGGAAAATGTCAGGTGGAAGTAGGACAAATCAACAGTTTACAATACTACACAACAGACAATAATTCAACTAAAAAATGTTAAAGTCTGTATGAATTCAAAATTTACAAAGTTTATTTTGCTAGCTCACATTGATATTCTTTAGGTGAACAATTAATCTGTGCAAATCCACTGAAAAAAAGAAGTTTGTTTTGGTAATCTTCAATCAAAATCAGACCATTTTCTTCCACGTTTAAAGAGATGGTTCTTCTCTGATGATGTCAGTTTTACGGATTCAGCCATATTCTAAACCACACCCCTCTTACTGTTAATTTGCTAGAAGTAAATGATGTGCAAAAAGAAAGCTCCGCCCCTACTCAATATTCCCTTTCAGATGGAAGTACATCAACATACTGAAATAAAAGTCTCAGCGACTTCTGCTGCACGTAGACTTTAAAGTAAAGCGTAGCAATCTGTGTATTTGAAAACAACTGAACCAAAAAAATGTTTATGTGATGTCATATTTAATGTGGTGAATTTATTCTAATGATTAACAATTTTAATGTTTTTTATGAAAAAAAATACAGAATAAAATACAGTATCTCTGTACAGAAGCAAACGTTTACCCTGTTAACAAACGCGTCCTCAACTAAGGCATTGGCTATGATTGGCTACTTGGCTATAATTAAATTAAAAACATTCAATTTGCAGTAATCAAAATGAGAGGAAAAAAACTAAATGAAAATAAATGAGGTGAATAAATAAAATCAGTCCTTTTAAACCAATTAAATTTATGATGATTTCATTCTAAACCAAAAGCAGGCATATGTTAGCAGTGAGGCAGTGAAGAGCTTTCTTACAGATTCAGGTGTGACGCCATTCTTGATGAAGCGGGAGAACTGTTTCTTGTACAGTTCCTCATCCTCCTCCATCAGAAGGCTCATGTACTCAGACACGTTCAGGCCCAAGATGTGCTTCCTGTGCACCTCCGCATTGAACTCCTTGCTTTCAGAGTCGTAGCCCGGGAACCGCTTTGTGCTGAGAAAGAAAGTTACAATTTCTATTAAATGACAATTAAGTTATTGGACAAAACAGCACACTTCATTTGCTCATTTGACTTACATGACAAAGATAAAAAAGAAAAAAATATTGCAGAAAAAATTGTATTAATCAATTTCATGTCTATCATTTTATGTATTAGAGACAAACACTACAATAGGGTCATCACTATTGGAGTATGAACCTGTGTATTTTATGTTTTTCCACCAAATTGTATTTGTTCAGAGCAGAAAGGCTGCTGTTCTCAATAATGCTTTTAATAGTCTCATTTTGGAATATTAAAGTGGATCCAAAATTGTGGTCAAAAGAGTCCCATTAAAACACTATTTAAAGAGAAATGTTAGACCCTCCTCTGCTAGTGATCTAATTACTTATTAGTGACTTCAGATCATCAATAGAGGTAAAGAATATTTTTAGGAAAATATTTAATGCTTTCATTTAAAAAAATTGCTCAACCCAGTATGCATTAGGAACGCACAAAATATCTAAAAATCAGTATATAAAAGTATCACAACGAGATCAAAAACATTTTTGGTACCAAGCATTTGTTTTGCATGAATAGGTCAATCAGATGGGCTCTTTCTATTATTGTATCCATCTCCCTAGTTAGTATCATCATGCTATTGGCTACAAAGATAAACCAAGTGCATCAGAGCTGGAAATAAATACTAATGTTGGAAATCAGGCACGATAAATCGTTTTTAGACAATTTATTTTCAAATCGCAAAAGCTGTGATTATTTCAATTATTACTATGGTGAGGGAGGTTAAAGCGATACTTGTGGATTCATCAGCTGTGATAACCATGCATTATTATGCCCATAGACTGTAACTGCAGCCGTTTTTCTGTATCCACGTCACTCATCAGTCAATAATGCCAGTTTAGAGCCAATAGCAACCCATTTTGTTGAGCGCGTGAACACAATGACCAATCATAGGCATTTAAGAACTCACTGGACAACGCTCAAAAAGCCAGCAGGATAATATTTACATTAGTTTATTTGCTGTAAATGCTCATGTTGTCCTCTGTGCTTGTACTTGAGTGTTGTTTGATATATTTAAAAAGTATTTTCTTTGAGCAGGTAAAATTAAAGGTACAGTTTATATATCTGACTGCTTGTATTAAATATATATGAGCAACTCCATGCAAATGTCATTCTTGCCATTAAAAAAATGACCTATTCGCTAAAATAGCAAAACCGCTTCTTCGTTTTTTTGTGTAGGCTTGTATTTTATAGTGCTTTAAAAATATTTTAAAAAGTTCCTTTCAGTGTTTTCAACCAATTATATTGATTTACAAAAGTCACACAAGTGGCAATTTCACATCCATAATGGAGAGATGTCACACATATTTTTCATATATTAAGCTTTTTCCTTATAAATGTAAAAACGTAAAATCAAATAAAATCAATAATTTTTGTTTTATAGACTGCCAACACTTATCCTTTTGATTAGCATTGTTTCTTTCAGGTTGTGCAGTTTAATTCACAGAATTTCTACAAAGTATGTTGTATACTGTAAACTCGCACTTTTTTCATCACATCCATAACGCATGTTTATTTTCCAGATTTGAAATATAAAAAAATGTTCTGCTCCCATAACTCTGTGGTTAGCTGTTTTGGAAAATATAAACAGATGTTTCAATATAATGTTAACATATACTTTCTATGTGAATTTATGTTTTGAGATTTTACTGCAAATGTCACATCCATAATGCTCATATAAAATATTACATGAAATATATTTATAAATTATACATTTTAAAACAAGAGGTCTTGTGCTGTGAAGAAAAATCTAAAATTGTGTATGGAAAGCCAAGCACCGAGAATGTCAAAATTTATGCGAAAAAATGTGACAATCTAAAGGTTTTAGATGTTATAAATAAAGGTTTTGTCTATATATAAGATGTTTTATAGAATTAATTTAACCGAATTTAAAATACTGTAGTTATTTTCTAAAAAAAAAATTGTTTTAAATAAACAGTAGCATAGTGTAATGTACTTTGTGATTATTTATGCTTGGTCTTTCTTTGGTGCGGTTAAAACCACTACATCAAACCTGTAGCTCTTTTATGAAATTATAGTAAATTACATATTATATTGCAAATTTGATCAGATAAATCGTAATTAGATCTTTTCACTAAATGGTGCAGCATTTAAATGTCTAACCTATTCAAATCGCATGAGATACTAAATGAATGGCAATGCACAATCTGAACAGCAGTGGGTCTCATTCACTAATAATTTTGCATTTTTCACATTTATATGCACATTTTAGCTTCTCACAAAAACACCTAATCCCAAAACATCCATTAGCATAATATAAGCCCAAACCAGATCCAAGGGCATCCCCCAAAGCAGCACTCATCCAGAGAAAGACAATTACAGCACGAAACAAAAGACAGAAAAAGAACTTTAACAATAATAAACATGAGGCTTTGCCTTCGGAGGTTGAAGCAATTTTAAAAAAGCAGCATAAATCCCTAAGGACAATCTAAAGTGAATGAACAGCCATTCGTCACTCAGCAAACTATCCGTGGACTCGATAAAGTTTATTAAAGCAAATTTATAGGTCACACTTTATTTTGATGGTCCGTTTGTTGAATTTAAGTTACATTGCATCTACATGCCGACTACTTCTCATTAGATTATAAGTAGACTGTTAGGTTGGGGTTAGAGTTAGTGTAAGTTGACATGTACTTGGAAAGTTTCTTATAGTCAGTTAAATGTCTGTGTAGCAGCAGTATTAACAGATATTAAGCAGACAGTCTGCTAATACTCAAATGGACCATCAAAATAAAGTGTTACCAATTTATATATTTGGACCTCTAGTTGGGCTGTATTATTGATTTTTAATGTCTAGTTCTTTTTCGACCCCATTCCCCAATAACCCAACTAGATATAGAATTATTCATTCATGCTTATAAAGCCCCAGGCATACATGATTGCATACGTTTGGTACAAACTGTTCTTGAATTTTTTTTAAAATGCATTTAGAGTGATTTAATAAGTTTTAATGAAGCATTAATTATTCATGAAAACGTCTGTACGCACATTTCAGATGAAAATGTGTGCTTATGCATGTTTAGTGAATGAGACCCATTGTGTGTACTCCAAACTCACTTAAAATGCCCAATAGCAGTGAAGAATCTGCAGCAGATAGTTTAAAGCACAGACGAGTGTCGGCCCGCATCATCTTTTTATTTAATGTTAGGTCAGCAATAATGGCAATTTTAATGGAAAAAAATGTCATTAATAAATATACAATGAAAAAAACACAAACAAACGAATAAATAAAATATTTGACTTTAATATGTGATTAAAAAAAATCCACTATTTTTCCTGGTGACACTATGCTGAATATCTACCAGTTCTACCAATATCTATCAGTTCAGCCTTTTTCTATTTTATTTTCAATTTGTCATAAAATTGACAAAATTATTAGACAAAATATATATTTTTTACTTCACAAAGATGTGCAGCATATGAGAAATAATAAAAAGGCACTTGTTCATTTCTAAATGGATCTAAAATTATTTTGGTAGCAATGTGTATCCTATCAAATCGTGCGTTGAGCCAATCATTACATCCCATACGTGTTTTAAAGTAGAAATGTTTGCACCCTGACAGTTTAATTTAGCCTGAATTAGATCTAACTAGGTAAAAAAAATATATTATCGGTTTATTTTAGTATATATACATTTGTACAATCAACATTTTAAGTGGATCAAAATATTTAATCAAATATTTTTTTTATGTAGTTAAATCTACGTTTTTATGTAGTTAAATCTATTGATTCATTTCAAAGGTTGGCTACTATACATGCTATTCACCATATGGACTGACCTGTGAGGGATGGACAGTCCTCCATCCACTGCTCCTTTAAGAGCTCCAAACACCTTGTTCCCTGTGGTGGTTCTGGTCAGACCAGCATCCAGGTAGCAAGAAAAAGCCCCTGGCTGGCCATCAATGCTTTCCACATTAAACTCGTCGCCCGTCACCTCAACCTGGCCTTCGTAGACCTTATCCAGACCAAACTTATTCAGCAGCTGAAAGCAGAAAACAAGTCTAAGTTTCACCCTACTCTTGAGATTTAAATTGCACTGAAAGATGACCATGGAAAATATCAAGTAATTTTACCCTGCGTGCACACAGTAAACCGGTGCAGTAGGCCGCAGCGTAGTTGGTCAGTCCACAAGCAATGCCATATTTTGGCAACTCGTGAGAGTAAGCAGCGCAGACGATCGCGTCGCCTTCAATTTTGGCATATGCGATCTGACAGAGAGAAAGAAATCAATTTTACTGATACATTCAGTTATATAATTCAGAAATGCGGGTAATGATGACACAGAGGAAGTTCATACCTGGCAAACAATATCCCTGTTGGAGAACCGAATGATCATCCTGTACTTCGGTGTGTTGTACTTGTTCTTATCCTGGATGACAAGGCGCTTACGGGCAAAGTAGTCAGTTTTCCCCTCTGAAACAATCATGTTAGAAAACAGTTAATAATAATAATAATAATAATAATCGTCATCATAAGATTTTTTTTGCTGGTCTACCAATGTGGCTTTAGGGTTTCTGCTGGCTTTATGGTATTGATGGGAGAAACTAAGCTTTTCAAAGCTTTTAAACAACTGAACCAATTGCTTTGCAGAATGATTCAGTTTTGAAACGTTCAGATTCAGATTACCACATACTGGAGCAGCCGCTGGTTTAAACCATGTAAATGCAACAAAAACTAGGCAAAACTTGGATTAATGAAATTATGACTTATTATATAACTTAAATCTAGGGCCAGACGGAATCTGCAAACATTTTTTGCTATTTCTGTGCACAATTGTGTTAAAAATCTGTGGATTTATGCAGAATGAGTTTGGGAGTTTCATAACTAAAACCTTAATATACGAAATAAAATATGAATACCTTTTTAACTTGTATTTAATGTTTACAATGCAAATTAGATCCACTTTATTTGGTAAACAAAGCAAGTCTTCTATATAATATCTCCACTAAAAGAAAGAAAATATTACTTTACAAACTGTATTGTAAATACATTATATGAATATGTTCATATTAGTCAATAATCATACTGAAATTAATTGGAAAAACTGGATGAATATAAATTTACACACATTTACACAAGTAAATAAACAGAAACAATGATGGGCAAAAAATCTGTGGAAATCTGCGTGCGCAGATTCCGTGTGGGCCTATTTATATCTTATCTATTATAATTAAATATTAAGAGTCTGCATAAAATGAAGAATTGTCAAGGTTTGTATCGTTTGTTCCATTCTGGGCTCTGCTAAATGGGACAAGAGTCTAACTACTATTTTTCCTTTTCATTTTACAAATGTCTTGTTAAAATATCCACAAACTCAAAAAACTGATCTGATATCAGGTATAAAAACACTACTAAATCAATTAAGAGAAAAACCATAGATTTTATAATGACTTAATAAAGTTGTTTACTGGACTTACGTGACCTTGTCAAAAAGAATTGAGATAAAGTTGGTTTTATATTCGCACATTCAGGCTTTTTCCTTAATAATATAATTTCAGAAAAAGTATTATTTGCAAATTCTAAATAGGGAAATCATATTTAGAGCCAATGACTGATAACATTGTTCACTGTCAATTAAATATTCATACTTGCATGCAATTTCAGACCCAATATTCAAATTAGCGTGGTAAACAATATAGGGACCGTTAAATGAATGAATATGGGAATGTAAATCCAACTTTACCTCAATCCAAATAGATACATGCTTTGAATCATTGATTAAAAACAAAACACTTCAGAGTTTCGAAGCTTCGTGAAGCTGTGATTAAAAAAGCAGCCATCACTACTTTACGGAGGTAAATGTAAAAATTATTTGAAGTAATTTGTTAGGAGCAAGTAATAAAAAATTTATAATTGTAAAGAAAAACGATCAACATATATCTCAAAAGGGGTGTAACGGATCACTGTTGATCTAGGATTCGTACGGATCACAACCTATGGTTCAGAACACACATGACCCGCAGATTAATAAATTTTTTTACTGG
This sequence comes from Danio aesculapii, assembly GCF_903798145.1. Lineage (NCBI taxonomy): Eukaryota > Metazoa > Chordata > Actinopteri > Cypriniformes > Danionidae > Danio > Danio aesculapii. The sequence continues at coordinate 12,400,267 of NC_079436.1, read as the reverse complement.
TTGATTAATCCTAAATTTGTAACAATCATTCAAATCACATGTATGAAAGCATATTTCCTGTAAAATATAATGATGACTGAAGTGTTGTGGTATTCAGGATGTGGTGAGTTTCTTATGTTATTAAAGGTGTTTTCTGTCACTACTTGTTAAGCCTGCATTAATGCATTTAGTGTAAGCTGCACGATTAATCAGGATCAGGATCTCAACACCCATGTAAAATAAATTATAAATGATGGTGATTTGTAGGGCTGCAATTATTTTAATAATTGAATAATCTGTCGATTATTTTTTCGATTGATCGTATTAAAAAGAAAAGCATTCATTTCCAACCCTTTATTCAAAAACAGCTAAAATCTTTAGAAAATGCACACATGTTGTCCTTGAACATCCCTGAGCTATTATTATATAATAATAATAATAATAGTAATAATAATAAAATTAAAAATGAGTGTTGTCCTATTTTCAATTCAAATATTAAAAAAAATCTTAAATCAAGATACATACTAGACCAGGGGTCACCAAACTTGTTCCTGGAGGGCCGGTGTCCTTCAGATTTTAGCTCCAACCCTAATCAAACACACCTGAACGAGCTAATCAAGGTCTTACTAGGTATTTTTGAAACAATCAAGCAGGTGTGTTGAGGCAAGTTGGAGCTAAACCCTGCAGGGACACCGGCCCTCCAGGACCGTGATTGGTGACCCCTGTACTAGACACATGAAATAGCATAAGAAATTATGTCTTGTTTTTAGAAGAAAAAAAAAAACCCTCAAAATTAAGTGATCGTTTGCTTAAAACAAGAAACATTATTTGCCATTGGGGTAAGAAAAATAATCTTAATGAAATATAATCTCAAACAGAAGTTTTAAGCGTCACTTCATTTTCTCATGCTATTTTTCTTGTCTAGTCTTGATTTAAGATTTTTTAGATGTTTGGACTGGAAACGAGACGAAATTACTAAGTAAGAAAAGCTTTAGTCTTGCAATGCAAACTAACTATACCACTGTTGCTTTACCCTTTCACTGGTGAGTTTAATATATTCTATCTGGCCCCGGGAGTGAGTTTTGTTAGGTGCTCATTATTTTAGAATGCTCATCCTTAATGTTTCCGTGGCGAGGTGTCATGTTTGTCATGTGAGACACCGCAGCCACACTAGCGCTGTATGACAGATGTATCCGTTTTACTATGCCTTTCCGTTTTAACACAAAATATTCACACACTTGCTCATCATGTCATCAACTACTTGATATTCCAATTCACAAAAATGTGTGTGTTTTGTTGTTTAAAAGATGTATAAATGATCTTGATCGTGATCTATAACGTGAGACGGGGCATCACCATGTTTACTTGCGTCCGGTCGTATGCCTCATTCATAAAAGCAGAACACGCAGGATTCAGCACGTAAATTCACCAGTTACTCCCAAAATGCATGCAAGCAAGCTGGGAGAAGAATAGATTGAACTTTACTGTTACTTTCAATACGTGTAACTGATATGAATAATACACATCGGCAAATTATATTTGAATGGATTGTAAGACTTCCATAGACTTTCTTGTGTGTTTTACCAACTCTAAATGTATTGTTTTACTAGTACTTATATGTATTTACATATCTTAAACATAAAATAAGCATTGAGTGGTTAAAAACGCTGCATAATTGTGATAAAATGACATGTCTTTCTCTGGCTCAGTGCAAGCCAACGAGCCAAAGCTCAGTTTGAATTTTTCACGTCATGCTTGCCAAAGCTGGATAACAAGTAAACACCAGCACCAGGGACATTATATTTCAAAATGGAACAAAAGCAGGATTCTGTAGTGATTTACCCTGCTGTTGCTCCCTTCCTCACTATATATCTTTCCTCTAACGTGACCTCTGGTCATTTTTTTTGTGCTCCGTCCTGTCTATGAGGTGCCAAACTCAGCTGGAATCAGTGCGCGAGAGAGGCAGAGTGCTTCACTCCGCCTCGTACTCAACTAAAGTTTTTTTTTTTTATAAGCAAACGTCTCCGCATCACGCGACACCATGAACCGATTATGAAATAAGTTCCCAACACTTTTAGTAATAGATTTTAACTGATTTAATTGATTCCTTGTTGCAGCCCTAGTGATTTGCATGTGTTTATTAATCCTTCGAATTGCTGCATTCGAATCTGAAAACGCAAAAATTAAAAAAAGAGATTGAATTTTTAGTCTTTTGAGTTCGTTATGAAGTTACAAACAGTCAAATAACACAGAAGTACTGGGATAACTATTTATAGTTTAAATTTAACCACTGATTTTATGGTGTGGTAATCACTGTCATGTGCATTTAACCATGCCACTCAAAAATGAAAGTTGTAGGCAGCTATTACATTATTTAACCAATAGGTGGCCATCAAAAATATGCCACTGAATAATTCTTAAAAAAATGCATCTAGCAATGAAACAAAGTTTTATGAGTGAATAACTGAATCCTTTATTGAAAATGAGACTTAATATAAATGTGTTGTACAAATTATGTTAGATTTAAACATTTTGCATTATCAGCAACAGTGGTAACTGAATTTTTCACAGTACTGAATTTCACAATTTTTATACTTTTATTACTTTCCATTTTATTTTAAATGAAATTACAGGTTCTAAGTTCTGTTTGTTAAAACCAAAAGTTTCTTGCAGTACTGTTTTTGTAATAAATGGAAAGCAAATTGCATTTGTCTCCCTCCCTATTTGGCTGATCCGAAAAGTGGTTCAATCCATGACTAAAATACCATAACTTGATCCGAACTGTGAGATTTGTGATTCCTTACACCACTAGATCTCAATGACTTTTTTTAATGATAAAAGAATAGCTTAGGATGTCTCGTTTCTACTGCAAATGTCCAAAGATTCCTAAATCAAGATCTATTTGTTTTTACTACGAAAACAGAAATTAAAAAGCAGCCATAACATTCGTTAAACTGATGAAAATTAAGTGTATAATTAAAACTAAAATACCAGTCATTTTTAGTGCATTGACAATCATATTTTAAACACTCATTTTTTTTCAGTCTCTCAAAAACCGTTTAGCTGCATTCATTTTCCATCTCAGGTTAATGCATTTTGACGTGATGTTGAGATATTTGTATTGGGAAACAAATATTTAAAAAATAGTCGGTTTTTGAGTGAAAATTGGTTTAAGTGAAAACTTTATGAATGCAAGACTTTTTTACAGGCTTACTTTGTAGGAGGAATTAAGACTTTTTTAAGACCCACAGAAACACGTCTGACCAGATAAAACAACTAAAAATACAGTCAGGCCAAGACAGACAATTAACTTGAATTATTTTTGGTTTTATTTACTCAAACACAAGCCATTTCATTTTGACAGTTGATAACATCTTTAACAAACGATAAGAAAACACGTCGACATACCTCTCCTTCTCCTGAACTTCACCTGGTATCTCCTGAAATACGACTTGTTCTTAACAACCTTAACGAAACCCTGAGACAAACAATTTTATTGTGAGTTAAACTGTTGACAAACAGGAAAGTCAAAGTGAAATTTCCTCTATATCAGCCAAACTCATGACAACAATGAACACCTGCGACAGCAAACATAAATACCTACGAATAACAAATATAAGGCACACTTATAAACATCTTCTAAAGGGACGCATTTATTTTTCAAGCTTTCTAAATCAACATCGGGAGCTATTGAGGGAAATGTGCCTTTGACGTTTGCACAGCGACTAGACGGTCGATTGAATCTAACACCATCCAGTCGCTTCCAGTGTTCATCTGTCATGGGAATCGAGCTGAAATAGTTGATGAGGGAATGTAACGAGCAGAACGGCGTATTTTGGGGATTTACTGACCATTTTGTGATCGTTTGTTCTCCTTTAGGTTAGGAGACTGAACTCTTCAGACTCCGATACTGCTCCCGCTGCACTGAGAAAAGGAAGTTCATGCAGCGCCGTGACCGGAAATACAAAGCACGCGGAGATAAAAGTCGTGCGCCCCTAACGTCTTGGAGGAAACACTAATAATAATAACAGGTCACCGGACGTTTATCTGCATGGGAACAACACTAGCTCGGCATATACCCTAATATAAACATTTATTTTACCCCAGTATATTCAATGGAGTTTCTGTGCTAGCCTGCTAATCCTGACGGCACACGTGTGAAAACAGCTTTTCATCTTGTTTTATGCTTGAACAGCTAAATGAATACTAAAGTCTGTTTAACTGATTGTATTTTAATGACATTACAACATCGATGTTGTAAAAGGAATCGTATACAATTTAAAAAACTCACATTACCATTCACCGGAAGTTTATCAGTATCGGAGAAACACTAGCTGTGCATATAGCTTATTAAAATGGAATACTTTATTAGATTATTTTTTGTTATACACAAAAGAAAATATTTTGAAGAATGTTAGAATTGCCATTGACTTCGATAATAGGAAAAAGAAAATTTTGTCTGCATTAATGTTATTCTTTAAGACAGAAAATAGTGTAAAAACAAAAATCACCATACTTCCTGCTGATTAAATTGCATATTGCAAACTTTTTGTAGACCTTTTACACATTTTCTAACCTGTTTATTTTAAATATGGAAATGAGGCATTATTTTATTAATTGTATGCTAATTTGTGTACATTAATATCTAAAAATCTGAACATTAGATTCGTTTTTGACATATGGGATTTTACAGAGGTAATTAGGGCATCTCATTTAATCACTCAATATAATTCTGAAACAAGGTTGGGGATGAAAGTAATGTGGGATAAAAGTAACAAATTGATTTTCTCGAAGCTTTGGCAACATTTGTTTTCCAGGCTATAACAGCACATTCAGCATGCAACCCTTGACAGAGATGCCAAATATCACACAATTTCGAGATTGTGTCCCGCGGTTAGGTCTGTTAATGTTATTGCAGTTATTGTAGCGGTTCTTTTTTCATAATTACAAGTTGTTTCTCTTTTCATGTGTCACAGTAATCCGGTTATTTAGTGCAATAACACATCAAGAAACACTTAAAAGTGTATGTTGAATGCTTTTTTTTTTTACAAAAACCAAAATACTAAAATCTCAAAGTTGAACGTGCATGAAAAAATGTGTTTTTGCCTACAGCGTCAAAATGAATTTATAAATAAGCAGATGTTCATCAAGACAAAAACTGATGTTGGCTTGATGTTTTTACAGTTATAGTGCAAAAAATAAGTATTTAACGCTAAAGATTAAGGGGAAAAAGTAAAGCACTGTGAATACTTTCTGGTCAACACTGTATTTTATTCATTAATTCAAAAGAAACTGAATAAAGAGGCACTTCCTTTGTGAAAAAGAACTGTCAAACTTTCTAATTGTAAAGGTTTTATTTAAAAAAAAAAGCTTTTCCAGTCCATTTCAATCACTTTATTTGTCATTCATTAAGGAGGTATGCTTATTTAATGTATTGACTAATAAAATCAGCTTCATTTTCACAATGATTCAAACTTTACATCTTAAAAATATACCGGAAACCATGATAGTGCTAACAAACTGATTGCAAGTATTCACAAGTTGCAATGTCAGTAATCGCTTATGAGGGCCAAACACAGATAAACACAGAAGATAACAAGTGAATATGCATTAGTTACAATCATGAAGGATTATTAATCTTAGATGAGTAGTAAAATAAATGTATGGTAAGAGAGAGAGCAAGAGAGAGAGTTGTAGAGTTGTAAACAAGCTATGTTAATTTGTCAACTTCCTTAAAAATAGGGTGTGTGATAAGAATAAAAGTTCAAGTTAGCGTCGAAACACAGCTCTGTTGAGGTAAAAAAACTTTCCTTTTGGTATCAGTAAATGATTTATGCTTTAGCTTGTCTGTTAATATTTGTCTCAATGCAGCACAGCATGAAATGAACCGTGCAGTTGCTTCTCTTTGCAGTTAAACTGGTTAAAGTCCCCCAGGTGAATGTTATCACGGATCCATATTTGTCAGCTAAAAAGAGTGAGAAGTTGTAAGAGGAAGTTGTTCACTCGGTTAGGGTCACTTTTAAAAACAAGCTCCTGAGTCACGGGCAGAGCTGTTATTTTGAGGAACTTTGACCAGCCTGTGAGACTTTGTTATAAAGCAGCATGTGATTCTATTGTAGTTTTTTCCTTTGTTAAATGGAAGAACCAGGTATGACGGCTAATGTCACAGGAATAAGTTTGACAGAGACCAGAGCAATTTTGTGGAGTCATTACACCCACAAATGACAGGAGTCCTGCAGACTGGTAAGAAATTCCACTTTTCGTGATAATGAGGATAATTCCTTCAACTTTCCATCACATATAAACAGACAATCACATTCTTATATATGTTTCCATAACCAGAAATCTTCACGACTATGCATTTTGTCTGTCTCTGCCATTTTAAATGATATTTGTAGCTTGTTGGAGATGGTTGTAAGACTCTGAGTATTAGAGATGGACTCTTTGACTGTTTCCTCTTCACCGGGATCTGAACTCAGCACAGATGAGATGAAGCTACTTGCGAAACTAGAGGAACAGAACAGGTCATTTCTTCACACTCACCCCACACTGTTTCCTACAAGCTAAATACAAAAAAGTTACACATTACATTAGTGACAGATCAGTTTCTAAAATGTGTGACCATGTGACCATGTGTTTTTTTTGTGTGTGTGTGTGTTTTTACAAGTCTTGGTTTAAAGAAACACATTAGTTTAGTTTATGTTGTTTGTTTGTAAGTTTAATTCATTTTTGGTGATAGTAAACATTAAGCATCTTAGATGAGTTTCATATGTGCTCAGCATAAGAGTTCATCCCTCACAGATTGCTCTTTTAAATTAATATATTCCATGTGCTATATGATAATATTTTTTTTGCATATACATTAGAGTAGTCAGTATCAAAGCCAAAACTGGAACTAATATCAAGAAACAAAATAGAAAAAAAAAAAAAAGAAAGAAACAAAAAAAAAAACACTATATATAAATATATATATATATATATATATATATATATATATATATATATATATATATATATATATATATATATATATATATATATATATATATATATATATATATACACACTCACCAGCCACTTTATTTGGTACACTTTACTATTACCTACACTATATTTTGGTTCATATTGACATGATAGCATCATGCAGTTGCTGCAGATTTGTTGGCTGCACATCCATGATGGGAACCTCCCGTTCCACCACATCCCAAATTCTGGTTACTGAGTACAGTGAACTCACTGTCATGTTCAAGAAATCAGTCTGAAATGATTCACGCTTTATGACATGGCGCGTTATCCTGCTGGAAGTAGCCATCAGAAGATGGGTACACTGTGGTCATGTAGAGATTAACAGGGTCTGCAACAATTCTCAGGTAGGCTGTGGTGTTAACACGATGCTCAGTTGGTATTAATGGGCCCAAAGTGTGCCAAGAAAATATCTCCCACCCCATTACACCACCACCACCAGCCTGAACTGTTGATACAAGACAGGTTGAATCCATGCTTTCATGTTGTTGATGCCAAATTCTGACCCAACCAACTGAATGTCGCAGCAAAAATTGAGACTCATCAAACCAGGCAACGTTTTTCCAATCTTCTATTGTCCAATTTTGCTGAGCCTGGGTTCGCGTGGGTTTCCTCCAGGTGCTCCGGTTTCCCCCACAGTCCAAAGACATGTGTATATTGGGATGGCTAAATTGTCCGTAGTGTATGAGTGTAAGTGAGTGTGTAAGGATGTTTCCCAGAGATGGGTTGCGGCTGGAAGGGCATCTGCTGCGTAAAACATGTGCTGGATAAGTTGGCAGTTCATTCCGCTGTGGCGACCCCGAATTTAATAAAAGGACTAAGCTGAAAAGAAAATGAATGAATGAATAATGGAAATCGGTAACTATTGACTTCAATAGTATTTGTTTCTCCTATTATGTAAGTCAGTGATTACCATTTTCTAACATTCCTCAAAATATCTCAAAAAAGAAACTCATAAAGATTTGGAATCACTTGAGGGTGAATAAATATTACATTTAAATAGTAAATGTTTCACGTAAATAGCCACCTTACACTCAAAAATATTCAGGGATACGTTTGTTGATTGACGCTAATTATTACTAGTATAAGTACAAATAAGTACAATATCATCTTACTTCACTTGCACTCAGCACAGGCTGTTTTCTTCATCAGGCTGTTAGAGACAGACAGTAAGTCTCTCCACTCTGTAAATGGACTCCTGCGAAATGCCACTTCACCCAAAACCTTCTTTTTGGAGGAGAACATATGGGAGCATGTCATTAATGAATGGGAAGACTGGAGCAAGAGAAAAGTGGGGCAGATCAAGGTAACACTCATCCATGCAGCATCACTCCCATGTTATGATTCCAGTCATGTGTTCAAATAGACTGTGACTGTATTGTCAATATTTTGTCATGTGAGCAATATGATAGTTCTGTCTCAGTTTGGCTTACATTCTTAAAATTAAAGGTTCTTAAATGATATTGATGCTTTCCATGACAAATCTGTAATATCCTGTAATATTCCATTTGACAACATCTGTTTTAACTAAAAATAAACATTTATCAGTTTCTAATAGTTTGTGGTGTAAAAAAGTGTTTGCCCCTTGCTGATTTCTTATTTTTTGTATGTTTTTCAAACTTACACTACCTGACAAAAGTCTCGTTGTTGATCCCAGTTGTAAGAGCAACAAATAAACACTTGACTTCTAGTTGATAATTTAGAAAAGTGTTTGAAAAAGGTAGATTTGTCCAATAAATCATCTGCTGAGCTAAATCCCAATCATCACAAATACTGCAGAAGACCTATTGGAACCTGCATAGACCCAAGATTCTCAGAGAAATCAGTCAAGTTTGGTGAAGGTATAATCATGGTTTGGGGTTACATTCAGCATGGGGGAGTACGAGAGATCTGCAAAGTGGATGGCAACATCAACAGCCTGAGGTATCAAGACATTTGTGCTGCCCATTACATTACAAACCACAGGAGACGGCAAATTCTTCAGCAGGATAGTGCTCCTTCTCATACTTCAGCCTCTACTTCAAAGTTCCTGAAAGCAAAGAAGGTCAAAGTGCTCCAGGATTGGCCAGACTAGTCACCGGACATGAACATTATTGAGCATGTCTGGGGTAAGATGAAGAAGGAGGCATTGAAGATGAAACCAAAGAATCTTGATGAACTCTGGGGGTCTTGCAAGAATGCTTTCTTTGTCATTCCAGATGACTTAATATTAAGTTATTTGAGTCATTGCAGAGATCTATGGATGCAGTCATACACAATATTAAATATTTTTCCACTGCACTGTGACTTTAAATTTTAGTCAAAGATGCACAAGTAAACACATTCAGGTCAGGACTTTGACCAGTCCACTCCAAAGTATTAATTTTGTCTAAGATGGATATGACCTAAAAAAAATTCAAAAGTTTGAACTGCTACTTATTCAAACTACTTCAGACTGAACTAAATTGTCAGCATCCATGTTTTTTTATTGACTATTTTTTATTAAGTCCAGTCCTTGAGTGATCTGTGTCTGGTCCAGGTGTTGACCAGAAGGGGTGTCCCGGCTCAGCTGCGGGCTGTGGTTTGGCAGCTGCTGTGTGACTCTGGGAATGTGTCGGTGCGTCTGCAGTACTCAGATCTGCTGCAGAGCTCCTCTACCTCTGAAACACTGATACACAGAGACCTGGTGCGAATCTTCGCACAACACCATCTCTTCCACAACCACCAGAGCATCTGCCAGGAGACACTGTTCAATGTGCTGAAGGTTACATGGATGAAAGTTTTTACCTGCCATTATGAAAAGAGAACTACAAAATCATTTTGATACTATACTATACTATACTATACTATACTATACTATACTATACTATACTATACTATACTATACTATACTATACTATACTATAGATAACTAAACGTGGCTTTTGTTTGCAGGCCTACTCAGTCTTGGACCAAGAAATTGGATACTGCAAGGGAAGTGTGTTTATTGTAGGCCTGTTGCTCACACAGGTAATTGGTTACAATCATTTATAAACAGTTCAAGACAAAATTATTAGCCCCCAAGGGAAATTTTCTTTTTCAAATATTCCCCAAGTGATTAAGTTTTAATCACTTAATTAAGTTAGCTTATTAGATTTTACAAAATTAAGTGGATTCAACTTAAAACAATTTGTCCCCAAAAATTCCTAAGAATTGTGTTGTTTAAGCTCTTTTTAAATAAGTAGTTTGAACAAAGGTGCATCAAGGTGGCGCAGTGGGTAGCACGATCGCCTCACAGCAAGAAGGTTGCTGGTTTGAGCCCCGGCTGAGTCAGTTGGCATTTCTGTGTGGAGTTGGCATGTTCTCCCCATGTTGCCGTGGGTTTCCTCCGGGTGCTTGGGTTTCCCCCACAAGTCCAAAGACATGCAGTATAGGGGAATTGAATAAGCTAAATCGTAGTGTATGAGTGTGAATGCAAGAGTGGAAGGGCATCCGCTTTGTAAAATATATACTGGATAAGTTAGCGGTTCATTCTGCTGTGGCGACCCCTGAAAAATAAATGGACTAAGCCGAAAAGAAAATGAACGAATGAGTTTGAACAAACAGCAAACGCTTTTTTTAAAGCAATGAACTGAAATGTCCATGTTTCAGATGGCTGAAGAGGAGGCCTTCTGTGTTTTTGTGAGGCTGATGAAGGACTTCAGAATGAGGGAGCTCTATAAATCCAGCAGAGATGAGCTCGGCTGCTGCATTTACCAGTTTGACTCTATGATTAAGGTAAACAATTATGATTTTTCTCCATTTAAAACAGTGCTTCTCAATTCCAGTCCCCGCCCTACACATTTTGTATGTCTCTCTTATCTGACACACAAGGATGTTCATGGATCTCTCTGTTAACGAATTGATGATATGAATAAGGTGTGTTAATCCTATAAAGCTGCTCATATCATATTTTATACATGAGTATTTAAGACCTAATATCAACCTGATTAATACTATGTTTAAAAAACCTGTTGGATTTGATATACAACATATCAGGTAAAAACTGCCTTAAATGATCTCTGTTGTCAAAATGTTAAGGGGAAAATTGTTTTTTGTAATTAAATTAACATTGTTTTGAGCGGAAAGTTGCACAAACTACAGATGTATCAAATGTGATACAAAATAAATATCATAAAAAAAATTAAATGGCATTATTTGAGTGTCTTTGCTAGACGGTTTAATAAATATCTCAGTTCCAGAAAATTTGAATTTTCTACCTATTTTTTTATATCTCGAGTCTTAACAATGTTAAGTAAGGACTGGAATTGAGAATCACTGATTTAAAAGCAGATTAAATATTTATAACATGTCCTTTTCAAAGCCCTTGATTAAATTAAGAGTCTTTTTAAAAGCCAGACCCTATTAAAATTATTTCTGAGAATTGCACATTTGATAAGAACTTCTGCGTAGGAGATTTGTTAAGTCGATAATAGTGTGATTAACTACTAGATAGTGTCATTTCTTACTATATATGTCATCCTCCAGGCAACAAGAAATGGGATAAAACTAAGATGACTAAATATGTTTTATATAAGGTAGTGTTAGGAAAAAAAAAAGATATTATAATTCTTTAGCCTTACTCTTACAGAAATGCTAAAATAACATAACATTCACATTACTGTCATATACTAAGTAACATGTTTAGTTACCTTTAAAAAAGATCTAATATGTTACTTTTTTACCAACCCTAATATGATATTAAACTACATAAATTTACAGATTTTGTGAAAAAGTGTTTGCCCCTTACTGATAGCTTTGTTTAGTTTTTTTGCATGTTTGTCACACTTTAAAGGGGACCGATTTTACCCCCTTGTCAAGATTTAAGATAAGTCTTTTGTGTCTCCAGAATATGTTTGTAAAGTTTCAGCTCAAAATACCCATCAGATAATTTATTATACCTTTCTGAATATGGGAAATTTGATCTGTTAGGACATTGTTGCTGTTTTTGTTGCCTGTGCCTTTAATGCAAATTAGTTTGTTCTCCACGCTCACCATTCGCAAATGTGTTTCAGAGCCATAGAGATCTCTCGGTAGTGCTCTGATGTAGATAAACAGCACAGTGACAGACAAGAACAAAGTAGAACTCCCTTACTACAGTAAAAACTTTCCCAATGATTATTTGATGTATTTGTTGTGGAGTTTATTCAAGCCTTTCTGCAATGATGAGGCACACACAATGTAGTTTGCGCACAGATACACGCGTATACATATGTTTAACATTGCACAGTTTTGCATGGCAAATGTGATTAAACACAGCTGTATGGATGTCCATTATGTTAATGTACAAAGTAAACCTGATTTAATCAGGAACAAACAAGGATTGAAGCATCTTCTTTTATAATTGTACTGATGTGCAGCTGTGGTGATGAATCTTTTCTTTATTACAAATATACTCTGTTTTATAACATTTAAACTCATAAAACTCATTCTTGAGGTGCTGCTGATTACAGAGAGCTAAACAGATATTTTAATCCCAGTTGCTTTGTGCAAGTCCTGTCTTGTGGATATGATTATATGTGTTACTATTAGAACATTTTAATACGTTGCTGTCACTTAATTCAGTGGGTGGGAAAACCGTACTCCTACTTTGCGGTGGGCCTCAAAATGAGAGGGATTTGGATCTTATTTTAATGTCAGAATTTTTTTTTAAAAGAGACTTATTGGGTTTCTGTCACTCCAGTATGACTGTGGACACTATACCTACACAAAGTTGTCCAAACAGCTTCCAAAAGTTGATTTTCATCATAGGTGCCCTTTAATGTTTCCAATCAATAGTCTAATTTAAATATTAGTCAAAGATAACACAAGTAAACACATCAGTTTTGAAATGAAGGCTTTTATTAATAAAGGAAAATAAAATACAAAACTACATAACCACATGTGAAAAAGTATTTGACCCCTAAACCTAATAATTGGTTGGGCCACCCCTAGCAGCAACAACTGCAATCAAGCGTCTATAACTTGCATTGAGTCTGTTATAATGCTGTAGAAGAATTTTGGTCCGCTCATCTTTGCCGAATTACTGTAATTCAGCCACATTGAAGGGTTTTCGAGCATGAACTGCCTTTTTAAGGCCATGCCACAGCATCTCAATTGGATTCAGATCAGGACTTTGACCAGGCCACTCCAATGTCTTCATTCTTCAATACAAAGCAAATTCTATTCCTTTTCTTCTCTTCAGACTCTGCTCTTCAGTTATCTGAAGATATTGTTTTTCTGTCTCTGATAGGAGCAACTTCCTGAGCTTCATTCCCACTTCCAGACTCAAGGTTTCCAGACCTCTGTGTTCTCCTCATCCTGGTTTTACAGCGTCTTCCTCTCATCTCTGCCGATCCCAGCTGCCATGCGGATTTTTGATATCTTTATGTGCGAGGTACTTTTAATCATCCCATTAAAATCCAACCTAAAATCATTTCAATTCAACTGTGATGGAACCGTTTTCAAAACTCAGATAGCTATTAATACAGAGTAAAACAACAATCTCACAACCATTTTGTAACTTTTTGATTTAGTGGCTAATTCATATGAATTTGTACGATTTCATTCATCCATTTTAGTAGGATTTGCTTATCTATCGATGACAGTTGAATTTAGGGGTGGGGTTTGGCGCCACGTCCACTTTTAAAAATCATACATTTTTATATGAATTAGCCACTAAACTAACAAAACATAAAAATAGTGATCTTCCTTGTGAGATCAGTCTGGAAAAAATGCATGAACACAGACACACAGCTGCAGTTCACTGACACGGATTGCACACACTATATAGACAACTCACATACTCTTCTTTGCTCAGTCTTGTATCTCTATTAGGTGTGCATTACTAAGCATCCTCCCTGATCCTGCCTGTTGTGTTTTTCTACTTTGCATTGTTTTTCCGATTATTGTTTGTTTGCTGCCTGCCCCAATTTATCATCTATACATTGGACTATTCTTGTGGATTACCCCCTTTGCCGCTGCTTGCTCCTGTTTTACCCCTGCCTGTATGTCCATCCATTTCTTTAAATAAAGCTGTGTTTTTTGGTCTTTATTTTTGATACAAGCTTCGAAGCCTTGTCGCACAGCAATCTCTAGCATTATCCATTGTCAATTATACATGTATGTTATTGCTATTAAACCACTGAAAATGTTTACATTTTCCACCAGCTTGTGTTTTAGCTTAAGGTGCTAACCTTATACCAGATATCCAGATAATGTTTCCTAAACATTTTGTACAAATTATTGAAAGAAGAATCATGAAGTTTGACATATTAATTAATGATAATTGAAGCTAAAAATATGATTATCTTACAAAATGTCCATTAATACACATATAAACTTTTACATTTGTGTTTAAAACTGTTTTGTTGAAGATTTTGTTTCTGAAAAATAATAAAAGGTTTATCTTGGATACTCAAATTGTACCCACAATTCTAGAATCACCCATAGTCAGTGTTTGCTGTATCTTCATGTGTTCGTTTGTTTGTAGGGTTTGGAGATCGTTTTCCGTGTCGGTTTGGCTGTACTTCACATGAAGCAGACAGAACTCATCAAGCTTGATAACGAGGGGATGATGAACGTAATAGACCATAACAATAATAAAAGAAAAATATTTTAGGAAAGTTGTTGTTTGACACTTGCTAATTTGGACAGTCTATTTAAATATATCACTTTCCTGTTGAATCCAGTGCTTGCAGAATCTAGAATCATGGGAATCAAATCCGGATTTGATGATCGAAGCAGCATATCAAGTGAAATACAATGGCAGCCAAATGAAACAGTATGTGCTTATCCTTCATTTTGTTCATGTGTTATTATTCTATAGCCAATTCTCTGACTTATTTAATTCGTTTTAGATTTAGAAAAGATTATGAAGCTATCAAGGCCAAAGAGCTGGAGGAGCAGGAGGAATTAAATGTGAGTTCTTATGTTCACATAAATATTTCTCAACACTAAATTTCAGTCTTTAGGTTATGAAATAAACTGTTTTCTGGTAGCTTCTGCTTAGTGTATTTTCTTGTCTTTTTGAAGGGACTTTGCTCTGAGAATAAACATTTAAAGCATAGACTTGCAATACTGGAGAGGGTGAGTGTATTGCAGTGTATTTTTGTTAAGACATGTTAATATATTTTTTTCTGAAGATGTGTCAATGTTCTTACTTCCACATATGTCGCCACTAAAAAAGAGGTGCTCTGAGAAACTGGTGTCGCAGCTGAGGAAAGAGCTGGAGAAAACTCAGCTGAACATTGCCAGCTCACAAAATGCTTTAAAGGAGATGCAGGCAAACATCCCGCAGTTGGAAGAGGTAAAAGTCAAGTCAAATACTTCTTCCAGTGAAAAAAAAAGGATTAATTGGACTTACTAAATTACTACGAAGGTATGTGGTTGCAAACAATTTATATGGGCTGAATTTAAACCAATTAATTAAGTTAAACATTACTAAAATTAATTTGTTTGTTTTAATTCAGCCCATATAAATTGTTTGCAACCACATACCTTAAAAATTTGCAAATCCAATGGATATTTTTTCAGTCACTCTTATTTTGCAAATTATGTGTATATTTAATCTGCTTAATGTTACTCTCTGCAGTGTCATAGGTAATGTAGTTTTCTGCTATTACGTATAATTGTGTTTTTAAAAATAAGTTGAATCAATACTAACATACACTGTAATAAATGCAGGGTTTCACACAATTAAATGGTTACAACACAAATCTTATTGTCAACATAACAAATTTATGTTCAAGTGGATTTAACATAAAAAAATTAAGTTTCCAGAATTGTGTTGTTTAAGCTCATTTTAAATAAGGAGTTTTTATGAGTGTAGGTCTGTCATGGTTACCAATTTTGATTCCACTTTATTTAAAGTGTGCTAATATGTGTTTACATTGAAATTAATCATTAGTTACAATGTACTTATCTAAATACATGTTTTTATATTGTTCTTATTATGTACTTATGATTAAATACCTGCATATAATATCAACTGTAATTCATTTTTGTAATTACACTTATAATTACACTGTTGACCATCCTTTACCCAACCTTAAACCTACCCAGGTTTGAACAACCCCAGTGGCTCAGGAGGCTTAGGATCAGAATGCATAGAGAGGTCACAAGGATCTGGCAGGCAGCCCTGGGAAGTCACAGCTCTGGCGGCCATTCATGGCAGCTCTGGGAATTTGTGAGACTCAGGAGGCAGCTCTGGCCATTTGTGAGACTCTATGGCTGCTCTGGCCATTCAGAGAACCCAGAGCTGCCTCCCGAGAATTCGTGGGACTCGCGAGGTGGCTCTGGCCATTTGTGGGACTCTGTGGCAGCTCTGATCATTCAGAGAACTCAGGAGGCAGGTCTGGGAATTCGTGGGACTCGGGAGGTGGCTCTGGCCATTTGTGGGACTCAGTAGCAGCTCTGACCATTCAGAGAACTTAGGAGGCAGCTCTGGGAATTCGTGGGACTCACGAAGTGGCTCTGGCCATTTGTGGGACTCGGTGGCAGCTCTGACCATTCAGAGAACTCTGGAGGCAGCTCTGGGAATTCGTGGGACTCGGGAGGTGGCTCTGGCCATTTGTGGGACTCGGTGGCAGCTCTGACCATTCAGAGAACTTGGGAGGTAGCTCTGGGAATTCGTGGGACTCGGGAGGTGGCTCTGGCCATTTGTGGGACTCGGTGGCAGCTCTGACCATTCAGAGAACTCGGGAGGCAGCTCTGGGAATTTGTGGGACTCGGGAGGTGGCTCTGGCCATTTGTGGGACTCGGTGGCAGCTCTGACCATTCAGAGAACTCGGGAGGCAGCTCTGGCCATTCGTGGGACTTGGGAGGCTGCTCTGGCCCTTTGTGGGACTCAGGAAGATCTAGTGGCCGCCAATAGGGGGTTTCAGAAGGATTTGATGCCCGCCACTCGGGAAGTTCAGATGGATCTGGTGCCCGCCATTTGGTGGATTCAGAGGGATCTGCCGCTCCCCACTCATGGTATTCAAAGGGATCTGGCAGTGTCAACGGCTCTGGCAGCTCTGGTGGTGGCGTCAACGGCTCTGGCAGCTCTGGAGGATCTGGCAGCGATGGAGGCAACAACAGTGTGGGTGATGCCAGCATGATCATGGTACTGATGTGAGCAGCAAGGCCCGCCGTCTTGCTGTTCTTTGCCCCCACCAAAAAAACATTTCGGGGTTTCCTCCACTGTGACACTAACAGTAACACAGAGCCGACAGTTTAAGTGTCAGCTCAATATATTGTTCTAGCGTCCAGTGGGGTTCATGCAGTGGCATATTAGAATAGAGTGACTCAGGCAGTCCAACACAGAAAAAGATATGAAGGCATAAGTCACTCATCAAAGTTAAGATACCTGCACAAAGTCCTCCAAAAATTCCTTGATTGAACAGACTTCTTAGCAGTGACACATAATTCTTACTGCTGGACCAGAGGTGAATCCAAATACAGCTTTATTTTGAGATGGTCGTACAGGCAAGGTCACAACAGGAACAGAAAGGAGCGTGAAGGTAATTCAGAGAGTAATTTATATAATCAGGCAAATGGTTGGGACAGGCGGCAAAACAACATAAACAATGTACAAAACAAGAGTCATAAACACAATAAGGCTAGACAGAAAAAGGCTTTGAAGTGCTCACTTACAAGATGCAAGACTCAGCATAGTGTATGTCAAAGTGAGGTGTATAAATAGTCCTGGTCATTATAAACAGTCCTGTGTGTCTAATCAGTGAGAGAACTGGAACTGGTGTGTGTGAGACGCATGATAGGATCTGTAATTCATACCGGTGGGAGATGTGTAGTAGAGAATGAATGAAAGTGTTCTAGCTTGTGCAGATCGATATGTTCTATAATAATTATAGTAATTTTACAAATTAAATAATCAATAATTCTGTGATCAGAATGTGAAAACAAATATAATAATAATAATAATAATAATAATAATAATAATAATAATAATAATAATAATAATGATAATGTTAACAAAAAAGTGCAAGTTAACAAGAACTCTAAAAAAGTAACATGCTTAGCAAGTCATTTTAGACTATTAAAGTGTGACAGAGGCACAGGAGCCTCAAAAGGCCACATCCTTTAGCAGATCTGTTTTCAGTTGTTAGGCACCCACATCAAAATATACTATAGTAATTTACAGTAAACACTAAAGTGTAATTTTAACCATACCTGCATTATCAAAAATGATTGAGGTCATGTCTGTGTCTACAATAAGTTGATATATTGATTATGGCGCTGGTCTTATCCAAAACAGAAGGGTTCAACAAACAAATATTTAATTTACAACCTCAGAGCTCACAAAAGTCTTTAAAGGGTTGTCAGTTATCAAATCTGTTTCATTTTGGAGACAATGAAAGGAATTTTACTTCTAGAACCTGAATGTTGCACTTGAGTCAAAGGACATTAGACATCACATGACAGTGTTTGTGGCTGCTTCAGTAATAAAGTGTGTGTGTGGACAAGTTTATGTGGTTTACGAGGACACAAAATTGTATGAAGACGTGGTTATGACCTTGGCGTTGGTATGTTACTTTGTTAAGGTGGTTTATGAGGCTATGCCTTGTTTTTGTAATTCGAAATGCTTAAAAATAATACTCAACAGGGTCTTTTGACATTTGGATTTTGCCACGGGTTTGCTTTGAGGGATGGGTTTAGGAGTAGGGGTAAGTATACGGAGCTTAGCATACTGCAATTTAAGAAAACACATGCAATTACAAAAAACACCAGCAAATTAAGAAAAGATCTTCATCTGTTTGACAGCACATGTGATTATGCAAATCCTCAAAACACATACAAATTAAAAAATGTGCTGCATTTTCACACAACACATACAGATTAATAAAACGCACTACATTTTCTCACAGCACAAACAATTTATCAAAATATGCTGCATTTTCTCACAACTCTTGGAAAAAAGAACAGAACACAAACGAAATGTTTCAAGGGGACCCAAAAATGTGACATTTATGAAAGTGTTGTGAGAAAATGCAGCACGGTTTCGTAAATTGTTTGTGTTGTGAGAGAGGCTGTACACTGAAAAAAAATTATTCAAAGATGATTCCTTGGATTTACTCAATTTTTACGGTTAGTGGTTGTACACAATTTATTTGGGCTGAATTTAAACAAACAAATTAAGTTGAACATTATTAAATTTAATTTGTTTGTTTAAATTCAACACAAATACATTTTTACAACAGTTCTGCATGCAGCACTTTTTTTTCAGTGTAGTAAGGAGGTTTTTTACAGTATAAAATAAATTACACCTATGGAGAGTCCTCGTAAACCACATATACAAAGTATGTGCACTCAAATTTATTTATTTTTTTTTCTGTTTGTTCAAAATAGTTGTTTAAAATGAGCTGAAAAAACACAATTCTTAAGATGTTTTTGAGACAACTTGTTTTATTTCTTAAGTTAACCTAATCGATTTGTGTTGGGACAACACGAATCAATTTTGTTGAACCATGCATTTTTTTACAGTGTGTGTGTGTGTGTGTGTGTGTGCAGATCAGCGCTGCACCTGATGAGGACAGTGTGATGTACCTGCAGACGGAGCTAATCAGCTGTAGACTGAAGGAAGCAGAGGCACTTACTGAACTGAAACAGCTCAAAAATCACATAAAAAACATGGACGAGAAATTGCAGGTAAAAAACATATTCAGTGTTCAACATATTCATATTCGTACCTATTATGAACTCATAATACATAATACTAATTAGCTACTACACTGTAAAAAAAATTGCGGTTTATTTCTAGCAGCTGGGATGCCGTAAAAAGTAAAATAACAGCTGTTAAATTACAGAAATTTACCGCAAAATAACGGACATTAAATTACAGAAGTTTCCTTAAATTTAAATTTCTGGTAAATTTCTGTAATTCAACCTCTGTTATTTTACAGTATATTTGTGTCATTTAACGACAGTTATGGAAATAAACCGTTAAATTACTGATGTTTTTTACAGTGTAGTTATTCGTCACTAATAAAATAAGTACTGGTAGCCTATTTAATGACTATCTAGTAAATAAAAATTATGTAGTCAATAAAGTTGATTTTAACGTGTTACTGTATTAGAATTACACGTTTTGGGAATGCAGTAATGTAACAGAATACATTTTAAATGTACAGTGCTCAGCATAATTGAGAACACCCCATTTTGAAAATGAATATTTTTCTCCATTTCTCAGAGAATATGGGCAATGTATTTTGGTGCATTTGAACAGTTGTATTAAACAGATATATTTATTAGAGATAATATAATACAATTAAATTCAAGCAAAATATTGAAAAAAATTACAACCTACAAAATTTCTAATAAATTGTTCAATTTATTTAGCTTCTCTTGATTTTTCCTCTTTTTTTAAATGTGTATTTAATATTTTTCTATAACATATACATTTGGATGTACTAGTTATTGGAGTTATTTATCATAAGTTATATTGTTAGATAAGCTCCAGATTTGGCTTCAGTACTGGCTAATCTAATGTTTATGCACACTGGGTCCTATTTTAACATCAGGAAATTTACTCCAATATGAAAGTGGACACACTATACCTACACACAGTTCTGTCCAGCTTATAAAAAGTTGATTTTCATCATAGGTGCCCTTTAAGTTATTTAAAATTTAAAATAGTTTTTACAAATTTAAGTTGATTGAACATGAAACAATAGAGTGGAGGAACTATGACGTCACCTTGTAGGCGAATCGGCTGCTGGCATAAAACTGGTTCCCTCGATAAAATCCCTATAGGATTTTCCCATAGACTTTTCGAAGATTGCAAATAATAAGCTCTGTGTTCAAATACTGTTCATTACACTTACACGTTTTGTCCAGCCGAGAAGTCCTCACATGAAAATACAACTTTTATTACTTTTGGATCTTAAATGCAAACGAAAGAACTGACAAGCTAACATTAGGCTATAAACATACTACAGTGCCTTCGGGGTGCTCGCCTGTGACGTCAGCACCACCCTGCTACAGACAACTTTTCAAGCTTTATGGTTCATGACAAAGATTTACTCTCTCGGTTTATTATATTTGAATCCACGCTATATATTATAAACAAATAAATACACAAAAACACATAGACCTACATGCCTTTTGAATAGTTTTTTACATGGAAAAAACATTTTGTTTTGCTTTACGGTTGTTGTAAAAGTTTTAAAACTATGTGTAAATGTGCCTACATAGTGTTATCATGAGAAATATGTAAATACTGTAAGTGTATCGCTCGTGTGCATACAGCCTGCTTACCTTAGTAACAGACGACAGAAATGAGGCATGAAGGACATGTCTATATGACTGCAAGTTCCATCATGGACACAGAACAACATTCAATATTCTTTTTATGTCACGAAGTACAGAAAAAAGCAACACATACAGTCACATATGCTATACATTTTAAGGAGGAGTGTAAATACTGCAGTTATGACAGAGTTAAATGTGTTCAGATGAAGAAAATAAACAACGAGAAATGCAATGATCACGTTAAAATGACAGTTAATATGTATGTAGTTTTTACACATTTATTCACACATTACTGAGAGCAGGAACGAGACCGGCTGCACTGGTAAGCAGTATCTCCATAATATTGCCTAATTAAAATGACTGTCTTGACGGTCTTTACAAGTGAAGGCATTATCTACACACAATATAATTCCAAATTAGAAAAATACTACAAAATATAAAAGACTGTTTATGAAAATACTTAAACAACAGACAAATTCAAACGTCCAACGCATGCGAGCTGCGCTCCAGACCAGTTCAGCTTGATGACGGATAATGTCTCTGACACCGCCTGTAGTCCAAATTAGTAACTTGATAGCTTCTTTTTAAAGAAGTGTAACCAATTTAAAAAATCAAGAGTGTGATGTAACAGATGTGTTTTGTCGTAGGACAAAATGTGAAATTAGCTTGAGTTTGTGTTAGCCACGAACCTTATTTAAGCGATTTAACTGAAATCCTATTGAAAAGACCCATTGACTTTGGGACGAAGTAACTGGAACTGCTAAAATGCTAACTCGCTTCCGAGTTTTTGCATACAAAGTTCCTCCACTCTATTAAGTTATCCCAATAAAAACTCAAGAATTGTGTTGATTTGGCCCATTATAAATAAGTAGTTTGAACGAGCAGCAAAAATATTTGAGTGCATGCATACTGTTATTACAATTATTACAATTTTCAAGTAGTATTCAGTAATTTGTAATCTTTTTGAGTCTTACACTGCTAGTATCTAATAAATAAGTAGTATTATCTGATATAAATGTACTAAGAGCACTAAAATAAACAATCAACTGTAAATAATAAGTAAGATCCAATAGCATCTACAAACATAGGTTCTAGTAGCATAAAATCACACTAGTAGGCTCTACAGAAGAATAACTGTTTGTCAGCAGGTGCAGTGTGGAGGTCAACAAAGGGTCAGCAGCGCACAAAACGACCTGCAGGTGGAGCTGCTGAGCACCAGACTGAAGGAAACACTCACCCAGGCCACACTAAAGGAGAGCCGTCATGCACTGATGCAGCTGCAGACACAGGTGGAAGAAATAAACAAATATAACTTTTACAGTACTAAAGACAGTCAAAAGTTATAACAAATCCAGCAGAATAAGCCTATTAAAGTCAGTCTCTCAAAATAGTTCACCCTTTCTCGCTTAGGCCTACTAGTGTTTCTTGATTGCTTTGATCTGGTTAAAGAAACTAGGATAGCCTACTCCTTTTTTTATTTGGATTGACACATTTCCTCCACCATTTTGCAAAACATTTAACATGTCATTTAAGCAGTCCAAACTTTATTGTTTTAGCTTGGGTAACCAATGAGAAACCATCTATTCCTAATTATTAGAAACAAGATCAGTATGAAATCGCTGTTGTTTGCCTCATCTTCAGACAAATCTTCAATTAGTCAATCTAATGCAAACCTTATATTAAAAAGGTGCCAGGTCTGTGTTGTTCTTTGCCAGAATAGATGGAGGCATTGACACTCCAATAGATTTTACTGTGTTTTGGTATACATGTATTTTGTACTGTAATATTTACAGTATTTGTTTTCAGCCAGAGTTTTACCAAATTTAATTTCATGTATTCAATAAAATTACATCAAAGCATCTCTCATTCTGGATCTGTTACTTTGCAAAAGGTCAACTTGACACAGTCTATATAGAAAGACAAAAGACGACACAGTCAATGGGCTACAATGACAAGCAATAGTGCACTGATTCACACTGAGTTCTGTATTTTGTTGTCCATTGTGTAATGATTGATTGAAAGAGCTCAAATACTTGTTTGCATGTTGTGTTGTTAAATGCAAAATTAGATTTTGTTGCATATTTTAAATGTTCTGGCAAGGTTACAGCCTTGCGTGCCATGTGTAATGCAGCCATGAGTGCTGCTGTTTAGGCCTGTTTGTTAACTGTTTTTAAAATGTGACGTTTCAGTTCACAGCTGCATCAAAGCGATCAAGAAAAACTGTAAGTCCTTCTCAGTATGATTGAGCACATTCCACGGTTTTCTGTTGTTTAGACCAGGGCTTGCCAAACTTTTCAGCCTGCAACCCCCAAAATTACAATGCTAGTGACTCACGACCCGCCATATCCTCTGAGGTGGTTGTAAATATATATACCTTACACACCGGCGAACACATACCAATGGGCCTATTCATCATTTCATTTTAAAGAACTCCACTTAGAGACCATCCTCTATGTTCAGTTGTGGCCTGTATTTTTTTTTTTGTGATGTTTTTTAAACAAATTTCGGGAGGAGCACACGCAGAAGTTTCAGTATCAAATACGTCATTGACAATTATTCTATTATCCAATCAGTTCTTGACCAAACCCCTATATATACCAAAGCTGTCTTACCTGCAGCATCTTACGACTTTAGCATCCCTCCACCACCCCGTCACCTCACCTCTTAAGCATTACAATCCCGGGGGGAGCGTTCTGGGGCCGGGCTAGATACTTCGCTCGAATCCTTATTCCTCTCTGTTTCCTGATAAGAGGAGTAACTCGAGTTTGGGTGTCTTCCCCGAGCTCAGAGCCCTCTCCCCGGACAGCATGCCAAATACGCTCTATTCTGAAACTATTGCAAGTGTGAACTCGTGAAATGTACATGAGTGCCGTAAAGGTGTCAGAAAGTTAACTTGGTGACATAAAATAAATTTACTGTTTTTATTTGCATTTTTAATATACACTGTAAAAAGTATGACCTAGATCTAACTTATAAAAAGTGAGGCAAGTGGCTGCATCGGACGTTTTAGATTGATACAACTTCCAGCATTTTTTAAGTATATTAAACACTAAAACATTGCTTAAAACAAATGCAACAAAATTAAGTTGAGCCAACTAATATTTCTAAATTTACTCAAGTCAGATAAACTTACTTTTTTTGTTAAACCTAACTTATTTATACATTGCCTGTACTTATTTTAATTAGGTATTAAGAACTTTATTATCTAAATAAAATTAACCATGCATATGTCATTTAAAATGAATTCAATTGACTTCTGGCTGTAACCTCAGAAAATAAATCTTCATTTCTATATTCTATGCACAATATACAGTGATTTAAGTAAAAACAGATAAACAGACTTTTTACGGTTAATAACAATTAAATAAGAATGGGAAGATGGATTAAAGACCATAACATTTATTCAATATCAACCTGTGTCCCTTTTAATAGTGACTACAAAACAGGCCATTAATGTGGCTGCACATACACAATACATAAATAAAAACATTAATAATGCCAGATCCTATTGAGAAATCATCTAAGACAACTCAGTAAGGAGATCTGCATACTTTGATGAAAATTTAGGATAAATAAGGTCCAGTCCCACAAAGAGTCTCTGATATATCTCAAATAATGTATACAGTTTTGATGGAAGTCGAGGACATCGGTAGGTCCAAACAGGAGCCATCATGCATTTGACAGGTTTGGTAAACCTCTGACAGTCCTATGATTATCCAAACTGTGTTGGGCTGATGGCAAATTTTTCCTGTGGGCAGCCGCATGCACCTCTGATTCCACACAACTCTATTGGTGGAGAGAGAAAAGAAACAGGAGTTCAGGTGGTTGATACTAAATAATATTAAATAGCTAAATACTAAATAGCAAATATCTTAGATAAACTACAAGTCAAGTTACAAAAGTGCAGTGAGAATGATACATGGATGAAACACCTTAGTTTATCAGTTAAAATTTACCTTAGTTAAACTTTTGTATTAAAAAAAAGTTATATAGGTTATTGTATACTTGCATTATTCCAGGTGTTTTTAAGAATCAAATTCTAAAGAAAACTGTGATTTTATTCACTGTAACAGTGTATAGTATTTTGGCTGCCTGTCAATCAAGGAATTATTTAAATTTAGGTATTACATTTTCAGTTTATTTTTGCAACTTATAAAGCATAAAATGTGTATGTAACTTACATATTAAACAGTTTGAAAATGGTGAATATAAAATCTATAATTTAACTGTCATCTTCATTTTGCACCAAACTTTGCATAAGTCATAATACAAAATTAAATAAATACATTGCCATTTTACATATTACATTAAGGTTTACAATACATTTTTGCTGAAGCTACATTTAATTTACTTTTTCTCCAAATTTAATGTTACTGGCAACTGACAATTCAGTGAATCAGTGTTTTCAGTTAGCTTTAGTGAAAGATTGACAGATAATAAGAAACTGCATTAGGATATTTTTACTGTTTGTTCATTGCACACATACAAAAAATCTTCAGATATCAAATGCAATTCTATGGAGCCCACTATTGTTTGCAATTTTACCCATGTTTTACTCACCTGCAAATAATTATAGCTGTAATTGTACCTAATGTTTTTCTTAACAAAATAAACTAAATCACTTTGGTATCTAAAGACCAAGAAAATGCATTTTAGAATGAGGTGCGTACATTTTAAATGGTTCTGTAAACATAAATGTAATTTAAGTTAAAATAAATTATAAATCTGTAATTTATTCACTTTGCAGTATTAACAAAAAACTTATGTACTAAATCTCTAAAACACAAACGTTAAGTTACTTTACGTTACGCTAAACACAAACTACTGTTCCATACGTTTCTGCATTTAATATGCATCCTTAATGTGCTGATAATTATTTAGGTGAGCTAGCCAGGTTAGCGCTAGCAAACTACACCTACACCCCGACCGCCCACCAGAGACCTAGTTAATCCGTTCTGTAACGTTAGTTATACCCACTAAGTGTTTTAAAACTACTTTAACATTTTTTTATCAGGACTATCACTTTTAATCGTTAGTATGAACTAGCGTTGGTTAGTGTTAGCCAACTTAGCTTTCCATGTGAGAGCAGTCTGTTACCTGACGTTACAGTACAATTTACAAGCTAAAACCTCACCTGCTTAGTGAAGTCGGCAGTTTAGCATGACTTTACAATTATCATTCGACTACATTTGCAACTTACCGTGTTAATCAGATCCGCTGCTGCGAGCAGTTAACGTCGACCCTTACAGTTGCTGCGTGTGTCTGCAAAGTGGCGGGCAGTGAAAATGGGGTCACGCAGAATTATTAAAATCACGTTTGATGAACAGACCTGCAAACATCGACATCTGCTCTAATAAATTGTCTGTGTCAACTCACTTTTATAACATTTATTCTACACAATAACCACATACAAAAATCTACTCAAATAAATTGCATTAGTTTTATTCAAAATATACTGTTATATAAAAACTGATCTATTTTAAGTAAAGAAGAAGCAAATTGATATTTTTTGGTATAAAACAAATATAATTAACTAGATTGCAATTATTTAAAGTATATAAAACCAACTTTGTGAGTGTAGCACTTTTTACAGTGTAACTATTAACAACTATTAACAACTATTTTTTTCTTCAGTAGGTTATGTAGGTTATTTTCTTCGGTAGGACAATTCTAATAGTTTACTAAAATGAATTTGATTTTTGGAAATCAACAAGTGACCCCCCGCTTTTGAGAACCACTGATTTAGACAGCATGAATAAGCAGAACAACGTACTCTATTTAGTAGAAGATTAAGCAATCTGATGCTGGTGTTTACATCTGTTTACATCTCCATCATGGCCATGCATATGGGTTTCTGACCAAAAACGTAACAGTGAAAAAACACTTGCTGCTTTGTGAAAGCTTTGGCAGCTGACTTGTTGATTCGCATCAGGCAGTGACTCTAGAGGCAGCATTTGTGTACGAAAAATTTCAGACAGACTTCTCAGCAGACAGCGTAATGATTTATCATGTACAATAAAATAGAGAGACATTTGGTGATAACTAGGTATAATATAAACAGATTTCCGCAGATTTCTAGCCTATCATTGAGTCTGTTTATTTACTTGTGTAAATGTGTGTAAATTTATATTTATTAAGTTTTTTAATTAATTTCAGTATGATTATTGACTAATATGAAAATATTCCTATGATTTATTTACAATACAGTTTGTAAAGTAATATTTTCTGTCCTTTAGTAGATATATTATATGAGAGACTTGCTTTGTTTACCAAATAAAGTGGATCTAATTGGATTTGCATTGTAAACATTAAATTAAAGTTTAAAAAATATTACTTTTTATTTCATATATTAAGGTTTTAGTTATGATAGTGCCAAAATAATTCCGTATAAATCCACAGATCTTTAACACAATTCTGCGCAGAAATAGCAAAAAATGTCTGCAGATTTCGTCTGGCCCTAGTTATAACTGCTGTAAAAATGCTGGCTTCCACATAGTTCCTTCATGTTGTTCCAACACAAATCGATTTAGTTTTTTATTGTTTTTACAAATTACAAATTCAAGTGGATTTAACATAAAACTATTAAGTTGTCCCAAAAATCCCCCACAGGATTTGAGCTGATTCAGCTTTTTAAAACAAGTACTTTGGACAAGCAGCAAGAAATCACTTCTTTGCGTGTTTTAAAGATAATGCACACACCCTCTATTTGGATTAAAGAGAAGACAAATAAAAAATGAAGACAAAGAGCAAATGCCAAAGGTTCCTTCATCAGTCATTTTTGACACCATACACTGTAAAAAAAATGTTGGGTTCCATACAATCAATTTGTGTTGGGACAACATGAATGAATTAAGTTAGCTTATCTATTTTTACAAATTTAAAGGGATTGAACATAAAACAATTTAGTTGTCACAAAAAAACACTCAAGAATTGTGTTGTTTCAACTCATTTTAAATAAGTAGCTTGAACATGCAGCAAAAATTGTAAGCAAAATATATTTTTTTGAGTGTATGTAAAAATGCATGTAGAAATACTTTCTAATGGGTAAAAAAAAAGATACTAAGCATATTAATTTGTGGAAAACAAAGACATATTTAAATGTATACCTTGAGTAAAATAACTTGCCTAAATACTTTCTTTCAATAATTCAGAGAAGAAAACACTCCTGACTGAAATAACACAGGAAATCAATTTGGTCATTTTACACCCAGCAGAGCTTGTGCGTTAAAGAGATCGAAAAGCATTAGGACGCTTCTGAAACTGGCTTTAATGTAAATGAGTATTTTTTAAATATATTTATTGAGGATATATTGTTTCATGGCGCAGTGGGTAACACAATCGCCTCACAGCAAGAAGGTTGCTGGTTCGAGCCCTGGCTGGGTCAGTTGGCATTTCTGTGTGGAGTTTGCATGTTCTCCTCATGTTCCCGTGGGTATCCTCTGGGTGCTCCGGTTTTCGCCACAGTTCAAATACATGCGGTACAGGTGAATTGGATCAACTAAATTAGCCGTAGTGAATGAGAGGTTGCTGGGTTGCAGCTGGAAAGGCATCTGCTGTGTAAAACATATGCTGGATAAGTTGGTAGTTCATTCCGCTGTGGTGATCCCTGATGAATTAAGGGACTAAGCCAAAGGAAAATCAAGGAATATGGTTTCATTTATATTTAGTCTATATATTTTGCCTGCCAACTTTTGGAAATGATGTCGTCAATGGGCAACCAGGTGAGACACTGGGCAACTTAATAGGCCAATGGGATACAAATACAATATGCCCTTTCTCAATTATAGATTAGCTACGCAACAATGCTTTCCAATATTGCCCAGCAACATTGCTTGATTTCCAAAAATCTAATTCATTTTATTAAACTATTAGCATCACCATATTTTATCCATAAATCACAGAAAAAGTAGTTAACAGTTACATTAAAAGATAACATATCCACAGCAAATAAAATAAGCCATCAGCCTTTTCATTTTTTGCACCCCTGTGGTGATTAAATTATATTAAAGAAACAGCACCTTGATTTTTATGGCACCAGATTAAACTTTGACAGCTTTACGGCACTCACAAACACTCAAAAATAAATACAGGCCACAACTAAACATGGAGGATTGTCTCAGAGTGGCATCCTTCAAATTGAATTGATGAATAGACTTGGGCCTATTGACGTGTGTGCGCAGTTAAGGTTTAAATATTTATAACCACATCGGAGGGTATTGGGGTCACGAGTCAGTTGCATTGTTTTTAGGGGTCGTGGGCTGAAAAATTTGGGAACCCCTGGCTTAAAAAGGTTCCCTTCATGTGTAGCTATCATCAGCATTACTCACGCGCTTGCTGTGCACTTGCATGCGCGTGCCACGCTGAGCGTTTGCGGCACGTGAGTGACAAGAGTAGTTTAGGTAAATTACATAGTTTTTCTCTCACCTGCCTCTACATTTAGAGATAAAAAGTCTTCTTCAGGAGCTATAAATGACATTTAATTGCGGCAATTAAACGGCGCTGGTCGAAAAAGGCGCGCATCACGAGCGCAGAGTGCAGGACGCGGATGACGCAGCGGCGCAGTGTGAACTGCGCAATCCGTTTCGCTTCAGTCGTGCTGCGTGATGATGGAGCGCATGACGGCGCACAGTCTGGACTGCTGGAGGGTGATTTTATCTTACTGAAAAAGTAACCGCTACTGAGGACTGCGATTTGCTATACAGCGTTCTAACACACAAATCACAATGCGCGGCACGCTGCAGCAGTGGTTAGCACTGTTGCCTCGCAGCAAGAGAGTCTCTGGGCCAGTTGGCATTTCTGTGTGGAGTTTGCATGTTCACCCTGTGTTCATGTGAGTTTCCTCCGGGTGCTCCGGTTTCCCAAGTCTAAAGACATGCGCTATAGGTGACTTGGGTGAACTAAATTTTCCATAGTTTCTGAGTGTGTTTGTGAATTTGAGAGTGTATGGGTGTTTCCCAGTACTGGGTTGCGGCTGGAAGGGAATCCGCAATGTAAAACATAAGCTGGAATAGTTGGCGATTCATTCCACTGTGGTGATCCCTAATAAATAAAGCACTAAGCTGAAAGAAAATGAATGAATGAATGAATAATACATAATATTAATAAGATTTTATATATTTAAACCTTTTTGTTTCCTTTATTCATAATCATTTTTAAAACAATTGCATCTTAATACAATAAGTAGACTTTTGATCATCTGATGTATTTTAACGGCATGTCTTAGTTTTTGTTCCATTGTTGTTGTTGTTTTTTGAGTGATTGTGTGTTTTATGCTTTTAGTTATTATGATAGTTATTATATGGTTAGGTCCCACTTTAAATTAAGTTACTTTAACTTATTTTATGAAGTTAATCAGGTTTCAACGAATGTTTTTAAGTCATACAAAGATTAACTTAATACTTTTAGTCTGTTTAAATTAGATATAAGTTGAGTTGATTGATTTAACAAAAAAGTAAGCTGCAATAATGTTTTTTACAGTGTACTTGCATCAAAAATTAGGCACAATGTACTTTTTGTGTTCATATTGTTTAGCACACCACTTTGAGGTGGAGTATGGGTAAGGTAAGGGACAGGTTTGGATAGGTTTAAGGGGGGGGTTAAGATGTAAGGGATGGTACATAATTAATTACAGGTGTAATTACGTACAGATCATTGTTAAAATATAAGTACAACAACAACAAAAACATGTATATACAAAATAAAAGTAAATATAGGTATAAAGTAGTAAAGCCCCCCCCTAATATAAAGTGGGACCCGTATCTTCAATGACCACTTGAATTTATCATTGTCACTGCATCATGATGCAACATAAGATTTCAAAACCGTATGGTTGTGAAACATGTCTAGAAATGACTAGCATTGGTTAAAACATGACTTCTAAATCAGATTCACACTGTTAGTACAGGAAATCAATGCTAAACTGCATCACAGTTGTTAAATTAGTCAATCCTCTTATTTAAAGACTTCTCTTCTCACTACAGAATGAAATTCAGAGAAACCAGCTCAAGCGAACTGAAGCGCATGTGAGCAGCCAGCGAGATCGTCTACAGGAACTGACATCACACAACCAAGATCTGCACAGCCAATTACAGCAGATCAGATGCCACTTTTTAGCTGTTCAAAACAAGGTAACACCACACCTGACATCATCTGCTTTCTGACAGTCAGGAGGCGTCTAATTACAGTGTCATTTGCCCTCGCAGACTTCCTTCAGGCTAAATTAATCCTACGCCGTGAGCAACATTAAGTCTCTTTGTCAAAGCTTTCTGTACAGTTAAAGGGATAGTTCACTCAAAACTGAACATTCTGTCATCATTGCCCGTTTCAAACCATTTCACTCAAAAGAAGATATTTTGAGGAATGATGAAAACCAGTAACCATTTGACTGCCATAGTGTTTGTTTTTCTTACTAGAGAAGTCAATGGTTACTGTTTTTTTTTAACATTCTTCAAAATATTGTATTTTTTGTTCAACAGAAAATGAAACTCAAAAAGTCTGGAACCTCTTGAGTAAATAGTGAATACTTTTCATTTTTGGATGAACTATCCCTTTAAAATAATTTAATTTTGTCTGCAGTTTTATTAAAAACAATCATACAAAAAATATAAATGACCAAGGCCAGTCCTTTACACTTTAACTGTATGTTTGTGTTCCCATTCAGCCTTTTCTGTGAAATATCCTTTACATTTTTATGACCATTTATCAAATAACAAACAAACATTTATGTATTTGAGAATATGGGAACATTTTAAAGGAATAACACTGCTAAAAAACATTATTTATCGCAAAACAAGGATATAATTAGCTTTGCGGCTCAAATAATACACAAGTGCATTTATACAATTTTTGAAAATTACAATTTCTGCTATCAAACCTTCCAAAAGTCGCCCAAATCTCATTCATTTTCCTTTTCATAGTCCCTTATTTATCAGGGGTCGCCACAGCAGAATGAACACCAACTTATCCAGCATATGTTTTACGCAGCGGATGCCCTTCCAGCTGCAACCCAGTACTGGGAAACATCCATACACTCTCACATTCACACACACACACTATGGTCAATTTAGTTCATCGATTTCACCTATACTGTATGTCTTTGTAATGTGGGGAGAACATGCAAACTGCACACAGAAATGCCAATTGGACTCGAACCAGTGACCTTCTTGCTGTGAGGCAAAAGTGCTAACCACTGAGCCACCGTGCCGCCCATCCAAATCTCTTCTGTTGTAATCAATCTTAGTTCATGCTTATTTCAAGAAAACTAATGTAATTATTTCTTGTGATATCAAGATAACAGGGCGGCGCGGTGGCGCAGTGGTTAGCACTGTTGCTTCACAGCAAGAAGGTCGCTGGTTCGAGTCCCGGCTGGGTCAGTTGGCATTTCTGTGTAGAGTTTGCATGTTCTCCCCATGTTGGCGTGGGTTTCCTCCGGTTTCCCCCACAAGTCCAAAGACATGCGCAGTAGGTGAATAAATTGTCTGTAGTGTATGTGTGTGGATGTGAGAGTATATTGGTGTTTCTCATTTCGGGGTTGCGGCTGGAAGGGCATCCACTGTGGTGACCCCTGATGAAAAAAGGGACTAAGTTGAAGGAAAATGAATGAATGAATATAAATAGTTTTTTTTACTGTAGGACAGCTGTGCAGTTTGTTACTGTTTTTACAAGTTGTATTGTAAAAATTACTGTATATTTTACAGTAAAGGTATACCATACTATAAATACATACACGACAAGATAAATGCTGCTGTAAATGTAAATACAATAAGTTACTGTAGATTCTACAGGAAACGGGTAGCTAGCTTTTACTTCTAAGCTCATGAAGAAGTTTGATTTGACAGTATACAGAGTGAAAGTCTACTGTAGTTTTAATTGGGATTCATAAACATATGCTGGAACAGTTGGCGGTTCATTCAACTGTGGCAACCCCTGATAAATAAGGAACTAAGCCGAAGGAAAATGGATGAATGAAATTCCAGTGTGCGCATCAAAAATGTCACGTGATAACAAAAATGGGTGTGATGGGCAGAATTAATGGGCAAACCAGTGGGGACCGACCACATTGTAAAACATCTGAAATGTTGTTTTGGTCAGTCCAAAACCCCTCAGCCAAAGTCTGTCATCAAAGTGCATCAAATATATAGCCTTCAGAACTGTCTTGACATCCCAAAGGCACCGCACATTCATTGCGTTTGGACTTCATCTTCTGAGGTAATTTAATAAATAAGAAAAATTACTGTATATTTTACAGTGAATGGATACCATACTATAAATACATACACAACAAGATAAAGGCTGCTGTAAATGTAAATACAGTAAGCTACTGTAGAGTCTATAGGAAATTGTTATCAGTGTAGCTAGCTTTTACTTCCAAGCTCATGAAGAAGTTTGATTTGACGGTATACAGAGTGAAAGTCTACTGTAGTTTTGATTGTGATTCATAAACATATGCTGGAATAGTTGGCAGTTCATTCCGCTGTGGCAATCTCTGATAAATAAGGGACTAAGCCAAGGAAAAAATGAATGAATGAATTAATGAACTTCCAGTATGCGCATCAAAAATATCCTTATTTACACATCTATACTGGGTTTACTCCCACCATATTTACAGAATTACATTTGTAAAAGCCTGTCCTTAACTATGGCCTTCTGTCACAGGATATTTGTTTACTGTTTGTTCCTAAAGTGCGGACTGAGATGGGGGGAAAAGGCTTTTAAAAATGCAGCACCTTTTGCATGGATTAATCTACAAACAAAGTTGCAGTTTAAAGAAATGATTTCACTAAATGTTTTTAAAAAGAGTATAAATGATTTAGAAATTGAAACACAGGCTTGTAGATGTTTTGAATAGTTTGTTTGTCAATGTGCGATTCATGTTAACTGTCAACTGTTTGTTGTTTGTTAAGCCCATGTGATATGTTTATATGTGATATGTGATATGTGATCAGTCTAAACCCCCTCAGCCAAAGTTTGTCATCAAAGTGATTCAGAATTATTGCCTCTAGAACTGTCTCAAAGCCATCGCACATTCATTGCGTTTGGACTTCATCTTCTGAGGTAATTGAATAAATAAGAAAAAAAGGCCCATACTTACCAAAGCAAATTCCATTTTTTATTTCCGATATTTGATGCCAGTTTATTAGAAAGTGACGATTTTGTTCTCTTTTACTCATTGAATGGTAAACAGTACAATATTTGCAAATATTTTCTGCTACAGTTGAAGTCAGAATTATGAGTCCCCCTTTAATTTTCTTTTCTTTTTTAAATATTTCTCAAATGATGTTAAACAGAGCAAGGACATTTTCACAGTGTGTCTGATAATATTTTTTTCTTCTGGAGAAAGTCTTATTTGTTTTATTTCGGCTAGAATAAAAGTTTTTATTTTTTTAATAAACATTTTAAGGTCAAAATTATTAGCCGCTTTAAGCTATATTTTTTTAAGATAATCTACAGAACAAACCATCGTTATACAATAGTTTGCCTAATTACCCTAGCCTGCATAGTTAACCTAAATAACCTAAATTAGATGTCACTTTAAACTGTATAGAAGTGTCTTGAAAAATATCTAGTCAAATACTGTTTACTGTCATCATGGCAAAGATAAAATAAATCAGTTATTAGAAATGAGTTATCAAAACTATTATGTTTAGAATGTTCCTCATAGCTGAGGAACCTCATTATAGTAACATGTAGGAACATTTTGAGGGAACGAGTGGCGAATTACTGTAGTCTTCCAGCATTTGACGTCAGGACGCTTTATTCCCATAAACCATTTTCTGCCTGAAAATCAGTCAGAATAGTAGCAGAAATGAAAGCACCCCACAAAACACCAGCATTTTCCATGAGGACGAATCACAGTCCATAAACCCAGCTGACATGTAAAGCTCAGATCAGCGATTATTCCGTCTATTCATCTCACATGATCAGTGAGTGGCCTGATCGCTCGGACAGCCTTGAGGAAGCGATGTCTTCTGCTTTTTCTAGAAGCAGAGCTACGATAAGATCTTTCTCACTCTGCTGGCTGAGTCCTCAGATGCTGGCGTTGTTCACACACTCAGACCAGGCCTCCACATCGCACTTGTTTATCAGCTCTTTTTATGCAGAAGTGATTTTGCAAGAAAATGCCAACACTGTATCTCACTTTACAGCGAGATGAAGCAGACATTTGCTTGCATTAATGTAACTGTGAAGAAAAAAAAATAAAACACTCCACCGGATGGACAAGTCTTGCCTGATGGTGGTAGACAAAAAGATTCAGATTAATCAGATGATGAGTCTGATTTCAAAACATTGAATGTTACTTCACCATTCATATTTTGATCTGCTCTTAAGTTGGCCGATTTCCATTGTATTTAAGAGGTGTTTCTCTGTCTCCAGCGGAAAGAAAATGAAGATGGAGATGCAGGGAACATGATCAGATGTCTTCAAAAGCAGATCTCTGAGTTACGAAGTCAAGTATGTTGAGGTTTTTATTTCCCGTTGTGTCATTTTCCCATTTTGTTTCTCTCACAAGTGGTTGATCAAACAGTATGAATGCTAAGGTGAATTTACAACTGAATAATTAATGAAAAACACATAGAATAAAGCATACTTTAAAAGGTTAGTTTACTTGAAAATAAAAATCAGGGACAACTGGTTGTTCACGCAAAAATGAACATTACTATTAATTTACCCACCCTGAAAAAGTGGTCATTGGTGATCCCTGATATGTAAAAAAGGCCATACACAATGCTTTGCTGTCGTATGAGCTTGTACATGATTTTTTTTTCGTAGAAATTGTCAATGCTCGTTTGGTTGTGGCTTGTACCATGTGAGAGGATCTTACGAGCCGAGTGGCTCACAGCCATTTCTTGGAAAGTGATGCAACATTCATTCATTCATTTTCTTTTCGGTTTAGTCCTTTTATTAATTAGGGGTCACCACAGCGGAATGAAGCACCAGCTTATCCAGCATATGCTTTACACAGCGGATGCCCTTTCAGCTGCAACCCATCACTGGGAAAGTGGTGCGAAATACTGGTACAAAAAAAAAAACAAACAAATGCATCCCAGGTAGCAAAGAATTCTGGCCCAGTTTTTGCATAAAGCTGGCACAGCAGGCATTAGTCCGGTACTGGCATACAGCATGTGGGCTAAACATGGCCCAGGTTTGGCAGAGGTAGCATTGTCTTTAAGGCAGCACACAAGACTTGGGCCAGATATCAAATGTAGTATATAGCCCAGATGTAAAAAATTTATATGTAGGCCATGTAAGTTTGGCCTATCTTAACCCACTTTTAAAATACAGTTAAATAATTTTTGAGTAAAGAAAAAAATTCTACTAATCGGGGCGCTTTGAGAAAAACTGCAGCCATAAAGCGAAATGCTTCATGTGTTTATGAAATTCATTGCAGTTGTGACGCACTAACATACTTGGCCCAGTTCAGACCCAGTTATGGGTTGTTATCTTGGCTGAGACTTGGCCCAGATATGATCCATGTTTGGCCCTTGTATAGAAGCCAGACTTGGTCCAATCATGTACCGTAATTCACTGCGGCATGTGGGCCAAGCAAAAGCTGATTGTGTGGGCCAAATCTGGGCCAGAGAAATTTAGCCATGTAGGATGTTATTTTGTGTTTGGAGTCAATGCCTGATGTTTGGGAAAATGGTTGTGTAAAAGACATCTAGGAGGTAATGGTATTTTACTCAGGTGTTTGGAGAAGTATTAAAACGACATATGAGGTTGGCGACATCGATATTAAGCACAACTGCCTTGAATTTGAGTGCCGAAACGCAAATCTTTTCCGATCATATCTCCCAACACTGTAAAAAATGCAGAGTTCCACACAGTTCATTCATGTTCTCCCAACACAAATCGATTAACTGAACACTGTTAACAAATGTATGTGCATTGAACATAATAAAATTAAGTTGTCCCAATGAAATCTCAAGAATTGTGTTGTTTCTGCTCATTTTAAATATTTTTTGAGTGAACCATTGCCTCTATAGTAGGAAAAATAAATGGAAGTCAATGGTGACAGGTTTCCAGCTTTCTTAAACATATCTTCTTTTGTCTTTATCAGAGGAAAGAATGTAAAAAATGACCTATGTTGTTTGTTCAAACGACTTATTTAAAACAAGCTAAAACATCACAGTTCTTGAGTTTTTTTGGAGACAACGTAATTGTTTTATGTTCAATCCACTTAAATTTGTAAAAATAATAGGTTAACTTAATTTTTCATGTTGACACAAAACAAATGGATTGTGTGGAACCCAGCATTTTTTACAGTGTTAAACAAATGAAGAGAGAATAAAAAATGACAGAATTTTCAGTTTTGTGTGACCTATTTTTTTAAGAGAAATTAATAATGAAAAAAGTTGTAAAAAGCCCTTTTATTTTATTTTACAGCACATATCCACATTTTCCGGCAGAATCTCTGCATATTTATAAGTTTTGCAACAATAGTTGTTGTTAGATGGCTTTCAGCCATAGTTTTGCTTTTTGGTAAGACTTTATTTTGAGGGTCCCTATTGCACATTTTGTTGACTAAAAGTTGCAACTACGTGCCAATTACTTCTCATTTGAGTTTTAGTAGACTGTCTGCTTACTATCTGCCTATACTTCTCCTTCAACAGACATTTAACTGACTATAAGAAACTTTGCAAGTATATGTCAACTTACACTATCACTAACCCCAACCTAACAGTCGACTAATACTTTAATGAGAATTAGTTGGCATGTAGATTCAATGTAACTTAAATTCAACAAAATGCGTTAAAGCGGCCATCAAAATAAAGCGATACCTGCTTTTTTATCGGAATAAACTTTAATAGTTTAGTTGTAGAGTGAATGAAAGCATCTGCTGTGCTTTCTACAGAGCGATTCACAGCTGCACTGATCACACAAAGTATGTGATCCACAACTAATTTTAGGTGTCATTGACAAATATTATTTATTGTATAATGTGCAGTCAGTCCGTCCACTCTAATACACATACTGTAACAGGAGAGACAGCAAAAAGCCAGCACACATTCAAACATGATTTCTAACTTACATATTGATCGCAGCACCTTGATGATTATTTATAAATGTTGATTAATATTCCTTTGGTTTAATAATTAATATTTTTAATGAGTATTAGAACTGATTTAATATTACTTTTTAACTTTTTGAAGCATCAAAAGAAGTTTGAATCTGAAGATGCATGAAAATTGTAGAAGTTAAGAAAGATATTATGAAGCTATTTTTGACAGAACTTGCATCTTTTCGTCCAAATTACGCCATGTAAAGGTGTGTTCACAATAGCCAAATTCCATCTTAATTTCAAGTGAATCTTTTCAAAGACTGCAAAAGATAAAAAAAAGTCAATCAAGTGCATTTCCATCAGGTTGTTAGAGCTGCTCACTGTAGTATTGGTAACCTAGTAACCAACAGTAAACAAAGCAAGCATAATAGATACAGTCCATTAGTCATGTGGGTGAAATTAGTTTATTCAGCAAACATGTTTCCATCTCCCATTATTTGCATCAATTCTTTTTACGCAAGTTCAAATTCACCTCAAGTGAACATAACATTTTGTACCAAATTAAGGATTTTTCATTTAAAATTTGGCGTTTTTATCACATGTGATTCTTCAAAGTGCACGTCTACACAAGGTGATGGAAACCTAGCTACTGTCCCATTTCCATGAAAAAAAGAAGAAATTTATTAGTAGTTTTTATATTCACAATATTATTTTATCATATGCAATAATATATGAATTTACAAAATAAATGAAAAGGCGAACACTCATTTCATCTTCAAAACAAGGAAATGCAACTGCACAAAAGACAAAGCCTGGTGTCATTCTGAGGGGTGTGATGAGGTCTAAATTTTGACTGTCACTTATGGCCGCATGCTTTACATATCTTGTCAAGCAGAGGTGGTGTATTCAAGCAAATCAGTCTTCCAGTAAGGCCCCAGATTACATTTAGACTCACTATTTCAGAAGCTGCTCAATGAAGCCAATACACACACGTACTGTAGCATGCTAACGCTAACCACTATAGCACAAACATAAACCAAAGCAAAACTTCTGGCATGAAATCGGTTAAACACACGCGTCACGCTAAGCCATCAGAGTCCTAATCATGCACGCATGTCGTGGAGCAAAACTTCTCCTTATTGAGAGAAACTTTTTTTCTCAAATAGCCACACAATGGCCAGGAAACTCTTAGCACCTCTCAACACGTCTGCCTCCATGTGATTTGTAGCACCCCACTGTTCAGTAGATTTACAACAAGAAACCCTGGCGTGCAGGTTCACGATGAGCCTTGCTGATTACAAAGATAGCCTGAGACCTCCTCCCATTGTAACCGGTAAACCGTGGTTCATTGTTGTGTTGCCACATAGCACTGTCAAAGAGGTGTTGGTGAGATAAACTGCCGTTCACATGGTGTCAACAAGAGGAAAAAGGCATCTTTTGGATAAACTAAAGTCTGTAATTATGGATGATTCATCAGTTTTGGAATGATTCTATTGGTGTTGATTGAGTAAAATAAAAACAACAACTATAAAGTACTTAAAGGGACAGATAGTTCACCCAAAATTGACTGTTTACTCTCTTTTCACTCACCCTCATGTGGCTTCATACATTTTTGAGCTTCTATCTTCATAAAATGGTATTCTGAAGACACCAGTAATCATTGACTTTTATAGTAAGAAAAACAAATACTATGGAAGTCAATGGTTACCAGTTTCTAACATTTTTCAAATTACCTCCCCCCCCCCTCTCTTAACTAAATAAATAAACTCAAAAAGGTTTTCTACAAGTGAAGGCTTAGTAACTGATGACAGAATGTTCAGTTTTTGGGTGAACTATCCCTTTAAATCATAGGTCTCAAACTCTCTGCACAGCTCTGCACAGTTTTGCTCCAACCCTAAGAAACACAGCTGATCCGAGGTGTTCAAAAGAGTCATGAACACCTTCATTAGTTGTATCAGCTGTTTTTGAATGGGGTTGGAGCAAAACTGTGCAGAGCTGCGGCCCTCTAGGAATTGAGTTTGAGACCTATGCTTTAAACCCTTATTTTAATGCATTAAAAACGGAAGTGTTTACATTGGGGTCAGTTTGACCTGGCGAGTCATAACTTTTAAAATAAAATTCACAATGTTTCTTATGAACAGGGTTTAAACGGTCATGGAAAAACCTGGAAAAGTCATGGAATTTTGACATGGCATTTTCTAGGCCCGGAAAAGTTTTGGAAAGTCTAAAAAAAAAACCCACAAAGTTTTGGAAAAGTCATGGACATTAGTTTAACAAATATCTGTATACTTAAATATGAGTTAGTTGTCTTTACTTTTCTGTCCATAGCCAAAAACATGCTCTCACGTTATTAGTGCAGTGTAAGCATCATCTAAATACATTTTACATAGATATAAAGATTTGTTTAAACTAAATAGATTGTTGCATGTTTTATGATATGCTGTAATAACTTTGAACGTGCATTGTTTTTCTGATTATTAACTATGTATATGTAAACATTACATGAAACATTACACTCAAAAAATATATATTTTTTTTAACTTGTTCAAACTACTTAATTAAAATGAGCTGAAACAACACAATTCTTGAGATTTCATTGGAACAGCTTAATTTTTTTATGTTCATTCCACATAAATTAGTTTAAAGTGTTAAGTGAACACCATTTGTGTTGGGACAACATGAATAAATTTTGTGGAACCGTGCATATTTTACTGAACCCTGGATGAATAACTAGTATCATTGGTTGATTGTTCAGTTATTTCAAAGTTTTTCTTATCACCACAATCAAATAGTTATATTAATATGAGTTACATTTTCTGAATCTTTTATTTGTAATTTTATTATTTCAGTTTAACAGAAATGTCTGTAAAGTAAATGGAAAATAGCTGGCCAGACAAATAATTGCTAGTAAAAATCCTCTTTCTTTCTTTCTTTCTTTCTTTCTTTCTTTCTTTCTTTCTTTCTTTCTTTCTTTCTTTCTTTCTTTCTTTCTTTCTTTCTTTCTTTCTTTCTTTCTTTCTTTCTTTCTCCCAACTGTATACAGTCATAATAACATGTGTAAAGCCATATTCTACTGTATGTCCAGAACAAAACTAGCCCAAATGTGAAAATTGTTACTTGGATTTGTTTGTTTGATTGTTTGTTGGTTCGCACTCATATAGTAAAACAATCCCTATTTTGTTAGTGTTATACTGGCTCTTAATCCTTAAAATAACAGATTTTAAAATAAATTAAGGTAACACTTTATTTTGATGGTCCATTTCAGTATTAGTAGGCTGTCAGCTTAAAATCTGCTGATTCTGTTCCTTCAACAGACATTTAACTGACTATAAGAAACTTTGCAAGTACATGTCAACTTACACTAACCCTAACCCCAACCTAACAGTCTACTTATAATCTAATGAGAAGTAGTTGGCATGTAGATGCAATGTAGCTTAAATTCAACAAACAGACCATCAAAATAAAGTGTGACCTAAATGAAACCTAAATCTGCATTGTTGGTCACTTTCAACCAAAAATTAATGTAAGCTTAAAATTATTAGTAAAGCCATTAGAAAAGCCATAGGTGTCCTTTTTTACATTTTAAGTGTGAGAATGTGTTTATACAACAATAATACAATGTAAAAAATTATGTTTTTAATTTTTGATTTTTTTTGGGATGCACGGATCCATGAAAACAACTAAAAACACAGTAATTTGCAAATACTTTTACTTGATACATCCCCATTTTTATGTATTTTTTATTGATTAATCAGAGGAGTACAGAATTATACATAAAACAGTAAAAATTAATCATGTACATTAAGTATTTTTTAGCATTGTTTTAAGAGCTTTGGGATTACTCTGTATATAAGATAGGGAATCATAAAATGTTTTTAGTGCATCACCTTTTTTAACTAATCTATGTTTTATCATTTACATGGAGACATGTTTCTGTAATAATATAATTTGCAAATCATGCATTACAAAACCCTTTTTGAAAAAGTTACATTTAAAACATCTAAAATGTCGCATAAATAAACAATCAAAAACTTTTCATTTTTAATTAAAACTGCATGCACATACCCTCACAGTCAGGGGCGCCGCTAGGGGGAAGGAAACTTAGGACGATTCTAAGTCCCCATACATTTAGGGGGCCCCCAGAGACATTATCAAAGGCCCGCTCTGACTCCTACATGTAGGCACAGCATTTAGAGGTTTTTGCATCTGAAGTCTTCATATACAACTATTAAAATCAAAACTTAAAATCACAAATTAAAATCACTAAGCCAAAGGAAAATGAAGGAATGAATAAATGAATAAATTAAATAAATGAATATAAACTGGTTTTTACTGTAGGACATTTGTGCAGTTTGTTACTGTTTTTTAAAGTTGTATTGTAAAAATTACTGTATATTTTACAGTAAAGGTATACCATACTATAAATACATACACGACAAAATAAATGCTGCTGTAAATGTAAATACCGTAAGCTACTGTAGATTCTCTGGGAATCAGTGTAGCTAACTTTTACTTCCAAGCCTATGAAGAAGTTTGATTTGACGGTGTACAGAGTGAGAGTCTACTGTAGTTTTAATTGTGACTCATAAATTTGCCCTGATGTTTCCTCCTGTTCTCTATCTGGGGCGTGCAGTAACACTGTCGGTGGTTTGAGGTTTGGTGAGAAACTCTGCTCTCTGATAAACCTGCAGGTGTGAGTGAGTGAGTGCCCTCAACACCTCCTGCTCACAGACTGATTTTCTGTGGCAACCAATGCTGATTCAAATGCACTGATGCTCATCTCTCCTGATCTGGTTAGCTCCTGATAGCATTGTGTGCTGCTCATAAATGTTGTAACTCTTTGAAGAGGGACGTCTTGTGTTGGCTGGAAGTTTAGTGCTTTTTTTTTTTTTTTTGCATTTTGTGACTGCATTTTAAACTAGGAGTTGCATTTTTCATGTTTGGGCAACTTCCATTCAGAAGAACTGAAACAAATCATTTTAAAGTGTTAATTCACCCCAAAATGAACTCACCCTCATGTCGATCAAACAATGGAGGCCGTTATATCTGAACACAAATGAAGGTATTTTAGATGAACTCTGAGAGCTCCTGAGACATTCTGATAGCAGTGCTGAGGTGTTCAAAATCCTGAAAAGGAACCATAAACAAACATTCTATGAGACTTCATTAGATCAATTGTAAACATACGAAGCTCCAAGAACACTTTTGTGCCGAAATAACTGAAAAAAAGAGATTTTGTTCATCTTTGTCTTTGTTTTGAGTGCATTTAAAGTAATACAACATATTTGCCAGTAATGTCAGCAGATCAAAACGCAAGCCTCAAACTGGCTGTAATTAGATACAGTGAACAAATATGAGTGAACAAAATCATTTTTACTGATTTTTAGTACACAGAAGTGTTTTTAGAGCAACTGAAGTCCAATAGAATGTTTTAAATCACACTGAACTTACCTAAACTGAAGTTCCTCTCTGAAAACTGGACTGACACAGTTTCAATTTACTAGAACTTCTATGTTAAGCTGCTTTGACACAATCTACATTGTAAAAGTGCTATAGAA
This sequence comes from Danio aesculapii, assembly GCF_903798145.1. NCBI lineage: Eukaryota > Metazoa > Chordata > Actinopteri > Cypriniformes > Danionidae > Danio > Danio aesculapii. Next base: position 12,356,482 of record NC_079436.1, on the reverse strand, counting down.
ATAAATAAACAAGAATTGTTTTGATCTCTGGACCATTGCCAGAATGTCACGAGAGCTCTTGGATTTCATCAAAAGTTTATTAATTTGTGTGAACGAAGAGGATTGGAACAACATGAAGGTGAATGAGCAATTAATTACAGAATTTTTATTTTTGATTGAACGAACTCTTTTAAAAATTAGGCTATGCTACAATATATAAAAAAATTTTTTTTAGAAATAGAAGATATTTTGAAGAATGTTGAAAACCATTAATTTCCTTAGTATTTGTTTTTCCTAAACTGTAAAAAATCTGTAAATTATCAGTTTTCTGTATTTTGTGATCCATGTTATAAATTCTCATGTATTATAAATCCTCGTTTACTGTGTTTATGCTTTTGAATTGCATTACGTCAATTTTCATCTTTATTTCTATAGCGTTTTACAATGTCGATTGACCTTGATCTTTTTTCCAAAAACTTTTAACTTAAAACATTTAAAAAAAAAACTTTTATTAACATTTTTAATAGTTTAAAGGGATATATTGGGCAACGCAGTGGCGCAGTAGGTAGTGCTGTCGCCTCACAGCAAGAAGGTCGCTGGTTCGAGCCTCGGCTGGGTCAGTTGGCGTTTCTGTGTAGAGTTTGCATGTTCTCCCTGCGTTCGCGTGGGTTTCCTCCGGGTGCTCCGGTTTCCCCCACAGTCCAAAGACATGCGGTACAAGTGAATTGGGTAGGCTAAATTGTCCGTAGTGTATGAGTGTGAATGAGTGTGTGTGGATGTTTCCCAGAGATGGGTTGTGGCTGGAAGGGCATCCGCTGCATAAAACAAATGTTGGATAAGTTGGCAGTTCATTCCGCTGTGGCGACCCCAGATTGTTAAAGGGACTAAGCCGACAAGAAAATGAATGAATGAATGAAGTGATATATTGTCTGGGTTGGTGCTATATAATATGGTAGAAAAAACATCTAATAAACTGACAGTACATTTGCTGTCATTTTACAGACTTATTCCTCTATATATTATTACTTATTATATTATTTCAAACTACTAAAATGTCAATAAGTTAAGTTTATTGATAAACTAATTTCAAGAGGAGCATGTGCTTATGATTGATCACAGCTGGTCCTGCATCAGCTCATGATTGATTGACCAATCAGATGATTCCTAACTCACTATAAATAACCAGAGTTTCTTACATTAGTTATCTTTGCCTTGAAGAATCCCCCCTCCCACCCCCTTTCCCTTTATAGGGCGGCACGGTGGCCCAATGGTTAGCACTGTTGCCTCACAGCAAGAATGTCACTGTTTCAAATCCTTACAAGCCATTTGTCATCTCTGTGTGGAGTTTACATGTTCTCCCCGTGCTCACGTTGGTTTCCCCCAGGTTCTTTGGTTTCCTTCCACAGTCCAAAAAACATGAACCATAAGTGAATTGATCAATCTAAATTAGCACTATAGACGAGCTTTTAACCAGCAGTATTTCTATATAGCAATTTATAATCTGTCATTATCTCTAAATAAGGGGTGGGTTCTCGAGACCTACCTGAGCTCAAACTCCCCTCTCGTCCTGCAAACGGAAAGGAGCCCCGTGATTGAGAATCTCATGAGCTCAGGGCTCTGTCCCGGGGCAGCATGCCAAACTCGCTTCATAATTAATCATCAGCTAACTATGAACTCTTGAAAAGTCGGTGCCAATGGCATAGTGGGTAGTGCGTCGACACATGGCAGTCCGGTGTTCATGCTGACCCAAGTTAGGTTCCTGCCTGGAGGTCCTATCTTTCCATCTCTCTGCTCAATATGCTTTCCTGTCTATACTCTCTACTGTTCTATCAATTAAAGGTGACCCCCCTCCCCCCCACACACACCCAAAATAAGTTATAAAAATGTCAATAAAAGTCACTTTGTTAAACTGAAGTTGAATTTTGACCATTAAAAGTCAACAGAGCAGAAATTAAGCTCCCATAATGCAATTCACAACTGTAAATAAACAGAAAAAACACTTGAATCACAAAATATGTAAACTGTTAATTAACAAGTATTTTTTACAGTGCACAATAAATGTCAATGGTTGATGGTTTTTAGGAGTCTTCTAAATATCTTCTTTTGCCTAAGCAGAACAAAAAAATCAATCTGGTTTGGAACAGAATTATTATTTTAGGCCATTTACTATGACTTTTGACTCAACATACTCCAAATTTGCTGCTTATTGATAGTTACGGTAATATAGGTAGGTTAATGGGGCCGTTGACATGTCATGTCTAAAAGTGCATGGAAAGTGCGGGGTATGTGATTTTCTTCACCATTTTCAATGCTCTATTCACTTGTGCTCTCATGGTGGCTGTAGTTGCTAAAAGACCATCAACCGTTTTCTCAGAAGATAACAAACTGATTAAACATTGCTGCAGCTCTGATACAAGTTTAACTTATGGAGTTTGTCTGATTTACAGTATGTGTTTGTCTGAGGTAACTAGTGTACCGAAATGTGTATATTCCATGCATAGTATGAAGCTGATTGGTCAGTTCTGCGCTTGGGGTGTGCTTGCAGAATTCTGAAAAGTTGATATGTTTTCAACTGGGTGCATCTAGAAAACGTGAGCACGTCGTTCCTAATATGCATGCGCAAGCTGCATGTCTCCATTGGAAAGAGGAACTTGACTATGCAAAAATGGGAGTGACCCCTATAATAATGGATGGATTAGGATTCAGTGGATAATTCAACACAATCTCACGGCAATTCGTCACTTTTTCATTCAGTGGATAATTCAACACAATCTCGCGCCAATTCGTCACTTTTTGATTCAGTGGATAATTCAACACGATCTCACGCCAATTCGTCACTTTTTGATTCAGTGGATAATTCAACACGATCTCACGCCAATTCGTCACTTTTTGATTCAGTGGATAATTCAACACGATCTCACGCCAATTCGTCACTTTTTGATTCAGTGGATAATTCAACACAATTTCACGGCAATTCGTCACTTTTTCATTCAGTGGATAATTCAACACGATCTCACGCCAATTCGTCACTTTTTGATTCAGTGGATAATTCAACACAATTTCACGCCAATTCGTCACTTTTTCATTCAGTGGATAATTCAACACAATCTCATGACAATTCGTCACTTTTTGATTCAGTGGATAATTCAACACAATCTCATGACAATTCGTCACTTTTTGATTCAGTGGATAATTCATCACAATCTCACGGCAATTCATCACTTTTTCATTCAGTGGATACTTCAACACGATCTCACGCCAATACGTCACTTTTTGATTCAGTGGATAATTCAACGCAATCTCACTGCAATTCGTCACTTTTTGATTCAGTGGATAATTCAACAAGATCTCACGGCAATTCGTAACTTTTTCATTCAGTGGATAATTCAACACAATCTCACACCAATTCGTCACTTTTTGATTCGGTGGATAATTCAACACAATCTCAAAGCAATTCGTAACTTTTTCATTCAGTGGATAATTCAACACAATCTCACTGCAATTCGTAACTTTTTGATTCGGTGGATAATTCAACACAATCTCAAAGCAATTCGTAACTTTTTCATTCAGTGGATAATTCAACAATCTCACTGCAATTCATCAGTTTTTGATTCAGTGGATAATTCAACACAATCTCACTGCAATTCGTCACTTTTTCATTCAGTGGATAATTCAACACAATCTCAAAGCAATTCGTAACTTTTTCATTCAGTGGATAATTCAACAATCTCACTGCAATTCATCACTTTTTGATTCAGTGGATAATTCAACACGATCTCACTGCAATTCGTCACTTTTTCATTCAGTGGATAATTCAACACAATCTCACGGCAATTCGTAACTTTTTGCTTTAGTGGCTAATTTGTATGAATTTGTACGATCTCATTCATACAATTTAGTACAATTTACTCATCTTCCAATAATGGTTGGGTTTAGGGGCAGGGTTGGGTGCCACACCTCCTTTTTAAAATCATACATTTTCATACGATTCGTATGCCACTAAACTGACAAAACGTAAAATAGTTAAGTTTCCCTGTGAGATCAGGCTGGATAATTTGTATTCCTTTGTATGATTTCATTCATACATTTTAGAGCGATTTTCTGGTTCCCCAATGAGAGGAATGTTTAGGGCTGGGGTTTCTGGCCAAGCCTCCCTTTAAAAATGGTACATTTATATACAAATGAAATAGGATGAATTCATACCAATTAGCCACTTTTCTGATAACACACAAAATAGTTATGTTTCCTCATGAGACTGGGAGAATAATGACACTTCATAGCAGCCTGTTTACAGGTTAATAGAAGTCACTCCCATAATTCACACAAAGCATCATGGGGTGTAGGAAAAAGGTGGACAAGATGACTGTAAGAAAGGTTTCTTGTTAATTCTCACATGCGTGGTTTTGAATAGACAGATGTGTCTGGTTATAATCAATGTCGTCTTTTTTTAAAACCATGCGCCATCACTGATTGAGCTCTACTTGAGCTGTTCGTCTCAGATTCAGAAATAACATTTGTGGTCGTGAAAGCTTGTCAGTCTTGCGCAGTCAAGTACCAGACAAAGAGAACACTAGAAACCTCAAACCATTATCACGGCAACTTTACGCAGCTATTTCAATCACGTACTCCCTAAAGAGGCTCAGCCCAGAAAGCAGAAAAAGAAAAATAGACCTCGGAGTTGGAGAGTTTTTGACCTGTTGCTGCAGTTGAACTGTCTGTTGAAGTCTGCCTTTGGTTTCCTGTTGATGATGTGAGGAGGAGGAGGTTTGTCACGTTTACACTCTAGTGTGTGTTTGAGACAAGAGCTCACTTTTGCTCTTTACGTTGCCTATATGTTAGCGTCTATCGAAAGAGCTTAAAGGTGGTTTTTATGTCTTTTTGGACATGAAGGGGCAATATTTGGAAATATAAATACATTTTATATGTATTTTTAAATCAACGGATAATTATGAGTTAGCAAATAAATATATACAGTTAATTAACTAAAATCAAGATACTTCTTAATAGATCATGATGTCTTTTAAGTGGCAAATGCTCTATAGTATAGAACTATTATACAGTACATAAATAAAAACAAGCAATTACTGAACATAAATAACCAATTAACTTAAATAAATACATATAAGTAAAATAAAATATAAGTAAATAAAAAGTAATTCTCTAAACACCACAAAATGTAATTAATGATTTTAAACTCCAAAAAAAGCAGGGTTATTTCCACCTTGGGTGAAATATGGACTAAACCAACTGCTGGGTTAACTTTTAAAATTAAATTTATAGGACCAAATTTAACCCAATGTTTGGGTTTGTTCATATTTTACCCAATTTGCATTTAAATAAACCAGTGTTTCTTATATTGTATCAAATGAGTAGAATCTAAGACATTTACATTCATGAATCTACATTAATTTTCTTTTCTGCTTAACACCTTCATTAATCCAGGGTCGCCACAGTGAAATGAACCACCAACTTATCCAGCACATGGTTTACGCAGTGGCTACCCTTCCAGCTGCAACCCAGTACTGGGGAACACACACACACTCTCATTTACACACATACACTACGACCAATGTAGCTTACCTAATTCACCTATAGTGCATGCCTTTGGACTGAGCACCAGTAGGAAACCCACACGAACACGGGAAGAACATGCAAACTCCACTCAGAAATGCCAACTGACCCAGCTAAGGCTCGAACCAGCGACCTTCTTGCTGTGAGGCGATTGTACTACCCACTGCACCACCGTGATGCCCGGAAAATATAATACAGTTGTAAAATCTTTTCAACCCTTTAACTTGCACTTTAAGAAAAACTTTTTGAAAAAAAAAATTGGGTTCCTGACACCACTTGAAATTTCGAGTTTGGGAGATAATCTATGGACAAAAGGTCAAAGGTTTCAAATAAACTCACCGGCCACTTTTTTAGGGACACCTTACTAGTACCAGGTCGGACCCCCTTTTGCTTTCAAAACTGCTTTAATCCTTCATGGCAAAGATTCAACATGGTACTGGAAATATTCCTCAGAGATTTTGGTCCATATAACATGATAGCATCACACAGTTGCTGCAGATTTGTGGGCTGCACATCCATGATGCGAATATCCCATTCCACCACATCCCAAAGGTGCTCTATTGAATTGAGATCTGGTGAATGTGGGGCCCATTTGAGTACAGTGAACTCATTGTCGTGTTCAAAAAACCAGTCTGAGATGATTCGCACTTTATGATATGCGTTATCCTGCTGGAAGTAGCCATCAGAAGATGGGTACACTGTAAAGGGATGGACATGGTCAGCGACAATACTCAGGTAGGCTGTGTCGTTGACATGATGCTCAATTGGTACTAATGGACCCAAAGTGTGCAAAGAAAATATCCCCCACACCATTACACCTCCACCAGCCTGAACTGTTGATACAAGGCAGGTTGGATCAATGCTTTCATGTCGTTGATGCCAAATTCTGGCCCTACCATCCAAATGTCGCAGCAGAAATTGAGACTCATCAGACCAGGCAACGTTTTTCCAATATTCTGTTGTCCAGATTTGGTGAGCCTGTGTGAATTGTAGCCTCAGTTTCCTGTTCTTATCTGACAGTAGTGGCACCCGGTGTGGTCTTCTGCTGTTGTAGCCCATCTGCCTCAAGGTTGGATGTGTTGTGTGTTCAGAGATGCTCTTCTGCATACCTCGGTTGTAGCGAGTGGTTATTTGAGTTACTGCCTTTCTATCAGCTCGAACCAGTCACCAACAACCATGCTACGTTCAAAGTCACTTAAATCACCTTTCTTTCCCATTCTGATGCTTGGTTTGACCTGCAGCAGATCCTATTGACCATGTCTACATGCCTAAATGCATTGAGTTGCTGCCATGTGATTGGCTGATTAGAAATTTGCGTTAACGAGCAGTTGGACAGGTGTACCTAATAAAGTCGCCAGTAAGTGTATCTCGGGGCACACTTTATTTTCACACTTTAAGACTTTAAGCTCAATAAACTACCAGTTAGCTGCTTATTATTATATTATTAGTAGTTGGTAAGGTAGTAGTTGGGTTTAGGTATTAGGTAGGATCAAAAATGAATTTTTTTTTACATTAAAGGATGTAAAATAAGATCATACGTAATAATTACTAATAAATAGTTATTATTTTAACAATAGGCAGGTAATGAGCCAGTAGTAAATGCTGTGAATTGTTACTTAAACTAAAGTCTTAGCTATATCTCAAGTAAATAAATATATTAGTTAGCATAATTAGTACACAAATAAACCAAACATTTAGTTTGAAAGGCATTTTATGACATACTTAGATTTTAAAGTATAAATGTAGACACAGTGGGGTAAATAAGTATTCAACACGTCGTGTTTTTTCTGGGAAACATATTCTAAAGGAGCTGTTGATGTGGAATTGAACCAGGCTTTGGTAAAAAAATAAAATAAAATACAAGCATAAAAATATAACAAAACAAAACCAAACTAAAAAATAATGTTATGTGTAATAACAGTGAAATGACACACGGAGAAAGTACAGAACTACTGAAATGTGTTTAATACTTTATATAAAAGGCTTTTTAGTGATGCCAGCTAAAAGACGCCTCTCATATGAAGAATGAAGTCACATGAATTGCTCAGGTGTGATTTTTTTTCAGAGACTTAAACAGAGTGTAAAAATCTTGTGGGTTTCGTCTATCAAATCTGATTTATATTTTGTATTTTCAATTGGATTAAAGTCAGGTGATTGGCTGGGTAATTCTACAGCTTGATTTTCTTTCTCTGAAACCATTTGAGAGTTTCCTTGGCTGTATTTTGGATCATTGTCTTGTTGAAATCTTCATCCTCCTGCTAATGTAGATGTTGGATTGAAGCAGATAATATTAATTTACAGTGACGAAGGGAAGAGGGTTGCTACTGGAAGATTTCAGCTGCTGTCTGGGTTTTTACTGCCTTTTTACACCTCCCTTCCTTCATGTGTTCAATACTTTTTCACTGTCATTTCATTTTATGACACACAACTTAATTTGTAAACTAATTAATTTGTTTTCTTTACATACAGTTTTGCTAAATATCTAGTAAAATATGATTTACTGTCATCATAGCAAAGATTAAGTTTAGTAATGTGTTGACAAAATCTTTTCTCCGTTAAACAGAAATCGGGGAAAAAATAAATAGGGACAAAGGGGGGGGGGGGGGGGGGGGGGGGGGTGGGCGGGGGATGGGTTAATAATTCTGACTTCAATTTCTTTGGTTATCAGCAGCTGATGAAAATTTCATAATTTCAAAAGTCTACGGCACCTTTAGAAATATGTTTTCTAAGAAAAATGTTGACGTGTTGAAACTTTTTTCCCCACTGTAAATACAGCTAAGACGGATGAATACAGAAATTAATCACACCTCTTACTTCAGCCACACTATCAATCAATGGTAAGATAACAGATACAGAAACAAAAGAGGATACTAATGAGATTTTTTTAGCCTACGTGTTACTGTCACTTTTACTAGCAACAGTGCTTAATTTGTGGTTAATTCTGAATATCATTTATAAAAGTCTGCCTACTTGTTTATGCAACACTGTTGATTTCATTATGGTCTTGAAATAGCAAAATGATTCAAAACAAGTTTCAAAGTGCAAGTTCTGTAAAACATTATTAATAATTACAAAAAAACACTGTAAAAGTGATTACTTGTCTTTACTTAAAAAGTGAGTAAATCCATTGCAAGAAATATTTTGAGTAAATGACAATTACAAAAATAAAGTGAATTTAACAGTTCCAATTAACAACGGGCTTACTAGCACGCTATCATGAGGAAACAACTATTATTATTATTATTTGATATCATTCATTAATTTTCCTTCGGCTTAGTCCCTATTTTAGAGGTCGCCAGCCACAGCGGAATGAACCGGCAACTATTCCAGCATATGTTTTACGCAACGGATGCACTCCCAGTTGCAACCCAGTATTGGGAAACACCCATACACACTCATTTGCACACATGCACTCATCCACTACGGGAAAATTTAGTTTATTTAACTCACCTATAGCACATGTCTTTGGACTGTGGGGGAAAACTTAGCACCCGGAGGAAACACATGCAAACTCCACACAGAAATTCAAACTGGCCCTTCTGGGACTCAAACCAGCGACCTTCTTGCTGTGAGGCGACAGTGTTAACCACTGAGCCACCCTGTATGATATCATTTGTATAAAAATGTCAAATGAGACATGTCCCCAAACCTCACCCTCATCCGGGCACGAACAAATAAAACTAAAATGTACAAATGAAATCCTACTAATTAATATGAATTAGCCACTAAATTAAAAAATGACAAACTGCCTTGAGATTGCAACTCACTTTTTAAATTAAAGTAACTAATTACAGTATAACTCGTGTATTATATTATGTTACATTATGTACATTATATATTATATCGTGTTCAGTTTATAGGCATGACAACCAATCAATTGTGAAGTTGGGCTATGGCGGTGGCGCAGTGGGTAGCACAATCGCATTACAGCAAGAAGTTCACTGGTTCGAGACTCGGCTGGGTCAGTTGCCATTTCTGTGTGGAGTTTGCATGTTTTCCCCGTGTTCTTGTGGGTTTTCTCCGGGTGCTCCGGTTTCCCCCACAAGTCCAAAGACATGCGCTATTGGTGAAATGGGTACGCTAAAATTGTCTATAGTGTATGTGTGTTAATGAGTGTGTATGGATGTTTCTCAGTGATGAGTTGCAACTAGAAGGGCATCCGCTGCATAAAACATATGCTGGATAAATTGGTGGTTCATTCCGCGGTGGTGACCCCAGATTAATAAAGGGATTAAGCCGAAAAGAAAATGAAAAATGAATGAGGTTGGACCATTGCCAACTACAGAACTTTTTTAATTAACATCCATATTATGGACAAAAAATACAACAGAATTAAATACAAACTGAAACTGTAATCACTGTTACTCCAACATTCTTCAAAATACATTCTTTTATGTCCCACACGGAGAATGGATTACATATGTAAGTAACTTTGTACAGTTGAAGTCAGAATTAATAGCCCCACTGAATTATTAGCCCCCTGTTTATTTTTTCCCCCAATTTCTGTTTAGCGGAGAGAAGATTTTTTCAACACATTTCTAAACATAATAGTTTTAATAACTCATCTCTAATAACTGATTTATTTTATCTTTGCCATGATGACAGTAAATCATATTTGACTAGATATTTTTCAAGACACTTCTATACAGCTTAAAGTGACATTTGAAGGCTTAACTTGGTTAATTAGGTTAACTAGGCAGGTTAGGGTAATTAGGCAAGTTATTGTATAATGATGGTTTGTTCTGTAGACTATCGAAAAACAAATTACTGTAGCTTAAAGGGGCTAATAATATTGACCTTAAAATGTTTTTTTTTTATTAAAAACAGATTTTATTCTAGCCGAAATAAAACAAATAGGACTTTTTTCCAGAAGAAAAAATATTACCTTTATTTGCTCTGTTAAACATCATTTGGGAAATATTTAAAAAAGAAAAAATCAAAGAGGGGCTAATAATTTCTGACCTCAACTTTACAAAAATCAAGTACTTGTAGTTAGAGTTAACTACTATCAGACTGCAGTTATTCTTTATGGATTACACGATTAGAAATTATTTTAGCATCGGCAGTAATTTTTTCAACTCAAGTTATCTTTTTAATACATTTATGTATTTTTTCATAACAAACAAGCCAAATATATGTTTAAGATTTTTTTTGCATTTGCAATTGTTTATACTGTCTTTTTTAACTTCTAGTGTTTTTTTAGATTAAATATTTGATGTAGAAGTGAACTTTCTGTAGTATTATTAAGATTGCTGTTTTTAAAATGTACCTAATTTTGAAATGTTAAGATGATTTTTGTTTTATTTAGTGTTAAATTATACTTGTGACATCAAGTTAGGGTCATTTCAAAAAGTAATCTAAATGCAATCCATTACATTATTAAAATGTAGTTCGATTAGATTATCATAAATGTGTAATCTAAGAGATTATATTGCTGACTACAGATTTTGTCATGTATTTTATAATCAATAACTGAGCCAAATTCATAAGTAATCTACCCAGCTCTGTTTCTGAATAAATTATGAGACAAGTTTCATTATATCGCTATTAAAGGGACAGTTCACCCAAAACTGAAAATCCTGTCAGCATTTACTCACCCTTCACATTCAGTTAAACACAAAAGAAGATCATTTTGAAACCAGAACTATTGACTTTCACTTGCTTTTGCTACTATTGAAGTCAATGGTTACTGGTTTCCAACATTCTACAAAACATCTTCTTTTGTCTTCAACAGTAAATAAACTCATATTTAAGTTTGAAACCACTTGAGGGTGAGTAGGAAGTGAGTTAAGTTCATTTTTGGGTGAACTATTCCTTAAAAACATGACATGTTAAGGTAACACCTTTATTTTGATGGTCCATTTGAGTATTAGTAGACTGTCTGCTTAATATCTGCTGATACTGCTACTTCAACAGACATTTAACTGACTATCAGAAACTTTGCAAGTACATGTCAACTCACACTAACTCTAACCCCATCCTAACAGTCTACTTATAATCTAATGAGAATTAGTTGGCATGTAGATGCAATGGAACTTAAATTCAACAAACAGACCATCAAAATAAAGTGTGACCAATATTAATATTGATCTCCTTCTTCACAGATTCAGACTTTCTCCAAGTGCGCTCCGTCATCTTGTCAACCCTCCACATCCGCCTCTCTGGAGCACAAGGACACCTAAAAATTGCCCTTGCGCCCTGCCGTCCCGTCACTCTGGCTCCAATCGCACACTGAGCTCGACCCACATGCTGCAGCATCCACTGATTCACACTCGAACACACTGCAACACATCGAGTGTCATGAGCACACACACACACTGTCAGTTTTGACACTTCAATGTGACAAGATTTTCTCTTTCTTAGATCTTAGATTCTTAAAATGTCAAGTACTCTGCAAAGAGCAACTGCTGTTATTTATGGACTGTCAGCCACGATTATTGTACTCCTGGAAGCTGAAGATGCAGCTGACTGAACAACAGAGATCACAGCAGAATGAGTGTGTGTTTGAGTGTTTTCTTCACCGCTGTTTTAAACAGGTTCATTTGGTTTAAGTCACAGATTTAGTAGACAGCAAATTGCAAATTATAATATAATACAGGGGACGACACAGTGGCTCAGTGGTTAGCACTATTGCCTCACTGCAAGAAGGTTGCTGGTTTGAGTCCCGGCTGGGTCAGTTGGGATTTCTGTGCTGAGTTTGCATGTTCTCCCCGTGCTGGCGTGGGTTTCCTCTGGGTGCTCCGGTTTCCCCCACAGTTCAATAGGTGAATTGAATAAACTAAATTGTACTGGGTTGCAGCTGGAAGGGCATCCGCTGTGTAAAACATATGCTGTATAAGTTGGCGGTTCATTCCATTGTGGTGACCCCTGATGAATAACGCTGAAGGAAATTGAATTAATGATCATAATACAATTAAAATGATAATTTGATACCTTTTTAATCTAATGTTGTAGTGAGGGGTCTCATGTAGAAACGTGGCCCCTTTTTTGTGAGTATGCCCCTTTATTATAGTAAATGTGCCCCTGATCCCTACAGCTATACTTAATTACGCTTCTATAATTACACTTCCCACACAAAAGTTGTAATCTACAAAAAACAAACTTGATGGTGTGTGCGCAGCTGTGAGTATTGAACATTCATTCATTCATTTTCCTTTGACTTAGTCTGTATTTCAAAGGTCACCACAGCGGAATGAACCACCAACTATACCAGCATATGTTTAATGCAGTGGATGCCCTTCCCAGCCGCAACACAGTATTGGGAAACACCCATACACACTCATTCACACATACCAATACACTAATATTCGATTCACATATAGCGCATGTCTTTGGACTGTGGGGGAAACCGGAGCTCCCGGATGAAACCCACATGAACATGGGGAGAACACGCAAACCACACAGAAACGCCATCTGGTCCAGCTGGGCCAATGCCTTTCTTACTGAGGCACCACGTCACCCCGTTATTGAACTTATTTAACTTAAATATTAAAATCCTTTAAACCATCATATGGGTCATAATCATTAATAAATGAATAAATATTTATTCTGGTGTATGTTCACTTTTAGGAAGGTGTCTTTGCAAATGTTATAAATCAGAGCCCATAATTAATATGAAGAGATTATCAATAATACAATTAATATTTGTTATGTCTTTTCATTATTATATTATATAAATGCAATATTTGTATATTGACTTCAAATTTTGACCACCAATAAAATGCATATAATTGTATTTTTTATTTAATTTGTATATTTAATAATTATAATGTCATGATATAATAATAATAATGTAGAATAAAGTATAATAATGTCAATTGGTTAGCATTTCATTAGTTAATCCATTAAGATGGTACAGTGCTCAGCATTTATAAGTACACCCCTCACAAATCTATCTTTTAAGTTCATATTTTAATAGGAAGCTGTACAATATTATATTTGTGCATATACTTTCGATTAGTCAGTACTGAAGCCGAATCTGGAGCTTATCTAACAAAATAACTTACGATAACGGTCCAAAAACGAGTACACTGAAATTTATATGAAAAATATTAAATACAAATTTACAAAAGAGGAAAAATCGAGAGAAGCAAAAAATGGCAAAAATTCAGTTGAAATTTTGTAGTTTGTAATTTTTTTTTGCAATATTTTGCTCCAATTCTATTATCTTTCAATTTCTAAATATGTTTGGCGACTAAAATATTTAATAAATATATCTGTTTAATAAATCTGTTTTGATTAAATGCCCCAAAATACATTGCCTATATTCACTGAGAAATGGATCAAAATATTCATTTTCAAAACGGGGTGTTCTCAATTATGCTGAGCACGGTATAAAATAAAAGTTTAATTTAATGTTAAAAATATTTATACAGTCAAGCTCGTTTTTATTAATACCCCTAATCGTATGAATGATTTCGGGCACATGGAGGAAACACCGGAGCACATGGAGGAAACACACTCGAACGTGGGATGAACATGCAAACTCCACACAGAAACACCAACTGATCCAGCCGAGGCTCGAACCAGCGACCTTCTTGCTGTGAGGCGACATCACTACCTACTGCGCCACCGCGTTGCTCTTTCATATATTATATGTAACATCATTTTCTATCATATTTTGTATGATGAGGGTCTAAAAAAATAAAAGTTTAATTTTTATTACTTCTGAGCCAATGTGCCCCCTACCCTCAATCATGGAGCAGTCCAGCAATCAAATTAGGTAAAGATTTAGTTTTAAAAACGTAATTAAAAATGCTAAGTTTTTTATTAAAATGTAATTAAACCTATAATTAAAAATAGTTTATATATTATTTTTGTTGTAAACTGATAAAATAAATAATTTAAAAAGATGCTTTACATGATGTTGTTATCTTGCATTAAGACGAAATATAGAAAATATTGACTGGAATTGCTTAGGGCCCCCAAATCACTAAATCCACCCCTATTGACTGTATATATATGTGTTTAAGATTAGTTTATACTTTTAATTTATAGTATCTTACTAGTACATTTTTAAAATGAAATTATGTATTTCTTAATGTCAAAATGAACCTTAAAATATAAAAAATTTAAATATTTTAATGTAATATTACCTGCAAATAATACCATACTCTAATGTTATTCCAAATTATTAGCAATTCTTTTTTATTATTTTAAATATTTTTAGATATTTTAAAGCAAAGATGCATCTGCATTTTTGTGCATGCATGTTATTTAGTATGATTCGCATTATGTGAATTCGTATTAAGTTAATATTTTTATAGATTTTGTCAAATATTTTTGTACTCGCAGACACCACACATTTATAGACCATTTTGAGGGATGTAAACAAAAAACATCCCAACATATTTTCTGTCTTACATTTGTAATTGTAATACTGAACTTAAACACTACAAACTGAACTACACTGTTCCTATTTACTGTGACCTTTTATGTGAAGCTGCTTTGACACAATCTACATTGTATAAGCGCTATACAAATAAAGGTGAATTGAATTGAATTGAATTAAAAATAATTTCTATAGCTTCTGAGAATCCAAAAAGAGCCACATATTGATTAATAATGTTATGATACACTGTAAAACCGAAAAAGTTAAGGTAACTCAAACCGTTTGAGAAAACCGATTGCAATAAACCATTTAAGTAAAAAAAAAACTAATCCTAATGAGTACTGTGAACTTAATCCATTTGAGTAAATGAAGCAATTTGAGCACAATAAAACCCAATAAATGAAGAGAACTCAAATTGAGTACTGTAAAACCCAATAAGTTAAGGCAACTCAAACCGTTTGAGGAAACCGATTGCTACAAACCATTTGAGTAAAAAATTAATCTATATGAGTACTGTGAACCTTATCCATTTAAGTTGAAGTAATGAGGTATTTATTTAACCTAATAACTTTCAACACTGAGCTCAAAACTCTTTACAAATGTGTAGAATTAACTTTCAGTAAATTATGAGTTAACTGCACTCGTTTCATTTGATAAAGTTGACTGTTTAAGTTATGATTGAATTGCCTCCTGTTTCAGTTATGAAATAGTTTGATAACACGCAGGAAATGTTCATGGGCTAATGACATAACCACATTGAAAAGGTCTATAAGGTATTTATTATTTATATTTTAAATGCGTTTAAATGAATCTTTTTGGAGCATAACGGTGCAGCAATAAGCCTCAGAAACATCACATTTAATTAGGAGGTATATTCAAGTAATTATCTGTATGAATTGCATTTTTGACTGTATTTTTAAATTCGCAATAACACCCTGCGTCGGCTGCATGTTATTCCTGGAAGAATAATTGCAGTAAACCACACCTGGAACAAATATAAAATAATCCCACACGGAACAAGTCAAAAATCCTAATGTGATTTAGATCACTGGGCGTTAAGAAGAGTCAGGCCACATCATCGCACGCAGTTTGCTCCATTTTCACGATGTCCTCTTTTAGCTGACAGAAGACGCAGGAGGTCGTGTATAGCCGCGGACACGTCCGAAAATGAGGTGAAATGTGTGTGTGTGAGAGAGACGTGATCAAACACGGTCGCGTTCAGGAAGTTCTAATGTGTATTTAAGGCGCGTGTTTGCGCCGCTGTGGCCGGAGACGGAGCAGCACAGCATTAAACTGCACTCCACTCATCTCTATAGCGGGACACAGGAGCGCACAGCAACAGGTGAGTCCCGTTCTCACTCCGGACAGCTCAAACTGACGCACTGCACACTGTAATGGCAACAGATTCTTTTAGAAATCATATTGTTTGATTTATTGTTGTATTTTATTCTAAAAAAGAAGTCACTTTTATTTATTAGTTTTTTTGGGTAAACTTTCGGTTTTATTGACACACTCAAGCTGCTTGAAGAATTTGTCTAGTTTCTGCATCTTATCTTTTCTGCACATCTTTTGATTTGAATTCTAAATGTCTACAAATATGTGTATTATGATCAAAAATGTTTACAGATAGTGTATTGTTCAGAGATTGTGAACGAGCCGGTGCACCACAGTTTGTCCCTCGTTCAATCTAATCACTGCTGGATGACGCTAATGTGTCAGGCCACTTTATATACTGCAGTGTTTTATGTTGTTAACATTTGATTAATTTAGTACATATAAAACAATACGCAGTCTAATGGCTTAGTTTAACTGGGGTCCGAGGACCGCAATGTGGGGTCCGCAAGGGGGTGCTAGGAGATTTTTAAACTCATTTATTATTATTATTTGTCTTATTTTCTGGGAGTATTTTAATAAATTCATGACAAAATTGAAAATGTAACATTTTTAACATTTGAATATTGACTAGACCTATTTCATTCTGGTCTACAAAATGCATCTGAAATTAATCACTGTAAGGGATTCTGTCAACAGCATTTGTTTTAATTATTGTAGAAAATGCATTTTATATCATAAGTATTTAGTATGTTTAGAATTTACAATTATTTTAATTTAATAATTTGTTTTAATTTTTAATTTAATTAATTATTTTAATTTAATTAAATAATTTCTTTTGTGCAAATGTTAAAGGCTTTCTTTTTGCAATCGATTTTTCCCGTCTTTGTGAAATCTTGTTTGCTTTAAACCTGCTTTGAAATGACTGAAACACGTAGCTGCATAAAAAAGTGTTAAAAACTTTTTATAAGATTTAGACATGGGCCAAAGTGAATAGTCTAATATATCCTAGCCTACACTGTAAAAAATGTGTTCCAAACAATTCCATTATGTTGTCCCAACACAAATCTATTAAGTTAGCTTAATCGTTTTTACAAATTTATGTGGATTGAACATAAAGCAATTGAGTTACCCCCCCCCCCCCTAAAAAAGCCTAAAGAGTTGAGTTGATTCAGCTCATTTTAAATATAGTTTTAACGAGTCATTTTTTTCAGTGTAGGCTACATTAATAATGCATAATGAATAAAATGTATTTGATGATGAATGTTGAACTAATCGTTTGTCATATTTTCATATTTTATATTTTATTGACTCATAAAGAAGAACATCATATTCCTTAAGTAGTCCTGATATAAATATCAGAACAGTGCACTCAAAAAAATATTTTTTGCTTGTTCAAACTTATTTCAAATGAGCTGAAACAACACAATTCTTGAGATTTTATTGGGACAACTTAATTTTTTATGTTAAATCCACATAAATTTGTTAAAAGTGTTAATTTAACTTAATCAATTTGTGTTGGGACTACATGAATGAATTGTGTGGAACCCTGTATTTTTTACAGTGTGTAGCCTATTGTGCGTGAGAAAATTCTATTGTGTGTAATACGCCCAATAGGCTACTCTAATTGACCTAATTGTTTTCTTCCTTATTATTAGTGGGATATATGACTATAAATTTGCGGTGTCAAATTTATTTTTATGGCCTGCTCGGAGTTTGATGTTCTTTAAACTTCGCCATCAGGTTATTGGCGACCAAAACAAAGTCAATTAGTTATTGGCAATAATACCCTGGGCTCCATTTGCAGGCTGTTACTTGGACGTAACGCGAGGTTGATGTATCATGCTGACGGAGGATCAGCTTACTAAATAAGATCAAATTCCCAAAGTGGAGCCTTATAACAAAGTGTGCCGTGCGGTTCCTCAACTTCAAATCGCTTTTGCTTTATTTGGGAGGTTCTGATTGCTAAAGGCAGCACGATAGAGATTTGACAGACTGTTCTTAGTTCAGTGAACTTCAGGTGCACTTTTTCACACCGGCGCTCTTGGGACTAAATCCATATTTCTGTGCCATTTTCAGGCTAGATTGGAAAGCTGTGAGTGATTGGTGACCCTGAAGCTGATAACGGAGAGTAAACATGCCGAGGTCATTTTTGGTAAAGAGCAAACGGGCGCACAGTTATCATCAGCCCCGTTACCTGGATGACAACTGTATCTCAATTGAGAAACTTCTCACTTGCCAAGGTACGAAGTTTATTGATCAACATATTTTCTGTTTCTATTTATTATCGCATTGTGAATTTTCAATTGGGTTTAGAAAGTCAAACCGGACAGGCTCCTGAGAGCCCGCTGGATGTGGGCAATCAGTCCCCTAAAGCCAGCATGGTGTGCACGGCGGATCAGTCTTCTCAACAGTCCCCGCTGAGCTGCGAGGGCAGTGTGTGTGACCGCTCATCCGACTATGAGGACTTCTGGAGACCCCTGTCATCAGGAACCTCGCCAGGTTTGTTCTCATTAAGTTCGCTTTTTTATCGCATCAAGTGAAGGGTTAATATTGGTACCTCAAAGGTGTATAATAGTACCTAAAAAATTTAAGAGGATACTTTTGTACTTTTTAGGTTCTAATATGTACCCTTGAGGTCTTAATATGGACCTATTAGGTACAAAATTGTACCTTTCGCAAAGGTACCCCAGTGACAGATCGCGTACCTTTATTTCTGAGAGTGTACAATCTGAGAGAAATCAGCCATGACCATTCCTTCAGTATAAAACTCTGTTTGAGATAAACAGAGTCATTTTTTTAATGTTCAGAAAATTTCTCATACATTCTAATCAGTTTTTTTTGTTAAACATTATTCATTAATTTAAATAAATGTTTTCTTGGCTTTAAATAGGTATAGCGATCAAGCGTTAAAGCTATTGTATCTCCCAAGCATAGACAGTTTAATCAGGGTTGACAGAGTTGGGACATTTGCAACATGCTGCTGCAACTGTCCCCAATGACAAAATTCACTTAAAAGCTTGCCACATTAACAATGTACAGTTTTAATTTGATCAGTTTCAATGTAATTTAATTTGAAAGAATGAATTCCATGATTAATTAATTTATTTCAAAGTTCAAAGAAGTATTTTATTAAAGGTTTAGTCTAGAGGTTTTTTTAGGCCTGACAACTGGCCGTTGATTGTTCTTTTAATAATTAATTTAACAGTTTAACCAATTTACATTTAGTCTGTTTACCAAAAATAAATACATAAATAAAATTCAACCTGATGTTTTAGATTTTTTTATTATTACATTTTAATAAATGTTGCAACTGTCCCTGTGGGTTGTTGCAACCGTTTCCCTGCTCGGGGTCAGTTGCAATGTTTGACTTTGTCTGGTTCAAGTTTAAATTCTACATATACTACCATATGTACACATATTATAGCAATGTCGGTGGGTGTCCAGTAGATGTGGGTTTATTGTATTAAAATTTGGGGTTTCCACAAAAAATAGTCTCTGAGAAACTGAAGGAAAAACAAAAAGTATTGCAACTGTCCCCGCTCTCCCCTACATACAAAATCAGAATAAACAGTAGAGTGGATAGCCTAGGCTAGCCTATTAGGCAGTTAGTGTACTTTTCTTAAAAACAATGTTTCAAAAGGATGTTTTGGCAGTGACATGGAACTTTTTTTCTTGTGAAAGAATCCATTTTTTCACGAGACAAATTTCACGGGCAAATAAATTCAATTAGCCTTCCATTAGACTTTCATGGATATATGGGTAATGTGCTACAATGAACTAAACAGACAAACCTGAAAATGAGAAACAGAAATGTGACCGCAAGTGTTAGGGAGAGTTACTTTTAAATGTAATGCATTACAATCTTGCGTTACTTCTTTAAAAAAGTAATTTGTGTTAATTATTTACTTTTTAAAGGACAGTAATGTAGGCCTACATGAGTTGTCTTGCATTAGTTGTTTCAGATGAATGTGGCTTGCTTGTTTATAGCCCAATAATGTTTTTAAAACATTTTTTTTAAAGAAAAATATTCTTTTTTACATCAAAAGTGAAATGTGAGATGAATAAACCTCAGGGTGCAGAAAATGTCACATCTGTACAGTTGAGGTGCAGCTTAAATACATCTTTCACTGGTGCTGCTTTTTAACATTTTGACAATATATAGGATTTATTCATAAGTTAAAAAAATAGGCATGGAAAAAGACTGGAAATTGATGCACTCTTGAGAAATTGATATTCTGAGATTGCAGTTTATGTGTCATACTGTTTACAGGATACTGAATTTGTTTTTGTGTAAGTGAGTGAGTAAAATTAAGATTTATGCTAGAGCTACATTAGGTATCATGTTACAACCTCATACACAACACATCTGGAGTGCTCAGCATAATTGAGTACAGCTCATTTTGAAAATGAATATTTTGATCCATTTCTCAGTGAATATAGACAATGTTTTTGGTGCATTTAAACAAAACAGATTTATTAAACAGATGTATTTTATTAAAATATTATTTTAGTCACCAAACATTTGTTGAAAATTGAAAGATAATACAATTAAATTCAAGCAAAATATTGCCAAAATAAATAAATAAATTATAACCTACAAAATTTCAACAACATTTTTACATTTTCTCTTAATTTCTCCTCTTTTTAAAATTGTACTTAATATTTTTGTGTAACAAATACATTTGGGTGTACTATTTTTGGACCATAATCTTACGTTATTTTGTTAGATAAGCTCCAGATTTGGCTTCAGTACTGACTAATCTAATGTACAGTATATGCATAAATATAATATTGTACAGCCTGCTATTAAAAATATGAATTTAAAAGATAGATTTGTGAGGGGTTTACTTATATATGCTGAGCACTGTAGGATTTCTCTCAACATGTGGACAGGAGAGCTGTTAGCCAAAACATAGGGAAATTAGCAACTCATTTTTTTATTGGAAAAGAACTATTTTAGGGTCATGTGCTACCTTGATTGTGTTTTAAATTTATGTGCTTGACACTATATCTGCAAATAATTTAATATATCAGTATTTACCCGAGATTCATGAAAAGCTGACGAGTTTCGATACATTGTGTGTAGCTTTGTGTGTTTATGGTGGCTGTCAGTGTATATTATACACTAAAGATACAAGATTTCAATAGGATACTTCAGTAGATTCAATTCACATTATCAATAAACAAAACTCTGGAATTAACCATTGTTTTACTAAAAATAAAACCAAAAAACATGGTAACTACCAATCAACTCTAGTTTTGCTACACTAACCCAAGATTAACTATGGTATTTGTAGTAATGCAGTGGTTATACAAATTGTAAAGTTTTAAAATATAAAATTCATTCATTCATTTTCTTTTCGGCTTAGTATCTTTATTAATCAGGAGTCACCACAGTGGAATGAACTGCCAACTTATCCAGCATATGTTTTATGCAGCGGATGCCCTTCCAGCCAATATAATTGTATAATTGTAAAACAAAAAAATATACTTTTACTGTAATAAAACAGTAATAAAACAAAAATGTTGCTAAAAATGCAGGGTTCCATTATGTGTTTAAATTATTGTAAATAATTTGAATGGATTGAACTTAAAACAACTAAATTGTCCCAAAAAAAGTCAATTACTGTGTTGTTTCAGCTCATTTTAAATAAGTAGTTTGAACAGCAGCAAAAATACATTTTGAGTGTACTGTAGGTCTATTTTACAGTAATTATGCCAATAAATGCTACAATTTTTTTTGTACTATAAAGTTTTTTTTACCGTGTAATGCAAAATAGCTGATTATACTTTCTTATATCTGACTGTAGATCTGGATAAATGCCAGGTTCCTTCTCCGGATGACTCTCAGCCTTTCGACATGTCCTTCCGTCCATACGTTTGGTCTCATTCATCATCTGAGCTCAGGCATCTTATTCAGTCCTGCAATCATGTTTCTGTGGATTCAGACTCGTCAGTGGGGTTTACGATGCCATGGACAGAAGGCCGAGCGCTCATCTCCTCATCCAACCAACACAACCTAGGCGATTTTACCAGGACTATGGCTCCCTGACCCCTAACCTGCTGGATAATCGAGGCTTTTACACTGACTTCAAGATGTCGACTAAAGTAGCAGAGACTGATTCAGAGTCAGATATGACGTGCACACGACTTCAACTAAGCGGGTCCTACAAATGCATAAAATGCACTAAGGTTTGACAAATCTAGATTTAGAATATTTTGTTTCTTATAAATACTCAAAAAGCATTATCAGCTGTTGCTTTGAAAAAGATTTCTCAAAGTTTTAAAATTAAATGGCTTTTTTCAATTCTTTGTAAAAATTTCACGTTTAATCCCGCTACTTATGGAAGCAGAATTTGTAGCTGTGACTTTAAACCTCACAATTTAGACTTTTAACTGTCAGAATATGTCATTTGCATGTTGTAGTTTTATGTAAATGTGTGTGTATATATATATATATATATACAGTTAGGTTCATAAATATTTGTACATTGACACAATTCTAACATTTTTGGCTCTATAGACCAACACAATCCATTTGAAATTAGATGAACAAGGTGTGCTTTAACTGCAGACTGCCAGCTTTAATTTGAGGGTGTTTACATCCAAACCAGGTGAACGCTGTAGGAATTAGAATAGTTTGCATATGTGCCTCCCACTTGTTAAGGGTCCAAAAGTAATTGGACCTGTTACTTATATTTAAAAAAATATGTATGCTTGAATTTGTATATGACTAGGAAACCCATTTCAGCAAGAAAAATGAATTTTTTTTAGCTATTAATAGAATTCTTAGTTTATATGTAATTCAAGCCTAATTAGCAATGGTTTTTACTACAAATAAAGAGAAATCAGGTAGTTGACCACAAATTAACTATGATTTTGTCACTCTACCCATAGTTCATTGGTTATTTGTTGTAAAACACTATATAACTGGATGCTTTATCCAATTGGCAATTCAAATCAAAACACTTTTAATTGTCAAAATAAGTAATTTTTGTGTTGCAGTTTTCTTGGAATTACAAATGAAAAAAAATGTTTGGCAATTTTTTTTTCTCAAAATTGCCAATCTAAACAGAATTGTGAGTAAAATATACTTAAAAAAAAATAATAAAAAATAAATAAATATATATATATATATATATATATATATATATATATATATATATATATATATATATATATATATATATATATATATATATATATATATATATAATATATAAAATATATATATATATATACTGTATGCGTGAATTTGTATTTGTCTAGAAAACCCATTTCCGCAACATGATTACAAGAAAAATTAAGAATTTTTAGTTATTATCTTGCAATTCAAACTAAATTAGCAATGGTTTTTAATACAAATCAAACAAAGAAAAATCAAGTAGTTGACCACAAATTAATTTTGATTTTATGACTCTACCCACAGTGTTCTAGTTTGACCATGGTATATGTAATAAAACATTATCTAACTGGTTATCCAATTGGCAATCAAAACCAAAACACTTATAATTATCAAAATAAGTGATTTTTGAGTTGCAGTTTTCTGTTATTTAAATTTGGAATTACGGATGATAAATCATATACTTGGTCAAAATTGTGGGCTTTTTTGTCTAAATTGCTATAGACCAATAAAATTTTAAAAAGGAAAATATATGATACTTGAAAGATATGTACGTGAAATGCAACATGCAAATGCAAACTTGTAAAAAAAGGGTGCATTTATAAACAAACTTATTTTTAACTAAATCTAAACTACACTGTTTAAAACAAATCACTGTTTTTTCTTTTAATTTGTCATCAGGTGTTTTCCACTCCTCATGGCTTGGAAGTTCACGTGCGACGGTCACACAGTGGCACGAGGCCTTTTGCCTGTGAAATCTGTGGCAAAACCTTCGGCCACGCCGTCAGTCTGGAACAACATAAAGCCGTCCATTCACAAGTACGCTTCAAATCTCACAACATTCAATAGTAATGCCAGAATTGTAAGCCTGGATGATTCTTACTCATGATCTTCTTTTTTTTTCCTTCAGGAAAGGGTCTTTAGCTGTAAAATCTGTGACAAAAGCTTTAAGAGATCATCCACTTTGTCCACGCACCTTCTCATCCACTCAGACACCAGACCATATCCCTGTCAGTACTGCGGAAAACGCTTCCATCAGAAATCCGACATGAAGAAGCACACGTTCATTCATACAGGTGAATCATTTTAGCATTCAAGACAACGGTTTGCTTACTATGGGGAGATACATATCATTACTCACCATTGGAAAAACTGTAACGCTAACTTAGTTACATGAAGCACATTTTAGCCAATCACAAAGCAGCTTTTGGTCTCTTTCTCTGTGTACTGTCACAGAGTCAGCATTAGCAATAGCCGTTATGCTTTTTAGGCTAATCATTTAATCATTAGGCTTGCCTTCAATAGGTTTTGACTACAAACACTGTAAATTTTATTGTGTAAAAGTACTGTTGATGTATTTGATTATTTGACTATTTAAAGGGATAGTGCACCCAAAAATGAAAAATCAGACATCATTTGCTCAATTATTCTAAACCGCTTTGAGTTTCTCTCTTCTGTTGAACACAAAGGAAGATATTCTGAGTAATGTTGGAAAAAAGCAGCCAATGGCTATGTATACATCCAAATATACAAATTAGACTTAAAATTAGAGCAAAACTGGAATATTACATCGAATTTTTGCAAATAAATCAGCATTTCCATCCAATGAGTCAAAGAGAATAAAATCGTCACTTCCTGTCAAACTGGCAGCAATGGGCTATATGCACAGCTAGTGTTTTTTAGCCAATGATGAACTTCTGGTGAAAGCTTTATGTGACTATTTTCAATTTCATACAGTTCCTTTTACAGCATCCATGTTGTAATGTAATTCAAATATAATAAGTTAAATAGACTTAAGCATCCATTTGGTCGTTAAAACTTAAAAAGATAAGAAAAATCGTTTAAATGTCAGAAACTCTAGAAAATACAGAGGTAAAATTAATTGTCATATTTTAAACACATGGCTCGGAAAAATTCAATTTAATGCAGTGCTTCTTGTTTGGTCTGAGACCCTCTTTTATCGTATCCCAGCCAGGCAGTATAGATCGCTGTTTTGTTTTTAAAGAAATCAGATCTTAAACGCATCGATTTTGTATGGGAGGACAATTGACCAGAAGCCCTGGGGCTGGCTGACTGAAATAAAAAAAGTCAGTGTGGATATATTCCATTATCAAAAGGAAAAATGCTGCGGTAGGAGAAGCCACCTTTTTTTATTTTATAAAATAGTCATTCGTCAGAAGATGAAAAATGAAAGGTGGATTTTAGAGGCGCTCAGGACAGTTTTGGGAGGTAATAATACTGAACCACTTTGATGACAAACTTTGGCTGAGGGATTTTAGACTGACTAAAACAACATTTCAGCTGTTTTACTAAGTGGTAGTCCATTAATGTTGTCCATATCACTTATTTTTGTTATCTCACGATCTGTTAAAACAAAATCACAAGACTTTTTTGACTGCATGGTGAAGTTTTTTCAGCAAATGTGTTTCCATTGTAGATTATGAGAATGTTCTCGTTTTGGATAAAATGTTTATCCTATTCAGTTATGTGCATACGTTTTATTTTCAAAATCAATGCGCATCTTGGCTAATATGCGCATAAAAATAGGCGGATGGAAACATAGATATTGACATCCATGTTTTTTTTTCTTGTTGTTGTTATTCATACTATCTATGCCAGTGCTTACTTTTTATCAACTTCCTTCAGAATATCTTATTTTGTGTTAAACAGAAAAAAGAAATTCATTACAGTTTAGAACCACTTGAGTGTGAATAAATGGGTGAACTCTACTCTAGCTCTGCAGGTAGAGTAAAAAAAAAAGTTAATTTGATTACATGAAAAATCACAAATATTCTTGGTCACACTTTATAGTAAGTGGCCATAACTAATATGTAGTTACACAGAAATTAATCATTTGTTACAATGTAAATTGTGTAAAGACATGTTTTTACATTATACTTATGACTGATTAAACACCTGCATGTAATTACATCTGTAATTAATTTCTGTAAATACATCTTTAATTAAACTGTTGACCATCCTTTACACCTTAGCCCACTCTTAAACCTACCCATACCACCAAACATATACTAAACCTATCAGTAGAACACCTCAAGAGCACCAGAAGTGTTCTGCAATACATTGTGAAGACAATAAGTACATTGTATTTATTTTTTGATGGAAGTTCATAGTAGTAGTTAAGGCCACTTAATATAAAGGGAGACCCCATTCTTTGTATTTCAAATGTTCCTAAATATTAAGTGCAATTATGCAAATGATGCAATTTTTAGTAAATGCGTTAATTTGCATACATTTCTAGCACAAATATCTGAACATTGGATGAAGTCAGATTAAAAATTTTACATATTACATATTATTTACCTATTATTTATTATTATTTTTATAAACATATTACATATATTTTTTACATATTAGAGTCAAAGAATTGTACAGCTGGAATCTCCTTTTAAGCACCCACTCAGCAAAGAGCCATGAGAAAAAAAGTTCAGTTTTGTAGATTAAAATTTTATACTATATAATCGGGTAAGTTATTTTTGAACATAACTCTGTTAAAAAAATCATAACGCAGATGAAATTGATCTTTAAAGTCTGGTCTGTGTGTATGCTGCTAAAGTGGAGATTTATAACTCATGATTTATTGTTGAGAAAATGGTCTTTAAAAATATGTAATTAACAAAAATCCTGCCAACATTTACTCAACTTGCACTTATCACAAACTGGTTTGAGTTCCTTCATTCTGTTGGACAAAAAAGAAGATCATTTGAAAAATGTTGGAATCCGGTAACCATTAAAATTCATAGCATTTGTTTTTACTACTATAGAAGTCAATGGCTACCGGTTTCCAACATTCTTTAAATTATATTCTTGTGTGTTCAGCAAAAAAAAAAAAAAAACTAATGGAGGTTTGTAACCATTAAATAGAGATAATTTGAATGTTTTCTCTGCATTAAGGCTGATTTATACTTCTGCTGCAAGCGCACGAGTATGGTGCAGCTCAGTCTTCGTGCGGTCGCATAGCGCTCACCATGGCTGACACAGACGCTGACGCACACCTCTCGAAAAATTTAACTACACTCTCTAAAGCTCTGTGATTGGTCGGCTTGGTAGCACTGATGCGGTGCTGAGAGCCGCGAGCCCAATGGAGCAAGAGTTTACAAGTGTCGAGTCTCATGAAGTAGCTCCAGATGGAAACATTTGTTTTGTGTTTACCTTATAATTCATGTTGTTGCACGTTCGCTGGTTACCGCCTCAGAATGAGTGAGTTTTAGCTACTTGTACATTAAGGTAGTGTTCAGAAAAAACAAAATACCAGCGAAGAAACTCAACACAGAGGAACATAAAACCTACTGCCAGCTAGTGTTTCGGAAGTGTTATTGCAGAGCAACACAAACAGCATGCAGAACTATAAATACATGGCTACACACAAAGCATGCGCTGTTGGTCACGCCGATCACTCGAAGCAGAAGTATAAACCAGCCTTTAGACTGAAAAAGCAACTTATGAATACACAAATTCCTAAAATTGACCAATTTAAAAAAGGGTCTTGCCTTAACAACTCATGCACTGATAACAGTTTCCTGTAGAATCTACAGTAACTTACTGTAAATCAATTACAACATATGTAAATGTAAATAATACTGTATTTAGATTTACAGCACTATTTATTATCCAGTAAATGTATTTACAGAATTTTATCTGTACTGTGAAATTTACAGCAATTTGTAAAATACAGTAACATATTGCATAACTGTCCTACAGTAAAATACAGTAACATATTACACTGTTTACACTGTAGAAAAGTGTACACTTTCGTATTTTGTGATTCATGTTTTATTTTTTTATATTTAATTTTATATTTTAATTCCATTATGAGACCTTGATCTTTCTTCCAACAACTTTTAACCCTGAAAAGTTCAAAAAAGTGACTTTTATTAACATTTTTAATAATTTAAAGTGATCTATTGTCTGGGTTGGTGTTGTTTATACCACACAAAAACCTTGCATTAAACTGCCTTAAATTTTCTGTTATTTAACAGACTTATTTCTGTTATTTCCTATACGTTATATTATTTCAAACTACTAAAATGTCTTTAAAAGTCACTTTGTTAAACTGCAGAACTGAATTTTCAACATTAAAGTCGACAGAGCAAAGATCAAGCTCCCATTACGCAATTCGCAACCATAAATAAACATAATATGGAAAATGTTAATAAACAGATATTTTTACTGTGTATATTTACTGTGTCACTTATAAATACTATTAACAGTGTGTCGTTTAGAGACTAAAAGACTCTTTGTGTTTTGCAGGTGAAAAGCCTCACAAATGTCAAGTGTGTGGCAAAGCTTTTAGTCAGAGTTCAAACCTCATCACACACAGCAGAAAACACACTGGATTCAAGCCTTTCGGATGTGACCTGTGTGGCAAAGGCTTCCAGCGCAAAGTAGATCTCAGGAGACACAAAGAAACACAGCACGGGCTAAAATAATGACTAAAAAACATAATACATTGGTTTGCTTGCACGTGAGACACTATGTAGAATTAGAAGGTTAATATTGTGTGCTTTTGTTTAGGATCATTCCCAGTATTTTATAACAAACTGTGATTAATTTGTCCCTGTAAAATATTAATAAAGAGATTAAGAATTTTCCTGTTGTTTTATATTCTTCGACATGCACTCTTATTAAAATAGTTAAGATTAATAGTTAAGTTAATAATTAGATTCTCAATTCTATTGCTCATTCATGGAAACTTTTTTTATACTGAGAAAAAGAGAATTAAGAAAGGTTTAGTGAACAAGTTCTTCCATAAATGGTTCCTTTACTGTATCACTGCAAAAAATAAACAAATAAATAAAAATTTGTATGTTTTTAACTTATGAAAACATTTAAAAATAAATGTTCTGACTTAAGGTATAAAATGTTGGCTGAAGAAGATGCCATGAAAAGTGCAAATCATAATTAGAGTACAATTTACAAACTCTATAAAGTATTTACTTTCAGTCAAATTGGAAGTTTCCCAGTTTGGTTCCCACAAAAAGTTACACTTTCAAAAGTGATCATATATTACAAATTTGAATAATAAATAGATCCTTATTATGTTATTAAAATATTATTATTAAACAAACGTAATGGGTGAGATAATGTCCCATCATTCAGAGTAACAGATGTAAAAATTAAACACTTTTTCTGACCTGAACTGATTAAAAATGATCATTCCAAATTGTATTGTATTTTCTTATCAAATTCTTGCTGACAAAAGGTTTAAACCTTCTGGTTTGAAGAATAGTGTGAAGTATAAAGAGTTAAAATGTCAGTGAATTAGTATTTAAGAGCTGCACTATGATCCTTAAAATAAGACTTTTAATATGTCATTAAACACTGAGCTATATGTACAGCTGTGTTTTTCAGCCACAAATAAAGTGAACGGTTAATGTGACTATATTCAATTTCATAAGGTTTCTTTTACAGTATTGATAATGTCATTTAATTAACATATAATCAGTTAAATAGACTTAAGCAATTATTTAGTTGTTCAGCCGTAAAAAAATTATCAAATGTCATCATTGATAATACTGAGGAAATCTAAATGTCCATATTTTAAAGACATGGCGCAGAACAATGGAATTTAATGCAGTGCTTCTTGTCTGGTCTGAGACCCACTTTATATCATTTAACAATCAGGCAGTGAAGATCATTGATTTTTAAAGAAACCAGATCATAAACACTGTGATATTGTAACGGCATGACAGTTCACCAAAGATGCTTGAGCTGGCTTGCTGAAAATTAAAAGTCCCCATGCATATACACTATTCTTGTTCTCAATATGCCAGAAAAGCAAGTGTTAGACTGACTGACAATTTATTACTGTGTCATCTCTAATTCATAGTAAAAGGGGATAATAGTCATTTTTTGTATTTTCGTTTTGTAATTATACTTATTGAATGTTCAAATGAAAAAATAATAGTTTTTTTTTAAATCTTGTAAACTCAATCATGTTTTCTTTTCTGTTCGTAGTATCACACAACTTGTGATTGGTGCAGTCCTTGCATGGAATCATTTAAAGCAACATTTTAAAGACAGAAGCTTCAAAATTCACATACAAGTGTGAGTAATGAAGCGAGGAGTTAAAGTCCTTTAGAAACTCTAACCTTTATGTATGCGCAGACTTATATTAGCACATTTCCAACTGAAATTGGAAATTGGAAATACTGGAATATTGAGTAAGAGGTGGGGTTTTATTTTTGTGCCCCTCCTCTTATCTTTCACTCGCAGCAAACCAACAGTTGGAGGGGCGTGGCTAAACATATCTCACATAATCTGTTAAACTGACATCATCAGAGAAGTACTGCTGCTCCAGAGCGGAAGCGAACAGTCAGACATTGATTAAAGATAACCAAAACCAATTTTTTTTTTTTTTGGCAGATTAATGTTCATTATTCTCCTTCAATGAGTGCTAGAAAAATAAACATTTAAAATTTTGACTTCACATAGACAAATCTTTTTAACTAAAAACATTTTTAACTACATTTGCCTTAATACAGATAAGGGAAACTAACAGTGTGTAACACTATTGATCACACACCATGCTTCTTGATAGGATGAAAAACTGTGTTGGGATTACTGGGTAAGACCTTAAATGGTTTTAAAAAGATCTTGGCAGTTTCTCAATTCCAAGAATGCAGAGAACGGACTCGTGGAGACCATTCTTGCCAAGTTACCTCTGAAAAACGAACTCGGGAGACCGCGAGAACACAGAACGCGTCCTGCGAGAAATGAGTTGCTGCGTTCTTCTGATGGTCACAAGACCTTCACTGGGTTTTAACAGAAAATTATTTAAACATTACAGCATTCATATGACGATTTATTGTTTTTTTCCCCCCTTTTCACAATATGTACTATACATAAAAACCTTACAAATATACGTTTCAGAAAGAGTGTACTAATAAAAGTCATTTTAATATGAATTTCAGCAAATAAATACTCTTAATGAGTTTATGCTTTTATGAAGATTTTCATGGTAATGTTTACTTTCACCGTTTCATTTAGGGAAACTCCAGAGGTAAATATGTTATTTTATATGATAAATCTATATAAAATGCTGCGCTTCCCACCTCCTGTATTCAGTCACTATGACTTCTGGGACTTCGAGAACGTTTTTGCGCTCAAGCCTGCATCGACACATCCTGGATATCAAGAACGTATCTGGGAACTTTCACACGTCCTCCATTTATGCGGTCTTGAGTTTTGGAACGGAACTTTGGCGGTTAATGATGGCGTTACACGAGAACATAAGGACACAAGACCGCTGAAGAACGCATATTGAGAAACAGAACTTATCTTGAAGGGAGAAATTACTATGTCAGTATAGGTGACCATAGGTTGACGTAGACACCCATGACATGTGGAGTCCCACAAGGTTCAATTCTGGCACCTCTCCTGTTCAACCTTTATATGCTCCCACTGAGCCAAATAATGAGAAAAAACAAATCTATTACCACAACTATGCTGATGACACTCATATCTACTTAGCCTTACTGCCTAATGACTACAGCCCCATTGACACCCTCTGCCAATGCATTGATGAAATTAACAATTGGATGTGCCAAAACTTTCTTCAGTTAAACAAAGAGAAAACTGAAATCATTGCATTGAGAACAGAGATGAGGTTCTCAAGGTGAATGCGTACCTTAGCTCCAAGGGTCAAACAACAAAAAATAAGGTCTTGGTGAGAATCTTGATGTGATTATGGAGTCAGATCTAAGTTTTAGTAGTCATGTCAAAGCAGTAAATCAGCATACTTTCATCCGAAAAGCATTGCAAGAATTAGATGCTTTATTTCCATTGAGAAACTAGCTTTTAGCAGCAGCAGGGCGAATCACTGTAACAGCCTCCCGGCCTTCCCAAACAGACAGCCAGACAGTTGCAGCTCATCCAGAACACTGCGGCCAGGATTCTGACCAGAACCGGAAAATCAGAGCACATCACACCTGTTCTCAGGTCTTTACACTGGCTCCCAGTTACATTCAGAATAGATTTTGATGTATTACTGCTTGTCCATAAATCACTAAATGGCCTAGGACCACAATACATTACAGATGTGCTAAGTGGATATGATCACTTGCCTTAACTTGCTTAAAAACAAAGAGGTTTTTGAAGTGTACCACATTATAACCTTTCATTAATAATAAAAAAATCATTCTTTGAAAATCCTCTGCAATAGAAAATTCCACATGAACCACATCAAAGAGAGTTAACTATTTTAGAATTAACCCTATTGAATCAAATGGGAGTGAAGAGAAAAGAAACCCCCAAATACAATTAACAAAGATTTTACGCTTTCAAACTAAAATAAATTAATTTGACTTGCATATATTCTCAGATGAAAACACGATTAGATTTTCATGCAGCTGTGATTTCTCAGTTGGCATACATGTATGTTTATCAACAGAATTCAGTCAAAAAGTTCATTAAGTGTGTTAGACATAAGAAAATAGTAATTATATTTAGCAAACTATATTTTAGCAAATTATATTTTGTTTTTGATACATGCATATACAGGGGGAAATAAGTGTTCAACGCGTCACCATTTTTCTCAGAAAACATATTTATAAAGGTGTCGTTGACTTGGAATTTTCACCAGGGGCCTCATGTATCAACGCTGCGTATGCACAAAAACTTTGCGTATGCCAAATTTCACGCTCACGTTTGGATTTACTGGTTGGAATGAGGCTCCAAGGTGGCAGGGTGCGCAATAGGTGGGTTTTGGTGAGTGATGTATTTAAAGATATTATTCCAGCTAAATTTTTTTTATTGTATTTTATTTTATTGAGTGTAATTCTTTAACTGCATATCAGGAGACCACGGTTATCCATTAAAGACGTGGCTGTTAACCCCCCTCAACAACCCACAACCGACCCGGGACCGCAGATACTATGATGCTCGCACTCTCGCACTCTGCCAGCTGCCAGATTGGGCAGCTGAAATGCCGGTGGCGCTGCCTTGATAAGAGTAGAGGGGTGCTGCTATCCCGCCTAACAAAGTGTTACTCTAATACATATGTGTCTCCCACAGACACGGATACTACTCCAAACAGTAAAGTGTCGCCCACAACTGAGGCAACTCTCTTTTCAAAGGGTGTTAGTTCAGCATCCCCTGTTCCCCCACCTGTACGGTCCACACTTTGACGGTGCGCTGTTGTTCTTCTCTTAACCTGCACCTTTACATCAGACATTTCCTTTTTAATTCACTCACAGTGCAATGTTCAGACCCCACTGCGTTAACCGCGTCAGCTAAACTCTCACACTCTATTTTTTTTCTTTCTGTTATTAATTCCGGAGGACAAACTTGCAAATAACAGTTTTTCTCCGGTCTATCACCGATAGGAGCACCTCCAATTCACATTCTGTGAAGTATCTCTGCTTGCTTGCTTTTGCCATTGCTTTTTCATTTGGTTTTGCCAAAGTGGAGTCATTACTATATTACCATATTTATACGGGGGAGGAGGGTTTGGCGCATATGCGCTCAGTTTCACGTTAATTTGGATGTACAAACAGAATATGGTGGGATTCGGCTTACGCAGTGTTTCATACATCTGAATTTTTTACTGCGTACGCACATTTACAGCTTTGTCTGTACGCAATGTTTTAGTATGAATTCAACGCAAGTCTTTGTACATGAGGCCCCAGATGTTGATAACAACCAATGAAATACATATATGAAAATAAAACAAACCTAATTGGTTTACAAATTAAAAGTATTAAACACATGAAGAAAGGCAGTGAAAGCCCAGACAGCAGCAGAAGTCTCTCAGTAGTCATTCAGCCCTCTGCCCTTCCTAAATATTAAATTACACTGATGAAGGGCAGAGGGCTGCTGAATAACTACGGAGAGATTTCAGATGCTGTCTGGGCTTTCACTGCCTTTTTACACCTAATTTCCTTAAGTGTTCAGTACTATTTCCCTCAGTAATTTCATTTTATTACACATAGATTATTTTGTAAACGAATTTAATTAGTTTTCTTTTCATAGATGTATATCTTTGGTTGTTACCAACATCTGGTGAAAATTTCAAGTCAACAGCACCTTCAGAAATATGTTTTCTGAGAAAAACTGTGATGTGTTAAATACTTATTTCCCCCACTGTATCATTTCAGATTTTGTACATTTACACCACGAAGGCATGACCTCTCACATGAATTGCATATTTTGAGGATGTTCGAGCTGTAAAGCTTCCTTCCCTCACAGAAAATTATGTATTTGTTTTTAGAACTTATGCACCTCTTCCTTCCTCAAAATGAGTTCTGAATGCTTTATGAGGTTAATAGTGAAGCAGGATTTTCTTTTAACTGCTGATGATATATGACGCATATTAAAATCTGAATTTGATTATTCTATTGTCAGTTTTTTCAATTACATAAAAAGTTGATTAATTACTACCAAACCAATAAAAACAACTCATTGAAATGTCATGTCTTAGCCAACATTTTTGCCAAACATAGAATACGTTGCTCCAGGTATGTTAAGTTGCATGTTTTAGATGCCAAATCCTCTAGAGGGCACTGTCTGCATTTTTGTGAATCTAAATTACATAACTTAGGACAGTGGAACTGGTACTGGTCTATAGATCAACTGATACCGGGCCACACAAGAAATCTTTAATTATTTTAATTTTATTTATTATCGGAGTCTGAACAATTTTTTTTTTAAAAATCTTCTATTTTGAAAAATGACCACATGCTCTCGGTTACATCTCGGTCACTTGAGCGCCAAAATGTAACCTACAAGCTAGCAAAATGATGACAGATGTCTTTGGAAAGTTTCTTTGCGAACAGGAAAATCCCCAGTGAAGAACCCACGAACTGCCAAGCAATGGATCCCTAATCCATTTGTCAACAAATCAGGTGAATGCAGCATGTGGGTACAAGAAGAAGATCAACTGCTGGAGATCACAAATGATGGCGGCTGTTCAAATATCGCGTCTTTTCTGTGTTGTTCATTTTCTTGAACGTTCACGTTTTCTGTAAAGTTCATTA
Source organism: Danio aesculapii (assembly GCF_903798145.1). NCBI lineage: Eukaryota > Metazoa > Chordata > Actinopteri > Cypriniformes > Danionidae > Danio > Danio aesculapii. The sequence goes on along the minus strand of NC_079436.1, from coordinate 12,321,150 downwards.
TTTCCAATGGAGGTGTGCAGCTTGCACACGCATATTAGTTGCAATGCACTCAAGCGGCAAGATGCGCTCGTGGCTTCCAGGCGAGCCTAGTTGAAATCATCATTAGAATGCTAAGAGCACACCGCAAGTCACGTGACAATAACTGCCCCCTCACCTTCATTTTTTGTATCTTTTGGTAGACTAATCATCTCAGACAAACACAGAACACTCAAACACTGCAGACATTTTTAATTTTCTCCACAATTAAAACTTGTATGAGAGTTGCAGCATTGTTTTGTCAGCTTGTCATAATCTGGAAATGACGATCGCCTAGCACCCCCACAGCCTGCGGAAAAATCGTCAAGCATTGACCAGTCCGCAGTGATAAAAACGATAGGGATTACTGACGAAGGGTATGTTTAGTTGTACATTTCAGATACACGTCTTTTTTGTACACGTCTATGTAAAGGCAGAACTTATTGTATAGTTCACCTTAGTAACGACTGACCTTAACGCTTCCCTAAACCCAACCAATAGTGTTTTCAAAAGCAAAACTATAAGAAAAGTGCACTGCAATCACATCGTTTTACCTTGATTTTACATATTTTTTACCTTTTATCTCTCTTGTGGAACTATGTACAACACAACACACACTACAAATCAAAGATACTGTTAAGTTGTTTGTGGAATATATTTGGTGTTGTTCAAAGACCTGAACGACAATTATGCTTTATTTGTCCATAATGTATCAATGCAAATATCATTATTGAAAAGGAACAAATTTATAGGCATCATATTGCCCTTTTATATCATCTTACCTAGAAACTTCAGTCAAATGTATGAAATGTAGGCTGAAGCACATATTTCCAATGAGCCCGAATACAGCACAGAACCATTGTGTCCAGACAGGTTTTTATTTTCATCTCTAAAAGAGTGTTCTGTACATCATGTTTGTGAAGGGACACATGGTTTGAAGAGCAGCACAAGGTTGTGAAGATCTTTTTCCTCCAGTTTCAGCTCGTTCATGAAACAGGAGATGTATTCTAATGAAGACACACTCGCCAGCGACTCTCGCAACAATGGTGACACTTCTGTTAACCTGAACAAACAAACAAACAAAATGACTTTTAAACTAGGAGCATGGAAGAGTACAAGAAATCATTTTTTTACAATCCTATTTGCTCAAATAATAAAACAAAAACTCCACGATGATGTTATCAAGACTTTCAGAAAAAGAAAATAAATTGTGTGAGACTGATGACAGCAGTCAGAAGAGAGAACCACGTCAAATTTACTGTCCTGCCCTATAGACGCTGCATTGGAAACACCTTGCATAAGCGGTAATTGTAATTTTTTTGCAGTTTGATGCAAAAACGATTTAATACATACATAAATACAATAATAAACATTCATATATTAAAAAAAACAAACCTAAATACTAAAAACGTTCAAGGATTTAAGATGCTGATGATCGATAAACGCACCGTGACAGTCTTGTGAAAAGGTTCTATATGGCCTATATGGTCCTGTATCTTTTAAAACTGCATATTTTTGTCCTCCATTTTGGGCTTCAGTCCACATTGAGATGGCGCTTTTAGGGAACAAAAATGTATCTTTTTGATAACGCTCTCCAAAGAGGATACATTTGAAAGCACTAGTTGCAGTGTGAACTGTGAAAATGGAGGCTTTGGAAAATTATGATTTTTTTTGTCATGTGACCAATTCAGCTAAAATGGTGGATGTCGTTTACAGCAGTTGTTTTGGATGTTCTCCCTTTTTGACAGCATTGTTATAGAACAATGTGAATTTGTACATGCTAAAGATTGCTTTTCTTTAAAGGACATAGGATGTTTGCTCGGGGCTGTTGTTTTGGAATATCTCTCAGCCTATATTCTCACTCGCTTTTGCAACTTGACAGCAAAATCTATAGAATACACATGACATGTCACACGTATAGTTTTGAACGGGGAAAAGTGCAACAGTCAATATGGCGAATGAAGCCCTGCCCACTAGTATGGGTGCCAATCATCAATCACTATAGACTGACGTTTCTCCGGGGGAGGGGCTCAGACCAGACGGGTGCTTTTACGGCAGTTGACTGTCAACAAACACACTGCAATCTCAGCGAATACTTGCTTCACAGACATGAGAAATATATCCACGTAAAGCTTGAAATCTGTACTTTTAAATGAACCAAGTGCACTTGAAAACAGTTTTCTGGTTTTGTAATCGGTGTGAAATGAACAGGAGGTACAGTGCATCCTGTAAAACGCACATCACGTGACAGCAACTACTCAAACACCCACAAACTTGTAAAGAAAAAGTCGCTGTCACTACTGGAGGAGATTCGCCATCAAGACCATATAATGGATTACTTCAGAAGAGCAGCGTGATCTGCTGATGCATGATGCAGAGGATGATAATGTGTAACACGGCCATAAATGAGGTTGGTGTCGTGATCTTGTTCCTTTCGAGTGCGCATGCGCATTAGCTCAGACAACCTGAAAAAAATTCAGATTTTGTTTGATTCTAACGTTTTGAAGCGAAGCTTATGAGACGGTTGTTGTTTAATTTTATCGCTGATTCCAAATACGTAATGTAATTGTACGCTTTGCTAATAGTATTGGAGAATTTGATGTTTCCCCATTCAGACAGAATGCCCGAGCATACTGCCCGAGAGCCATTTCAAAGATGGTCACCGAGTGAAATGACTAGCCTTGAAGGGACTTTGTTAACAGTCAGTCTCTAAAAACGTGGTGCTTTATCTTGACATATATTGGCACAATATTTCAAAAAGTCTGTAAGTAAAAGGCATGCAGGAATGATGCAGATCGTGATGCATATGCAGTAGAGAGACTAAGTGATTTCAGATGTTTAAGTGTTAATGACCAACGTTCGAGAAAGATTCAAAACCATAGTGAGGACTCGAAGCACTTTTAGACAAGAACGTTCCAAATTTATCTGGATTAGTGCAGATGTACCCTTAAACTGTCCCTAACCACAATGAAACTACAAAACAAATATTTTACTACATACAGTATTTATTAAGATAGCAGATAATTTACACCAGTGTTTTTTAACCACATTTCTGAAGGACCACAACCTCTGCACATTTTCCATGTCTGCTGAACCAAACTCACCTGAATCAGACCATCAGCTCATTAGCAGAGACTGAAAGACCTGTAATGGGTCTGACAGACAGAGGAGACATCCAAAACATGTAGTGCTGGTGGTCCTCCAGGAATGTGGTCGAGAAACACTGATTTACGCAATATTTAATGTTTAAGATTCTTTTTTTTTTTTTTTAAGAATTCTATTTTGTTGACCATTCCTGCATTTGATTTTTAGACATAACAGCAAAACCAGTACAGTTAGAAACATTTTTACTATGGATCATGGAAACAAACACATAACATTACGACTTGCAGATAAATACTGCTTGCTGTACACGGACGCGGTCTCACCCAGTCATTGGGTCTCACAGGTTGGCAGATCTGCCTTGCCTTTGTGCTTGCACGTGCTCTTATGAATAATTAAGCAGCAGGATGTTCTCATAAGAAAATTCAGCTATGAGTAATATTGAGAAACCGACACGTCATCACTCCACTAGCAGATTGGCGCTAGAAAATTATTTTAAACCTGAAAGATAAAATTAGTTGACAAAAGCTCAAAAATATGCAGTCTTCCCCCAAATTAAAGCTGACAGGTGCTAACTAGTTGTTAACCAATGCTCAACATACACAAACTTTTATTAAAATCTCAAAAGTACTCAAGGGTGTCTTGAACCTTTAAAAATTTGAATTATTGCTGTCGTTGTAAAGCTGAATCTTACACAATCCTTTGGACTTCATTAAAATGTTCTGATTTGCTGTTCAAAAACTATTATTATTATTATAATTATAATTATTATTGTTGAAAACAGCAGATTAAACTTTTTTCAGCTTTCTTTAAATGAATAAAGTTCAGAAGAAAAGCATTTATCTGAAATAGACATTTTTGGTGACATTTAAAGTGTCTTTAAATTGCTTTAATTTTAAATAAAAGTATTTAAAAAAAAAGGGAGAGCTTTTTAATGTGTATGATGTCATTACAATATTTATTTGAGAAAAATACTATGATCATGCAAACAGATAAGAACCAAACATATGTTACTGAGAATAATATGTCAATGTGTGGCCATGTCCACCAACATATTTTCATTTAAAACCGCATATTTCGTCTCTCCGTTTTAACCTGTTTATTAATTATTGGCCTATTTGGTTTATTTATTGTTAATAATTATTGATGATAACAATAATGAAGGTAATATTAATAATAAACACGATAAAAGGAATGTTAAGTATGTGAAGTAATGATGCTAAAAGCCTCAGCTTTGAAATCACATGAATAAATTACATTAAAATAAAGTTATTTTAAATAATGAATATATGTCACAAGATGGACTATGTTTGCTGTATTTTGGATCAGATGAATACAGGCTTGAAGATCAAAAAAGACAATGTAAAATAAAAAAACCTTCTTTTCTAAAACTACTGATCTGTAATTATCCGTACAAAACTGATAGTTTACTAAGTAAAAGAAATACCATCTCAGTGCACACTAAACACCCATAAACATCTGCATTTCTGCCTCTTTCTGAAGTCATCAATCCACAGGTTATTCTGGAAGAGGAATAAGGTCTCGGATTCAACCTGTTCTACAGTTTCTGCTGCTTTATCTATTATTGAACCGCTCTCAACAAAAGAGCTCAGGCCAGAGGCACAGCTGACATAAGGCACCGAGAAGTCAACTTACAAATTATTGATGAGGGGAAAATAACAGCGCTGATAAACAGACTGAACGCCTTGAATGAGTTCTGGAACCTAATCAAAATAAACAGGCAAAAAAACACACCGAGATTACAGTTAATATACAGTTAACAGCGAACGTGTTCCCTACACTGTAAAAAACAGCAGTGATTTCAACATAAAAAAAACCTGTAAAAATTGTTTAGTAATATTAATAGTTTATTTATTCTGAAAAAAAGCTTCAGTGGAGCCTACACAAACCAACGTATTTCTCAGTCAAAAGATGGCGCAAAAAGAAGTCAAAAACAGCAATGGATGAGGAGGACAAGCATATATAGTAATCAGTAATCAACATTTGAAGTTGGTCAAAACCTTTCATCAAAATTCTCATAAAACTATTCAACAACACCCATTCTTTGGATGATTTTGAAAAACGTTTTTGACCCACTTCAAATGTTGACTACTATATATGAATGTGAACGTATTCACTGACGGTCAAGATCATTCGAAGTACCCAGATGAGCCTCTGTTATTAGATTCAGCTAGTGTTATCTGGGAATAACATATCTTAGAATGTAGTGATTGACCAATCAGAATCAAAGTAGTAATAATATACTCGCAACATGCATGCTTATAAACAATTAGTTAACAGCTATAACATGTTTGATAATCTAAAGGCAGGGTGTCAAACTCAGTTCCTGGAGAGCTGCAACCCAGCATTGTTTAGTTGCAACCCTGCTTCAACACACTTACCTCTAGGTTTCAAACAAGACTGAGGGACATCAGGTGTGTTTAATTAGGGTTTTAACTAAACTGTGCAGAGCTGCGGTCCTCCGGGAACCGAGTTTGACCCATGTGATCTAAAGTGTTGCTCGGTACTGTCATGTTCACCAAGTAGAGTGCCCAGATCACATATGCCATTGAACTGGACTACAAATCCCATCCTGCCTTGCAATCACACACCAGTTTCAGCTCATCTCCTGATTACACACAGCTGCAGTTCATCACCACAAATTACATGGACTCCATTGCTGAGTCTTGTTTCCCTGTAGTGAGCATTTCAAAGCATTGTCTATAGCCGTGTTTGTTTTAGGTTTGTTTTGCCACCTGACATGACTTTTCGCCAGTTAAACCAAGAGTGCTTTTGGTAGTGATGGTGAAATAAAGCTTTCTGAACCAGTGAACCATTTGGCTCAATTGTATCGGAAAAAGGTGTCACTCAAAGCTTTCCAAATCAGAGCTTGATGATGACCCCTGCTGGTTAAAGTGTGGGAAAGCACGGTGTTGCAAAAACGTCAAACATTCACACTGACCAACTCATTGATGTAGTAATACAAGAATATTAATAAACAAATTACTGTAGTTTTTTTTTTTTACATATAAGGTATGTTACATTAGCACAGATGATTGTAGTAAAATTCAAGGTATTCAAAAGTATTTATGTTTATCGAATTCCAATCGGTCCTACACCCACCCACTCACTCCGAGGGGGGGGGATCAAACCAGCAATTCCTGCATGGGAGGAAAATGCTCCAAGGAGAAAGCTATGGGAGTGATGCTTATGGGCTGCACTCGTCAGCCGGCCTCTGTTACACACTATACTAAAATATGCAGTGGTCTTCTTTAAAAAAAAAAAAAGATAGTTGTAAATAATACACTAACACACTTTAGTATGATCCAAAATCCTTTACTATAAATTACTACTGTATTTCAGTTGAATTACTGGTGCATGGGACCGGTGAATTCTTCAAAACAGCAGAAATGTATGTAATCGGTGCCTAATCTCTCGCTATACACTTTACTAATCACAGAGGGTGTTTAAACCTTTGAATCAAAATTCGAAGCATGGCGAAAATGAAGCTTTGGATGTCACTGATGATTATGGTACATGGTTTGAAGCCTCAGTGCACACAGTCACACCACTAGCTTTTGGATTACCTGCATGCAATTTGCATCCGACCCTTGTTGTCTCCCCCCATCATTACAGATACATTTAACTCTCTTTGACATGCATTAATGTCTCTTAAGAGCCTAATAATAAGCCATTAAACCTGGTGCAGTGAAGTCGTGCAGGCACAGAGCAATAAATCAGAGCCGTGATCTTTAAATGGGGAGAGGTTTAATGTTGGCCGTGTGTTAGCTCCTCAGGTGGAATGTTTCCCATGCTGTGCCCACAGCTTCACGGATCCACAGCAATCATGGCACGATAAGATATGGGTTGTGTTGTTGACACAGACAGGGAGCAGCACGGATCTCTCCTCAGTGTTAGAGACTCTGAACCAGCCTTCATAAACCTGAGGGAAGTCACACACGCCACCTGGCACTGGACAAACATAATCATGCCGTCTCCTCTAACATACACACAATTGTTTTGGTGGTTCTCTATAGGCGTTATATACATTTAACTCTAAAACTACGTATTATATAGCCTTATCCTAACCTGACCCCTAAACCCAACCCCCACAGAAAACTGGTGACAAATTTATTTTCGAAAAAAACGTTAGGTATGCTTTTTAACAGTTTTGAATTACAAGCACATGTCCTAAAAACCCACCCTAACATATACCTATATCATGCCATTTCATCATCTCTTCTTAAACCACAAATGTGTTGTGCATCGAGATGCTCTTCTGCTTCCCTCGGTTGTAACGAGTGGTTATTTGAGTTACTGTTGCCTTTCTATCACCTCGAACCATATCAGCTGGCCATTCTCCTCTGACCTCTGGCATCAATAAAGCATTTGCGCCCACAGAACTGCCGCTCACTGTATGTTTTCTCTTTTTCGGACCATTCTCTATAAGCACTAGAGATGGTTGAGCATAAAAATTCCAGTAGATCAGCAGTTTATGAAAAAATTCAGACCAGCCCGTCTGGCACTAACAATCACGCCACATTCAAAGTCCCTTAAATCTCCTTTCTTCCCCATTCTGATGCTCAATTTGAACTGCAGCAGATGGTCTTGACCAGGTCTATATGCCTAAATGGATTGAGTTGCTGCCATGTGCTTGGCTGATTCTAATTAGCCAATTTGTGTTAACAAGCAGTTGGACAGAAGTAGAGTAGTATTGACATCTTTTACAAAAAAAACAAAACATTTATTGTTCTAAAAATTTATTTAAAAAAGCATTTATTGTCAATGTTGAGTATTGTTATTATTATTATTATTATTATTATTATTATTATTATTATTAGTAGTAGTAGTAGAATTAGTATTAGTAGTAAAAAAATTACAGATAAGGTTAGGTGAATAAAAAATACATTCAATTATTAGTTCACTCAGGTCTATTAAATAATATTAAAAAGGATAAGCAATGATCTTAATAGACCTCCATATTCCTCCTTAACATGATGATAAAAGATAATCTGAGAAAAGGTATCATATCAGAATTTTATAGTTTGCTGACAATGAATTCACCCAAAAATTCATATTGCAAGTTGAATGCACACAAGGAAGATTTGCAGTCTGAATTTTCGGATGAAGATTGGGAAGAAGCCTGCACTAAAGCTCACACTATGTCTATAAATTCACGCCTTAAACTTATACAATATAAATGGATAATGCGGACATATGTAACACCAGTACAATTAAATAAATATAATAAAAACATATCAGATATTTGTACAAAATGTTTGGAAGCTAGAGGAACCTTGTGTCACTGTATTTGGCAGTGCACAAAGATTAAATTATTTTGGGAAGAGGTAAGAGTCATAAGTGAAAAAATTATTTCAAAACAAATCCTCCTCGAGCCAAAGGTTTTTTTACTGTGCTTATATCCAGAGGACTCGAATTATAGTAGAAGCGAACAAGTATTTATAGACCTCAGCTTGCTTTATGCCAAACGATGTGTAGCTTTGCTATGGACAAAGATGCAAAGACCAAACGCTACTCAATGGACAAATGTTGTCAAGTCTACCATTAGAAAAAATTACTTATATACTAAAAGCTAAACAGCGTTTATTTGAAAACATATGGAGTCCTTTTATAAGTTATATCAAAGAAGGGGACTTAACAGAGGAAGAAGTTGATGAATAATTTTTTGATGGACAATGCAGTTCCAGCTTTATAGTTCAGTATTGATACATTCTTCAATATATGTTTGCTGTACTTAGTACTCAGTATGATTATAATAATTAAAAAAAAGGATAAGCAACATAAATGTAAACTAATATCAAAACTTAAGATCAAATCCCCTCTTAATGCAGTCATAGAACTAAAGCAACTTCCGAATCAATCCTCAACAGAGCTACAAATCTTTATCGAGTAGACAAATATTAACTTAGAGTGAAAACAAATGCACACAAATCATACACACACTCACACATAAATCACTTGTGTCTTATGGCTTTACACAGTGTGTTCCTGAAGAGAAAACAATGCACCCTGATTTCCTCAGCGTTGTTCCTGTCCGCTCTGCTTCAAGCCAGGTCTTCCAGCTGCTCATCCGTCCACCACATACTTTCACTGTCAGCACACAGAAGGCCAGCGAGGCACCATAAAACCTCAATCCACAGCCGGCAGCTCATAAACCCTCAGCATTATCTGCTGTGGCAATAATCTGCGCGTTTAAACGCGGCGGAGGAACAGTCACGCTGGCCTCTCATTGCAAATACCAACACATGTGGCACTTTCCCATGCAGGAGCAAATGGACACAAGCCATGCGGAGGTAGATTATTAGCCCAAGCAATCTAAATGCTGTGTTTGCCAGCTGAAAGATGACAAACATGTTGTGACTTGAGTTGATTCTGGTTGAAGGTAATCTGGACACGCATTTAGTTCTGAGGTACCATGAGCCAGATTTTAAGCGAAAGGGACTTAAACTTAAAATTTAGGCCTAAATGCTAGATATGGGAGTATTTATTCAAACAGTTTTTCTGTCTTTATAAAAAAATCCATCCACGCATCAACTTTTCAAAGCGTTTTTTATTTTTTTGCCAGTCACCGCCAGCATTTTTGATGATATATATCAAAATTTGAGTATTTTCTGCTATAAACAAATGAAAATAATATGTATCATAGTAGAGAACCAGGTGTTTGGTTTTAAATAATAATAATAAAAAAAAAAACGTATAGAATATTCTGTCTTCAAGTGTTCATAATTTTTGCAACTGTAATCTAGGTAATTTATAATTTTTTTAACAAAAAAGTAGTGATGTGCGATACCACTGGTTTCCTATCCGATCCGATAGCAAGTAAAATGGGGAGTATTGGTGATAGCGATCCGATACCAATACTTTGCCCAAAAATTACTGTGGAAATTAAAGTAACAAGTAGTGTACTTAAAAGTGTCACTTCATAATGAATACGAGACATTTTACGAGTTATTCTTGTTTATAGTTTATTGATGAAGAATTATCATACAATAAAGAGCCAACTTACATATTTATTTACAGCATCTGAGCATGTATATCTTAAATCGCCTGCCTGAACTTAACATAAAACAATAAACATGCACACTTTTTGGTTTAGTGACATGTTAATCCGATCCCCTTAAATATTTTGAACCTTTTTCCGGTGTTTAATCATTGTCACAAAAATCCAAGCTCCCAAAATACAGGCACATCGCTACATTTTCTCCCTCTGTACCTGGATAGTGCCTGCCTGCTGCACCTATGAACTCTGAAAGCGATGTCTGTCTCGCCCTAGCAGCACCTGTGCCTCTCCTTTCCTTCTCTTCTGACTGCCTTGTCATGACGTTGTCATATTCTGTCATATTCTGTTATGTGGATGTTTGATTAGGTTTGTGGTAATACCACAGTACCTCACTGTTTTGTTACAGTGTTTGCGGTCACCCATATCCATGGACAGCATGACTGAACACATTGTGCCAGGCCAGCGGTCTGAGGGGCTAGCTAGTGTGCTCTGCAGTTGTACAGTGCCATATTATGCACATGACTTGGCAGGCGGAAGAACAAGTAGCTCAGATTAAGTTGGCATTATTCAGATAAACTAGGGTAATGGTGTTTACTTTCCACTGTATTTCTATTTCCAATAAACTACATATTTGCTCCAAATTTCTAAAAATATTGATATTTTGATGAGATAATTGATTCTAAAACATACAAAGCTGGTATGGGAGATATCGATATTTTAGTATCGATCCGCACATCACTACAAAAAAAAAATAAAAAAATGTGCAGCTGAAAGGCATCAAAGCAATGTTATATTAGTGTAACTGTATTAAAACAGAGTTATTTTAGACTATATTATTTTAATGAATTATACCTAAACATTTAAATGATAAACAATAGTTTATTAAATAATCAACGAATCATATATTTATTAGCTAAAACTAAAGAAAAATATCTTGTGGGTAATTATTTATATTGCCAAGTTAGAAGATGAAGATCCTGCTGTCCCTGGATAATCACTAGCCACATGAACGCACACAGGCAGGCCTCAATGACCTGAAGCTCAAGTGACAAAATGAAAGAGTCAGATTACTTCATGTCTCATTCGCCAATGAGAAAATGGTACAATTCAAGGCACATGCTACTACAGTAGTACTGTAATAAATCAGTCTGCATAATAGGTACATGCTGATGATGTATACTGTCTGGAACGGCTTTGAACAGTGTGGAGACATACACAAATCCATATGTTGCCAGGCAGGTGGGACAGCCCATGATATTGGGCGCTGCAAAGTATTGCACCTGCTGCAGCCATGGCACGGCAAAATTCCCTGATTATTATTCCAGAGTGAGAGTATAGTTCCTAGTAGAGCTGCTCGATTATGGGAAAAATCATAATCATGATTATTTTGGTCATAATTGTATATAAATCATAATCACGATTATTCAAAATGATATAGTTGAAGTCAAAATTATTCGCCTTTCCTGTGATTTTTTTTATATAAATATTTCCCAAATGATGTTAAACAGAGCAAGGAATTTCTCACAGTATTTTCTATTATATTTTTTGTTCTGGAGAAAGTCTTGTTTTATTTTGGCTAGAATAAAAGCAGGTTGAAATATTTTGAAAGCTATTTTAAGATCAATGACTTGCCTAATTAACCTAATTAAGCCTTTAAAATGCACTTTAAGCTGTATAGAAGTGTCTTGAAAAATATCTAGTAAAATATTATATGCTGTCATCATAGCAAAGATAAAAGAAATCAGTTATTAAAAAGGAGTTATTAAAACAATTATGTTTAGAAATGGGCTGAAAAAAAATCTTCTTTCCGTTAAACAAAAATTGGCAGGAAAAGGGCCGCTAATAATTCAGGAGGGCTAATAATTCTGACTTCAACTGTATACAGTTATATTCCTTCCTGTAAATAAGAAAAGGGAAATAAAAACAATAGAATGAAAATATGAAACAAACTGCTTTAAGCATCTTTACTGTAAGAAAAAAAAAAAAACTTTAATTATAGCTACAAAAGTCCTTCAGTCAAGAGCAGTGAGTGACTTTGTCCTTTTTTGACCCATTTTTATTTGATTAATGATAATAAAAACCGTTGGCAACAGGAATATTGCACACAGTCACTTTAAGAGCAGTACGGTTCTGATTTATGGTTTCACTTTCACATGTCTTTTGATTCTCAACTCGTTTGTTTATTACATAAATGAGGTTTATATGAATAATCACAAATAATAAATAATCACGCTCACATTAAGATGACTTTAGATGTATGTGCTCTGCTTGTATCTAAGGCTGAGCGTGCACACACACAACAGCATGCGGTCTCTTTCGCGCTTCTAAAAACATAAATGATTTGAATGTACATCAGTGAATGATACTCATCTCGTGCTGCAAAAGTTACATTACAGTACATGCTTTTAGTAATTTTCACGCGAAACTGAGCTTTGTAGAGCAACAGATGTGTACAACTGGAAAGGGGGCGGTATATGATGCAATAATCATTTTATCTCAATTAATGTTTTTTCATAATCGTTAGAAGCTAAAATTAAAATCGAAACTGAATTTCGATTAATTGCACAGTTCCAATACATATTGACCTAAAAAAATTGCAATAACTACAAAAGACTCAAGCTTTAAATAGAAAAATTATTACAAATTTTCATCATTTTTGAGTGAGATGCTAACGGTCTAATCTGATTCAATGATTTATGCTAAGCTAAGTTAAAAGTGCTCATGCCAGACCCGGAGATCGGCTGAATGGATTAAAAATTGGTGATATTCTGTAAACACTTAAAGTGGAGTGTTTCTTTAAAATTGAGAAAGCAGGAGCTTACCAATCATGGAAGCTGATATGCGTAACTGTTGTGTGTAATATAAACCAGCACAGTGATTAAACGCCACAGTTTCGCTCAACAATTTCAGCCAAAAATGTGATTTTGTCCAAAATTTCTAAGAAGCATGTTTAGTTTTACTATGAAAGTATAGAAACTCGTGTAACACTTACACTGACAGAAGAACCACAGCAATTAATGTCCACTCTGGGCTTTTGTGAATGATGTTTGTGTTTGTAAATCTGAAAAACAAAAAAGGACAATTCAGACTCCATTAGGAAAAATGAGCTCACTGTATTTTTCACATCTTTTAATCATCAGGAACATTGCTGTGACTTACATAACACCATTAATGACATGAAAGCAAGCCAAACATTTCTGAAGCACACACACATTTACATTGGTCCCAAAAGAGAGATACGTGAATATTTGTGTCCTGCATTTCTCGCATACATTTTCAGTTCTGCTTTACATCAAATTGTTTAGGCTTGGGGCTCTATTTTAACGGTGTAGGTGCAAAGTCTAAAGTGCATGGGGCAAAAGCATTAAGGGCATGTCCAATCAGAGTCTCATGTGCCATTCCCTTTAAGAGTCAGTTGTGTCACGCTATGGCGCATTTGCTATTTACATGGCGGACTTTGTAAGTGGAAAAACTGAATGCTTCACTAGCGAGAAAACAGTTAAACAGACCATCTGCAGCATGAGGATAAAGAATGAGCCTCCTCCATTCGGCCTTTTTACTTTCTCTTTACTTTACTCCTTTACTTTCGTGGATAAGTAAACGGTGTTGTACACACTCCACTGAAGACACCCATTAGCCGACATATTTAATTTCGTTTGTTAAGCACAAAGATTTGTAACTATTTCTAAATTCAGTTCTAATTTCCAGAAAATTAACAATAATATTAACGAAGTGTGGTCAAAAACTGAGTTATATCCAAACACATGTCCTATTCTTATGCCCCATATGGTGATGTATACGTCTCCAAAACCTGACAGGTGGACATACCTAAAGTCTATTTCAGTTCCTCAAAATAGCAATGCATCAACAATGCACCTTAACACACCTTTTCTAGACTGGAACACCCATGAGTAGGGCCAGACGGAATCTGCGGACGTTTTTTGCAATTTCTGCTGAGAATTTTGGTAAAAATCTATAGATTTGTGGATTTTGGGAGTATCATAACTAAAACCTTAATATGTGAAATAAAAAATAATATATTTTTATTTAATGTTTAAAATGCAAATCTAAAAGACAGAAAATATTACTGTACAAACTGCATTGTACATAAATTAGATGAACATTTTCATATCAGTCAATAATATTACTGTAATTAATAAAAAAACTGAATAAATATAGATTTACACACATTTACTCAAGTAAATAAACAGAATTAATGATAGGTTCAAAATCTGCGGAATTCTGCGGAAAACCTGTGCGTGCAGATTCCACGTGGGCCTACCCATGAGTCCACAAAGTGGTGCAAATGGATTTGATATTTAAACAACATGGCACAAAATGTGAAAATTAGGGTTGCGCTGGTCTGAAAATGGCAAAAAAAATCGCACCATAAATGTCTTGCGCCTTATTGTGCCAGGTTTCTGATAGGGCCCTTGATGTTAAAATAAATATTTATAGCAAACTCCAGTATTATTTCTATTCACTTGCATTGCTTATTTTTGTATCAACATATGCCTAATTGAAAAATTTGTTGAGTGAGAGAAACTTAATCACGTTTATGTTTGTGTTTATAATGTGTCGCTCTATTAGTTACCAATTTATATTAAATTTAAACTAAATTCTAAAATATGATTCATACAACAATTTCACTTTATTTAATTTTCTTGCTCAACAATGTAATTTTTAACACTGCGTGGCCTATTTTTTGGACAATGCAGATAAACTCTACACAATTGTGAGTGTGTGTAGATGTCAGTCATAAAGACCTGAACTATTTGAGGAAATGCGTAATAGTAAATTCACACAGTTTTAATGGAGGCGTGTTTTTGAAGCCACTCAGATTTAGTGGCCCTCAACAGCACAGACAGAATTCCCGGAAGCAGGTTCAATCTGAGGCTGAAGTGACCCTTCAGAAGGATGGTAAATCATCTTCATAGAGTGACACACTACTTCCTGTTGACACCACCTCTATGACCAATCACAATTTATGGGTCGTGAAACTCAAAACTGTACGGTTATGTCTGATAGACAGACATAAACACTGATTTAACCATCTGATACTCAAATGTTTGACGTTGTTGTAATAATTTTACACATAACATTGAATATTTCATAATATTTTTATATAATAATGCTTTTATTATAATATTACACAATACTGTGATTATTTAATTAACTGCCTATGCTCACAGAGGTTGCATTTAATCATTCATTCATTCATTCATTTTCTTTTGGCTTAGTCCCTTTATTAATCAGGGGTTGCCACAGCAGAATGAACCGCCAACTTATCCAGCATGTTATTACGCAGCAGATGCCCATCCAGCTGCAACCCAGCACTGGGAAACTTTGGGGGAAACCGAAGCACCTGGAGGAAACCCACGCCAACACGGGGAGAACATGCGAGGCTTCATTTATTAGAATATAAATAATAACGTAGTGAAATTTGATAATTTAAACGTAAATGTTTAACATGTAAAAACATTAAATTTAAACATCATTAAACAAAAGATTCATTTTATAACGCATTTATTAATATTCAGAAAACATCCTAACATGCTGATTTGCGGTTCAAGAAATGTTTGTGTGGTTTTATTTTATTTAATATTAAGGATTAAGTATTTATGCTGCCTAATATTTTTGTTTGACAAATCTTTTTCAGAATTCTTCTACGGATGGAGAGTTCATAAATGTTTATTTGAAACAAATATTTTGTAACATTATACACTTGCTTTCTGTTTGAGTACAAAAACAGTTTACTACAAAAACTACCTCATAGTACTATTATTATATACTGTACACATAGCTCTGTCACTTTAACAATAAAGGCTCATTGCACTGCACTCTTTATTTATTTGCATTCTACCTGCTTATTTGCATATGATATTTTTGTGTATATCTTTTGCTATTGATTTTTGCAAAAAATATTTATATTTATTGTGTATTTACATTTCTTCTATAGTGTTTTTGTTATTTGTATGCATGTAATTGAGATTAACGTATTTTCAATACCATGTATTTTTGTACATGTCGCAGAACTGACAATAAAGCTGACTTTGATCAACTTAATGGGTCAACATGGTCAAATTCAAGCATTAATAAAAATATTATTAAATTATTAAAAACTTTCAAAGTGTAAGCAATGCTTCCAAAAGACTTCCTTGGGTGCATGTCCACCAAAGTGTTTTTGCGCTGCAGAAATGAGAGCGAAGTGCGGTTGTAAAACGCATCTCACGTCATCAACGTTGAGCACTTGTTTTTGAAAAAGCTTTGTCAGCGGGATAAGCGCACACAACTGAGCATTTTTCACAACTGAACAGTGCTCACCTTTCTACTTTGCAAAACAATGCTTCGGTGGACATGTGCCCTTACTGTTTTTCAATAATGATAACATTTTGTTCGTTATTTGTTGTACTCCAAGTTTACCTGACTATGACAGCTTCCGTAAATGTGAAAAGGGTCCATCACAGTATCAATATACTTGGCTTCTAATTGGCTTCATCACATAATGAATGTTTTGCATTCTAAAAATGTAGTTTTCCCAGTTTTGCAAAGTAAATTACATGCTTTATGATGTCAGCTTAAACAAAATAAAAATGACAATTACTGAATTATTATTATATTATAGGTGACATTGTACACCTCTGCAGTAGTGTGTGCGTGTGTGTGTGTACTTCCTCCTTTGTAAATGTGGTAGAATTTTATTTTACATTTCCTCTTTTGCCTATATAGTAATTGCAATAAGTAAATAATAACTAACCCTGAACCTGCACCACAGCTGTGGCCTAATGGTTCAAGTACAGGAATTTTGATTGGGGGAGCTGGGAGAGTGAATAATCATCACTATCTTCCCCCCTAAATACCACGACCAAAAACCCCCAACTGCTCTAGGTGTGTGTTTCTAAAATGTAGAGCACAAATTCTGAGTACGAGTCACAAAGTGCAACTAAATACGTGCAATAGTTTTTACTCCATTGTTCAATGCGAGTTACCTGAATGTCCGGACCAAATTGTTTACATCATTGATGACATCACTCATTGTTAGACGAAGGGGTCCGACAATATCTCTCAAGCTTTGGAAAGACAAAGAGTGCAAATGTTAATTACACAATGCACTTAGATTTTTTGTCTTGTTTCTAGCTCAAATATCTAAAAATTCCTAAATCAAGGAGAATTTTCTAGACAAGCAAAACATAGTCTTGTTTTCTGAAATAATATGTCAAAATTAAGTGAGTTTTTTCTTAAAACAAGAAAAATAATCTGCCAATGGGGTAAGCAAAATACTCCTATGTCAAAAGGAAAAAGAAGATTATTTTGCTTACCCCCTCAGCAGATTATTTTGCTTGTTTTAATAATAATAATAATAATAATAATAATAAAAACCACTGTGACATCAGTTTGTCAAATCACAGCAAATATGACCCAAGTTAGTTCAGAAAAACACCAAAGCAGGATCTTTTATACAGTAAATAAACCTGATATGGGGTTTTATTTCAATGCCAGTGTTAGTCTTCATAATTTAATCATCTTAATCTTAAATGTATAATGATTTATTTTTTATATTAAACTTGCTTCTTGATATAAGAATTTTTAGATATTTAGACTTGAAAGTAGACAAAAATAAAATAAATAAAAAAATCAAAGAAAAGCATTTTTGCAGTGCAGTCTGTAAGAGTAATGCTTACGGTTCCCACTACAAGCCAAATGTCAAATTCCCTGATTTTCACTCACTAAAAAGCTGAATTTCCATGACCCATCACCTTATTTTTTGGCCCATTGCAACTCAGATGTGTTAAGACTTCCGGTCTCATTCATTCACTTTCATTCATTTTTAGCATAACAAAACAACTTATGCTGCTTGATGTTGTAAACTGTATTTATTTTAAATTTAATTTAAAATAGCATTTTACGACTCCTTGTTAATGAATGTTACAGTATGCTGGAACATTCATTAACATTAATATATAGCTCATAAACTGTACTAAATACTGTAGTATACTTTAGTTTTATACTAACTGGTGTATTGTAGTAATTTATACTCTATGGTTGCAAATAAATACAGTATAGGATCATTTTAAAATCGTTTAAATTACTCTAATTGTTCTATTACTGCAGTAACTCTAGAATTATTAGAAACAGAATAATTCAAGTACTTTATTAAGGTATGGCTCAAAACACTAGTATTTTACATGTGGGAAACAATGATAAAAAATTAAGAAAAATTACATTTTGATGAATAAAAATAACATTTAAAATGACTAACAAAAATCATGTAAAAATCTAATTAAGTGACATTCAGGGTCTGGAACAGACATTTTGAAATTCCACAATATTCCAGGAATTCCATGACTATTGGAACTACTACTATTTTTGACTCTTTCCAGATAGATTTAAAACTTTAACCCTTTTTACAGCTTTAACTAAAGTTGAATGGATTAAATAGCATTATTATTGTACTCAAACAATGTATAAAGTTTTCTGAAGCACTGATCCCACATCAGCTGAACACTGACCTGTGGCTGAGCTTCTCCACAACAATGCGTTTCTGAATCTGGTGCTGTGCGTGAGAATCAACCAAGGGCAGAGGGGGATCTTTCCCACTGTCCTGGAGAATTATGAGAAAAATATAGTGCGTATGTCATTCAAGAAATGCAACCTTTAATAACAGATGCTGACAGTTTGTAGACTTTTTAGCGTCAAACTTGTTTGAATTGAGCACCCACTACAGGACAAACAACGTAACTGCAAGTCTAAAGTAGACGTTAGATTTTAGGAACACAAACAAAATAAAGATATAAAATAGGAAATCAAGCGTAGTTATTTTAAAACACGTCAACTAAATAACACACCTGTTTTAAATGACAAAACTGCACAAAAACAGACTGTATTTGAAAACGAGGTTGTCAAACACTAATGGACTGTATTCAGATTTAAAGGGATAGTTCACCCAAAACTGAAAATTCTGTCGTCGTTTACTCGCCATCAAATTTATTTCTTCTGTTGAACACAATGGAAGATATTTTGAAGAAAGCTTGAAAGTGGTAACCATTGACGTGTAGTGTTTTTTTCGACGTTAAGCTTTCTTCAAAATATCTTATTTTGTGTTCAACAAAAGAAACTTATAATGGTTTAAAACCACTCGAGGGAGAGTAAATGATGAGTTAGTTTTCATTTAAAGTATACATTTATTGTGATGAACTACACATAATAAAAACCACTGTGACATCAGTTTGTTAAAGGTCACAGCAAATATGACCCGAGTTAGTTCAGAAAAACACCAAAGCAGGATTTTTATACAGTATATAGACTTAATATGGGATTTTATTTCAATGCCAGTGTTAGTCTTTATAATTTAATAATCTTAAATGTGTAATGATTCAATTTTTATATTAAACATATAAAAATTAAATCATCATACATATAAGATTAAGATTGTGTAGTGACAAAACTGTTCAAATTTGGGGTGCAAGTAATGGTTGATTTGTAAGTTCCTCTGGATAAAAGTATATGCTTAATGAATAAATGTAAATGCATTTATAAAATAGTAAATGTATTATTTATAATTACATTTTTTTAACTATTTACTTTTTTTAAATTTTATATTTAATCCAGCAATTTAAATCAGAATTTTCAGCATCATTACTCCAGTCTTCAGTGTTCACTGCTCAATTAACATTTTTTATTCTTATTAATGTTGAAATAAAGGAAAATATTTATTATGAAATGTAGTGTGGACAGAGCTTTCTCTGTGGCGGGTCCTCGATTATAGAACACTTTGCCCCTTGAGATTAGAATGGCTTCATCACTGTTGATTTTTAAATCACTACTAAAAATCTACCTATTTAACTTGGCTTTTTAATATTATTTTAATAGCAATTTTTTGTGCTTCATTTTTTTTTTATTCAGTCGTTTCCCTTGGCTTATTTTTATGTTTTTATATTCAGTCTTTTTATTTTATTTATAACCAAAGGAGAAAGTCACTCACTGCTCTTGACTGAAGGACTTTTGTAGCTATAAAGTTTTTTTCTTACAGTGAAGATGCTTAAACCACAGTTTGTTTTATTATATTTATTTCACTTTCCTTATTTAAAGGGAGATAAAATAACTGTATACAATTGAAGTCAGAGTTATTAGACCTCCTGAATTATTAGGGACCCTTTATATTATCCTTCAATATCTGTTCAACAGAAAGTTAAATTTCTGTTAAAATTATTTTCCCCATTGCTAAACATAGTTTTATTAACTAATTTCTAATAACGGATTTGTTTTATCTTTGCTATGAAGACAGTACACAATATTTGACTAGATATTTTTTCAAGATACTAGTATTCAGCATTTAAAGGCTTAATTAGGGTAACTAGGGTAACTAGGCAAGTGATTGTATAACAGTAGTTTCTTCTGCAGACAAACAAAAAAATAAATTGCTTAAATACATTTCAAGCTGCTTTTATTCTAGCCAAAATAAAACAACTGAAACTTTCTCCAGAAGAA
Organism: Danio aesculapii; assembly: GCF_903798145.1. Classification (NCBI taxonomy): domain Eukaryota; kingdom Metazoa; phylum Chordata; class Actinopteri; order Cypriniformes; family Danionidae; genus Danio; species Danio aesculapii. The sequence continues at coordinate 12,300,524 of NC_079436.1, read as the reverse complement.
GAAATATTATCGGAAATACTGTGAGAAATTCCTTGCTCTGTTAAACATCATTTGGGAAATATTTATATATATATATAAATATATATATATATATATATATATATATATATATAAAAATTCACAGGAGGGTGAATAATTTTGACTTCAACTGTACATCGTTTTGATTAATCGTGATTACAATTATGAACAAAATAATCGTGAATATGATTTTTCCCATATTCCAGCAGCCCTAGGTCTAAACCTGATAAAACAGCACAAAAACACACTCAGCATATGGTTTAACCGTCATTATTTTAAAATAAAAATCATGTTGGATCGCTGTCAGACACCCTTAGTTTTTAAATTATTTTAAAATAATGAAATATGTTTTCAGGACTTTCACAAACAGTACATTAGGAACGTTTTACTGTTACTTTTGATCCCTTTAATGCATGTTTGCTGAATAAACGTTCTTTAAAAAGACTATAAAAACACCACACTTTTGAATGGTACTGCAATATGTTGTACATCATTTTCAAAAGCTCTCACCTGTGTGTGTTCACTATCTTTAGCGGCAGCTGTCTCGACCTCTTCTGGCAGAACACACACTCCTTTATAAAACTCCTTCACTCTCAGCTCCAGCATCTCCGTCTCTTTCCTCAGTTTCTCCACATCAGGAACTGGAGCACTGGGTCTGGAAGATCCTCCATCAGATGGTCTCACCCCCACCTCAGCCTCATCCAGGTCATCTTCATCCAGATCCTCCTCCTCTTCTTCCAGTGCTCCTGCTGTAGACGGTTGCATCCCTGAGGCGTAATCCGGTCCATAAAGAAACCTCATGGTTTCCTCAGTTCTCCACTCCATAAATGCTTGTCCCAGACGCTCCAGAAGACACTGACTGATGGCTGTAGGAGCCGTTTTAGCTTTATGATGTTCCTTCAACAGGCTTTTGAGGCCTGCAGCTGATCTTTTACTCATTCCCACCTGAGTGATGTTCAGACCACCAGCCACAGGAACAGAGATTTTATTTTCAGGCGGTGAAAAGCTTGTGTTTTCAGCTTCCTGTTGGGTTGATTTGGTCTGATTTAAAAGCTCTAAAGTCCCTTTAATTTCATTTTCAGAGGTGTTTTTTTCCAGTGCAGGACTGTCACTTGTTTTGCTTTGTGGTTGAGGAGCTTGTGAAGATTCGTTTTCATCTTTATTGTCTCCATTGAGTCTTTGTTCAGGTTCTGGATGTGAATATTCAGCAGCATCTTCACTCACTTCGTCTCTCTTTGGGAGCTTTCCCCAGTGAACTTGTTTGTGCTGATTGGACACCACACTGGAGACAAAGTCTTGTTCGGCATCACTGTTTTCACTCTGCATGAAGTCCTTGTTAGACTCGAGAATGTCCACAATGGGATTGTCGATGTCTGCTTCTGTTATAGGTTTGTCAATCAGCTTTATCTCCTCTCCTGAGCTGCCTCTGTGGACCGGTGAGGAAAAAAAAGCCAGTTAATTTATAGAAGTGTAATACTTTTTCTGTTTTTAATAATCCATCGTAAAACTTCTTCAATTTATTATTTTTTATTTATTTATTTTTAAAGAAACAGCAGGTACATACCCATCTCCTTGTTTCATCAGCTTAATCTCAGGTGGACTATTTGGAAAGAGAAAGAAAGAAAAAAAAAATTGCATTCAAATGTTTGAGTCAATAAGATTTTCTTTAAAAAGAAACACAAAGGTTAGCAAAAATCCATTAAATTGCTTAGTAAGTCCTTTATAAAATGTTAAGATTGCTGTTTCAACCCTTCTGTACAGTTGGGGATGCTTTTTATCCACTCTGGGGTGATTTTGAATCTTAATTTGGCCATAACCATTTCTGTTTCAGCTAGCAAAATGATTTTTGGAGACAAATCTTGTTTTGACACATATTTGGAGAAAATGATTTTAAACAAAAATAATAATAAATAAAAAACTCAATACACTCTGGGCAAATTTACTACTTTTTTGTTATGTTCTGGATGAAAACATCCACTGAAGTAAATTGCTGTAAACAGGAGATAAGTATTTTTTCAATTTGTTTTGCAAAAATGTGTTAATCAACCTCAGTCCTGATCAAAACTACTAAATTGCTTAGAAAATTACAGGATTGCCTAATTGTCAAATTCATAAATGATGTCTCTGATTTGGTGAAAAAAAAAACACACACACACACAAAATGACGTATTTTCAATATAAAAAGTAATTGTGGACTGGATTTATTTTTACCTTTTATCAAAGTCTTGGACATGTGAAACAACATTGCCTTTCATTAATTATTTTTGATTCATTTTCATTTGTTCTCCCTAATGTTCTGTTGGTGTCTGTTTTTGACCCATTTCCATTATAACCACATTTTTTGTTATTACAAAACCGTGACACCACATAATCATGAATTTGTGATTGTTGACGTAAAATATGTAATTTTTACTGTTTATTATCAGTTGGCACCATTAACCCTTTAGATAGGCCTGTGCAAAATAAAAAACATAGTTTCCGGATTTTAAATGGAGTATAACAGCAAATTAAAGTGTGTGTGTGTATGTGTGTCTGATTGTTCGAGAGTGTGAGAGTGACCCTTACGCACTTACCTTGATGTCTCTGAGAAAATCTAAATATGCATCTCAGCTCTCAGAACTACATGAAGTAAATAAAAACAAAGACTGCATGTATGCACCATCAAATGTGGTTATAATGAAAGTCAATAGGGCAAAAACAGACACCAACAGTAAATTACGGAGAAAATAAATGAAGATCTAACAATGCATCAAAGCCAATGTTGTTACTGATCTTTCACATGTCCAAGACTGTGATAAAAAGTTAAATATATCCAGTCCACAATTAACTTTTATATAAAAATACATGATTTTGTGTTTTTTTTTTCCACCAAATCAGTGACATTATTTATGAATTTGGCTATTAGTTTTGATCAGAACTGAGGTTTATTAACAATATTAATCTGATGCATTTTTTACAGCGGTTTAATTCAGTGGATGTTTTCATCCTGAACATAGCAAAAGGGTAGTAAATTTGAACAGTGCACAAGGGTTAAATAATCCTGAAATATATAAAATCATAGATTCCTCCAAAATATTAAAAATAATGTGAAAAAATATATATTATATATCAGAGGTGTGAACCTACACTGGTCTCACGGTTTGGTTCGGTTACGATTATCACGCCATCGATTCGGTTCAATTTGATATCTCAGTGCATCACTAGTGCATCATAGGGGCTTCTGCTGTAACTTCAGTGTCAGTGAAAGACTGTCCAGCAAATACACACACAGTGAAATGTGCGCAGTGTCTGCATTTTTAAAAGGTTGCAGTGTTTTAATTAATCGCTGTCTCCTCTCCATAGTAAGCTACCGTGACATAGCGCATATGAGATTAATGACGTCAGTACGTAATAACTGGTTATGTTTATTACTGAACTGATACCGAATTGTCCGCGTCTGCATCGCGGTGCACCGAAGAAACAATTAATTTTGACACCCCTATCATATATATATATATATATATATATATATATATATATATATATATATATATATATATATATATATATATATATATATATATATATATATATATATATATATATATAGTCATGCAGAAAGCAACTATTTTAAATTGTAATAATATTTTATAATAATATAACTGGACTGTTTTTGTCCAAAGGAAACTTCTTTCCAAAATATTATATTTATTTAGACCCAAAACATTTTAAATATACTCTAACTATATGTAGTAAATATTTACTATTAAATGAAATATGAAAGCTTGCATGTTTAAACTGTGTATACTGAATGCATGTCACAAATAACGTTTTAAAAATTCTAATAAATTTTTTTTGCAATAAATTAAATATTTAATCAATTTTAATTGACAATTGAATTAACAAATACACTACCTCTCCTCCTTTCGGAGCCAAAGTGGAATCTTTGATATCTGGAGCTCAAAACTTTTGGAGGCTTTGTAGCAGAAATTACTGCAAAAGCACTGAGGAAAACACACACAAAAGAAACTAAGTATTCCATAATTTTCAGTCAGGTATAAATAAATACAGAAAAAAGAGAACAATTAAAGGAAAACATACCTTGCGCTCTGTAATATCATAGACTCTATTTGTCTTGGTGGATATTTTATACTGTTGAGTGGGCACCTGGAATTAGTTCATTATCTTTAATTAAGTGTTTATGACAAAAAAAAATAACAACAATTAAAATGAAATAAAATTTAAGTTTTTCAGTAGATTCCCAGAGGACTTCTTACATTGGTTAATTTATTTGGGCATGTGGGATATCCACACAGTTTAGCGATGGATCGCTCTTCCACGGTGTCTTTGTAGTTGGCAGGAGTGATGTGCCAGGCCTACAGTAGAAGAAAGTAGGATATTCTCTCAATGGATCACAACAAAGAAATGTTTAAATATCCATCTGAAGTGTACGGAGGCTAAATAAGTGCCTTACACAGTCGATGAGGAACTCTTCTGTCACGCTGTCCTCCAGCAGCCGCTCAACCACCTGCCGGGCTTTACACTCCAACTCAAGCTTCTGTCGGAGTTGTTCTTTAACAGCTTCCCTCCTGCAAAACATTACACTCTATATCAGAGGTTTTCGACATTTTACCACTAATGTGTACAGTGGCTGAGAGAGCTCAATCCCACTGTGCATTTATGAAGTGTGCTTCACACAGGTGAGTTAGCTTGACAAACCATCTGTAGAAATGCTTTACAGTATTACAGTAGAAACATACTTTATAGAAATCTGGTGAATTAAATTGCACAACCCAAAATAAACAATGCTAATCAAAAGGAAGAGAGTTTGCTCTCTATAGAACAAAAATGATTGATTTTATTTTGTTTCACATTTTTTGCATTTATGAGGAAAAAAAGCTTTGTTGTGGATGTGAAATTGCCACTTGTGTGACTTTGGTAAATCAAAAATAATTGTTTGAAAACACTGACAGAGACATTTTGAGTATCTTTAAGGTACTTTAAAATACAAGCCTACAAAATAAACATAAAAACAAATCATGCAAGGTTGACTATGACATTTGCATTTTACTTTCAGAACAAAAACGTTTCACATATCTGTGGGATACTCCATTTATTTTTCATTGAAATAAAATTGTATTAATTTGCTTTAAAAGAACTTCATTCTAAACTTTAATATAAATTTTATATTTTCAAATTATATTTATTTTAGCAGTTGAAATGCTGGTTTAAAAATGCATCACGTGATCATAAAGTAGGGGTTTAAAATTTAAATCTTGATGTAATTTTCATTCATTCATTTTCTTTTCGGCTTAGTCCCTTTATTAATCAGGGGTCGCCACAGCGGAATGAACTGCCAACATATTCAGCATATGTTTTATGCAGCGGATGCCCTTCCAGCTGCAACCCATCACTGGGAAAAACCCATACACTCTCATTCACACACATACACTTCGGACAATTAAGCTTACCCAATTCACCTATAGAGCATGTCTTTGGACTTGCGGGAAACTGGAGCACCCGGAGGAAACCCATGCAGACTCGGGGAGAACAAGAAAACTCCATACTGAAATGCCAACTGACCCAGCCGGAGCTCGAACCAGCAACCTTCTTGCTGTGAGGCAATCGTGTTACCCACTGAGCCACTGAGACACCCTTGATGTAATTTATTTTTGTTTTTCTTATGTGGTTTGTATTCATATTTCCTGATCAGGGACTGTAGACAAAATTTAGCTATGTAGCTAAATCTAGGGCAGTTCTTTGTTTATTGTCCCTGTCAAATAAAGATTTTAAATACAAAATTTGAATCAATTAATCTTACATTAAATGATCTACATTTTATTTTTAATTCAATGTATTAAAACCAATTTGTATCTATTTCAATAATTGTCATATTGTATAACTGTTTATTTAAGTTATAATTATTTCATTGTTTTCAAGTCATTTTAAATGACTATTTATTTAAATAATTGTAAATAGAATCCCCATGCTTGCAAGTTATTTAATCATTTCTCATAGTTCTTTTGCTTAAAAAAATCTAGCTTGCAATCCACTGCTTTGTATAACTGTCCACTCTGTAATACCTTTTATTTTACTTACAAACCCTCACATAAGCCATTAAAACTACTGTAAACTAACTAGTTAGGCTCTCTTATCCAAAATTATAGTTCGTCTAAACATAACATGTTTTATTCTAGTTTTAATCATTAGTCAACATCAAGTTCAAGTGAAGTAACTGCACACCTTTTCGCTTCATCCTCTGCCGAAATAGCTTGGGTTCCCTTTCCACCTAAAATGTAGATTAAACGTACAAACATTTTGTTAAAATACAAACATATAAAGGGAAAAAATCGATGTAATTTTATATATACCAAACCTTTCTTCTTGGACTTTAAGGACCGACTCTTTCTTGTCACTTCACCGGCATCCATGCTTGTTTTATCAAAACAAAACTCCTTCCGCCTACACGAGAGCACTACGGCAAGCCGCGTGTGACACACTTCATCCCGCACAATCCGCTGCAGTTTCTAAACATGCGGCGCTGCTTGAAGTATAGAACCTGTAAGTGAGCGCGCTCCTACAATTTCTGTCTCGTTCAGCAGACGTATATCATAGTAACAAAACAAAGCAGCAGTCTAGCTTAAACAAAACTACGCGAACGTTCAGTCCTCCTCTCTCTCAACGAACCCAAGTCCTTAAGAGCATTTTAACGTTAGCTATCTTGCTAATAACTAACCTACAAGAAGCAGTTTACATCTCTCTGAGGAAGAGTGAGGTCCATTTATGAATGTTTTTCTTTTATCATGTCGATATGTGTTATTCTGTGTGTCTTTGCTCATGATAGAGTTGGACGGTGTGTGACAGCGAACTGCTTTTTATGAAGATGTCATGATTGATCGTGACGTCAGTGCGAGCTTGTCTTTGCACCATCATACATTAATATCTGTAACATCACAATATCTTCATACAGAAGTCCTTGATGAGAGAAGGCGTTTCGGAGCATCAGCATGGCTTTAGATCAGCTCAGTGATGTAGTCCAGAGATGTGTAAGTGTCTTAATATTTGCTACTGTACACTTGCATTATATCACCTGCAGTCATTCACGTGTGTATTTACTCTTTCTGCAGCAAACAGTCAAGGATGAAAGCTTTTCACCAGAGGATTATGATTTGTTCACCGCTGCTGGAAGAACTTGCATTGAGCAAGGTGACAGTGCTCAGGTTCTCAGCATCCTAGTGGACGAGAAGAATCAGGTGATCTTTATACAGTAGCATCTAACCCAGACTACTTTGGGAATCATTTATGTACTGTAGAGCAGGGGTGTCCAAACTTTTTTATATGAAACCAAATATCATTGATAGCTGTGGGCCGAAGAAAAATATGCCAAACTATTTTACATTAAAGTTGCCATGGGTAATATCCTAATTTATGATTTGAAATTTTATAGATTTTTTTTATATCAAATAATGCAAATGAATATAGAATACAGAGCATTAACATAAAAGCAGAACAGTACAAAATAAATAAATACAATAAATAAATAACGTCATATAAATTAAGTAAACCAAACCAAAACACATACAAGAACAAAAAATAAAAATAAAGAAAAAGGAAGGGTGGGGGTTGCTAATATCATAGCCTTAATTATTATTTTGTCTTGTTACATGTTTGCTAGCATTGTGGGTAGCAGAAATTCAGAAATTTCCCCATTTATCAAAATATATTTCAATCCTTCCATGTAAACTGTTTTTCAGAATCAGTTTTATTGCCAAGTGTGCTTCACACACACAAGAAATTTGTTTTGGCTACAGAAGCTTCCAGTGTACATAAAGAGACAAGTGACAACACAAAATAAATCTGAAAAAATAAAATAATAATAATAAAAAATGATGAACATTAAACAGATGCGGTTAGTGAAGAAACCTGGATGTTGAGTTGTATGTACAGATTGATATAAATATACAGGTTATAAGGTGCTGTGTACAAGTGCGAATGTAGAAAGTATTGCATTGTATATGGATATAAGGTGCTGTGTAAAAGTGCGTATGAGAAAGTATTGCACATATTTTTTGCACAGTAGGGGAATATTTAACTGTTCATAAGGTAGACAGCCTGAGGAAAGAAACTTTTCTTGTGTCTGGCTGTTTTTGTGCTTGGTGCTCTGAAGCGCCGACCAGACGGTAACAGTTCGAACAGGTAGTGTGCTGGGTATGAGGGGTCCAGAGTGATTTTGCGAGCCCTTTTACTCACTCTGGAAGAGTACAGTTCTTGAAGTGTAGGAAGGGTTGTGCCAGTGATTCGTTCAGTGAAAAGTCTCATCCTAACTCTGAGATCCACTCAAGGATACTGGATGATTTCCAGTTTTTAACAATCACCCATCTGCCTAGCATGATACAGTTCTGTATCCACTGTGCTTCAGCTTTATTCGAGTGACTTAACGGGCAGGGGTCACCAAGAATGTATAAGCTTGGGCAAAAGTCATACTGGCTCTGCAATATCCTTACAAGGTATTCATGCACCTCTCTCCAAAAATATTGGACTACATGAAATAGGGCACCTGCTTCTTCTTGGCATAGCCAGCATTCTGGATTGTTTTTGAAACCTGCTTAGAACAGTCTCTCAGGAGTCCAGTAAAATCTATGTAAAATTTTAAACTGTATAAGACGTGTTGTAACACTTCTAGACATTCATTTTAATTTCCCAACAATTTTTCCTTAGTTCTCATCTTCAAATGTGCATCCCAAATCTTTTTCCCATATGAACTTGACTGGAGAACTAATATTTTGACTCGATTGACTAAGAAGTAGTGCAAAATATTCAGAAGCTTCATGGCCAGTACAATATCCTAATTTATTTCATAAAATTTAAAAATATGAAATATGAAATATTCGAAAATATGACTTTATATTAGGCATGGGACGATAACCTTTTTCAAGGTATACCGCAGTGTGGAAAAATCAAGGTTATAAAACCGCCAAAATGTTCTGTAATACTGTTCCTACGGTACATTTTTTGTTTGTTTTTTAGGACAACAGTAACTTCAGCAGAAAAAATATCCAAAGATGCCGTTTTAAATTGTATAGAAATCTGTGTTTTTGAAACTAATGAAGACAGCAGAAGTCAATGATTCATTTGAATTATTTAGCCTGACATGTTTACTGCTCCAAAATATTATAAATCCTTCAAAAAATAAAATATATTGTTTTCAAAGAGGAAAAAAGTTTTTGTTTTATACCCAGACAATTTAAAAGAATATATTTTATAGCAGTAATCACAATACTGTAATACCGTGAAACCGTGATATTTTTATCTAAGTTATCATTTCGTCTGAATCTTTTACTGGCCCATGCTTTCTTTATATCCTGTTTACTAATGCAGTATAACTTTTTAAATGATAACTAAATGCAATAAAACATAAACAATCACAATTATAACACAGTGAAGTTCAATGCTGAATACACAGGTCAAGCAGAATCTGCCTTTGCCTTGATTTACTCACCAAAGTCTTCTATGCGTCGGGTGACTGTGTACATTTTGAACGAAATCTGATTAAATGACACCATTTGAATTTAAACATTTAATTTCAGTTAGCTTTTTGTAGCTTAACAATACAACAAACAAATAAAAGGTTAAATAAAATTTCTCTAAACCATTCCCATTATTCTCCCTCTCTTCTCAAATGGGATGGCAGGCCAAATCAAAGGTAACCATGGACCAACTTTGGCCTGTGGGCCCTAGTTTGGACATCTCTGCTGTAGAGGATGCATGGAAAGTACCCCATAATTGACTTGCCCTCAAGCCATCCTCAGTGTTTTTTCTTTAAGTTTAAGTCAGAGAGAGTAGTTTTACATTTTACCATGGCTCTTTCATGCAGTATAATGGTGTTGGTAGTGTCACTTTTTTAAGCCTTTAAAGGCCCATAAATCTGTTGTAAAACTAACCAGTTTACCACCAGGAGGTTAACGCATGCCTCGTGAAGTGGATTGGATGTGTTTTTGAGACCAAATTTTTAGGGATGTACTGAAATGAAAATTCTGGATGCACTGCCGAAAAACTCAATAGCTTATTATGTAAATTAATCAAATTCATTCATTCATTCATTTTCTTGTCGGCTTAGTCCCTTTATTAATCTGGGGTTGCCACAGCAGAATGAACCGCCAACTTATCCAGCATTCGTTTTACGCAGCGGATGCCCTTCCAGCCGCAACCCATCTCTGGGAAACATCCACACACACTCATTCACACTCATACACTACGGACAATTTAGCCAACCCAATTCACCTGTACCGCATGTCTTTGGACTGTGGGGACTGTATGTCTTTGGACTGTCCGGAGCACCCGGAGGAATCCCACGCGAACGCAGGGACAACATGCAAACTCCACACAGAAACGACAACTGACACAGCCGAGGTTCGAACCAGCGACCTTCTTGCTGTGAGATGACAGCACTACCTACTGTGCCACTGCGTCGCCATTTCATTTTATATTAGTTTAAAACAATATTTATTTAGTGTTTAGCACTGTCGCCTCACAGTAAGAAGGTCGCTGGTTCAAACTCGAACAGTCTTGGCTGAGCCAGGTGGCATTTCTTTGTGGAGTTTGCATGTTCTTCCAGTGTTTGTCTGAGTTTCCAGTCCAAAGACATGTGGTATATGCGGTGAATTGGGTAAACTAAATTGACCATAATGTATGAGTGTGTGAATGAGAGAGTGTATGGGTGTTTCCCAGTACTGGGTTGCAGCTGGAAGGACATCCGCTGCATAAAACATGTGCCGGAGTAGTTGGGGGTTCATTCCGCTGTGGCGACCCCTGATAAATAAGGTTCTGAGCCAAAGGATAGTGAGTGATATTACAATATTCATATAATCTGCAGATTTTGGTTTAGTTGAATACACATCAGTTGTATAACATCAGTTTAATAAAATGCCTTACAAGGGGCTACAGCTGCATATTAGCCATTGGCTGGAAGCCTAAATGTGGAGCACTGAAAATGACAGTGAATCCTCTGATATTTTAACTTCTCGTTTCCCACTTTCAATTACTTACAGTCTTTAGTTATCCTCATTCATCTACTTTCACCCGAACATCTGCTACAAATACATCCTGCATCAGTTTTTGAGAACATGTATTCACCGGCCACTTTATTAGGTGAACCTGTCCTGTCCAGACTTGTTCAACTTCTCGTTAATGCAAACCTCTAATCAGAAATTCGGTTCTCATCAAAGGAATATGTTGAGAACATGCATTCAGCAGCCATTTATTTGAGTAACAAAAAAATTAGGAATATTGTTGTTACAAAAACACATCGATCCGCTTTATAAGACATGCTTTATCCCACTGGTGGTGCATGGTTTAGTTTTATGATGGCTTCATGGGCTTTTTTGAATCTTCAAAAAAGGGCCATTAGTACCCAACACCATTATACAGCATGGATAATGCAAGATAAAACATATTACTACCATGACTGTGTTGACTAAAAGAAGGAAGTCATATGATACACTGAGGATGGCTTTAGGGTGAGTAAAATATGCGGTAATTCTTATCATTACTATATCATTCTTATCATTTTAAGAAGGTTTTTTCCCCCTTGTTTCACACAAGAACATAGTGAGATGCATGGGCTGGAATCTGCTGGGACCTTTGGTTAAGATCCTCTTAAAGAAGGAAGATGAAACCCTTCCTCACTGCCATGCCATTCTTCTACATCTTCTGGAGGTCATTCATGTCTTTTATACTTTGATGATGAGATATTTGGTTACATCAGCGTGAGGTTTCCAGGTTTTCATTGTGCTGTTTCGTGAAACAGGTTTGCAGTCCGAAAGAGCTGCTGGTGGGGTTGTTGGAGCAGGTGGAGGAGGCTGATTCTGGCTCCATCGCTGAGATGATTACTCTTCTCCTCAAGCCTTTACAAACAGGTTTTTCTTCTCTTAATCACTGAATCTTGAGCATTGAAATGTTGGTGTATTGTTACATCTGTGCCTTCTTTGGTTTTGTGTTGTTCTGTGAAAGGGAGGAAGTTAGTAAGGATCTGTAGGTTTATTCTTAGATACTGTTATAGTGTGTGCGCCTGTGCAAGGAAATAAGTTGTCATATTTGTCATCAAGTATATAACTGCCACATTAAAAATTAAATCTACATGGTCTTTCAAAGGTTTGGTAAGTTGATAATAATAATGGTAATGTTAACAATGGTATCTTTTATGCAAAACTGGCTGTTGAAATAGAATTAAAAGTCATGTGTCAAAGTCAAAAGTCATGTGAGAAGCATTTGTAGTTAAAAGTTGTCTTAAAAGACCCTTATTTGTTTGCTGGGGTCATGTGTAGTACATAAAGTTGCTAAAATAGATTATCAAATAGATGTAAGATGGTCTTTAATTGGGTGCTGTTCACTTAAATTTTTCTTTGAATTAATATTAGGGCTGTATGTCAACTGTCCAATATTGTAACTAATGTTTCAATAATGTTAGAGCTGAAATTTTCAAGTATCTCATTCTTACTCAGAGAAAACTCTGCAGAAACAAAATGAAAACATATCTTGAGAGTAGTAAAGAGGGTGATGAAGCCTATTAGAATGCAGTTAGAATGACCCTATGATCCTCAGTGTTGGGGAGTAACTAGTTACATGTAACAGCGTTACGTAATTTAATCACAAAATTAATGTAACTAATTCATTACAGTTATTGAGAAAAAACGTGTAATTAAATTACAGTTACTTATGAAAATGGTAAAGACTACAAATGGGGTTACATCTAAAAAATATATTTTTAAAATCTGGGATATGTTGAATAATATTAATCTGTGGCTTTGCCTGTTTTTGATATGCACGATGTCTTCTGCTAAGGCCATTTATTAAAGCGTGATATTTTCAGTAGCGTGGCGGTAGCGTCCCTCTTTTCTAAATCAAATAGCTTTTCAGTAGGATCAATAAGTGATGGCACCGGCATTCACGGAGCTGTGAGGCCGGTGTCTAGCCGATGAAAGTAAATCCATTTGCCGATGAGAATGATGATTTTTTTCTTCTATCTGTTTTTCGGTGGTCGACAAAAAACTTTTTGCTGCGTTACCGCCACCTCTCGCTCTGGTCGGAGACGTCGCCAACCAATTAGGCTTTATGGAAAGATGATTGAGGGAGAAGAGGTCTATAAGTATACAGTTGAAGTCAGAATTATTAGCCCCCCTGTTTATTTTTTCCCCCAATTTCTGTTTAATGGAGAGAAGAATTTTTTAAGGGTTTTCACCTTTATTAGATAGGACAGTAGAGAGTTTTGACAGGAAAGCTTGGGGAGCAGAGAGAGGGGAAGGATCGGCATAGGACCATGAGGCGGGAATCGTACTCGGGTCGCCGTGAGCACCGGAGTGCATGTGTCGACACACTAACCACCACACCACTGGCGCCGACTAAACAGAATAGTTTTAATCACTCATTTCTAATAACTGATTTCTTTTATCTCTGCCATGATGACAGTAAATAATATTTTACTAGATATTTTTTCAAGATACTAGTATTCAGCTTAAAGTTCACTTTAATGGCTTGATTAGGCACGTTAGGGTAATTAGGCAAGCCATTGTATGACAATGGTTTGTTCTGTAAACAATAAAAAAAACATTTCTTAAGAGGGCTAATAATATTGACCTTAAAATGTTTTAAAAAAAAAATAAAACAGGTTTTTATTCTAGCTGAAATAAAACAAACAAGACTTCCTCCAGAAGAAATAATATTATAGCAAATACTGTAAAAAAATCCTTGCTCTGGTAAACATTATTTGGGAAATATTTGAAAAAGGAAAAAAAAATCGCAGGATTGCTTATAATTTTGACTCCAATGTATATATCGCACACCCCTTCGTCATATAGACCTTGAATTACCTGGTGAGAAAGTAATCAGAATGTATTTAGAAATTGTGACTCCTTCGTGACATTTTTTGAAAGGATCCTAAACTGAAGGTATATTTTTGTCCCATCATCTTAGTGCTGCTGCGTCTGGGCATGAAGAAGGCCTCGTCTGTGGGTATGGCTCTCTCCACGCTGCTTGCGCAGGTCTCCAGACTGCCGGTGCCTGTCACAGCAGAGCAGGAGGAGGACGATGTTTTTGGCTTGTGCCGCTGCTGCTCTGCTCTTCTACAGTTTGTGAAGCCCTTTGTTGAGGAGATCAAGGAGGTTGTCAAGGATAACAACAGATTATCCAAAGACAACGAGCTCAGAGTGGAACTGCTTAAGTTGTAGGTACCCATTCATAATGTCCAGAATTATGTAGACTAGTGTTTCTCAACCATGTTCCTGGAGGACCACCAACACTTCATGTTTTGGATGTCTCCTTTGTCTGTCACACCCATTACAGGCCTTTTAGTCTCTGCTAATAAGCTGATGATCTGAATCGGGTGTGTTTGTTTAAGGAGGCAAGAACGTGGTTGAGAAACACTGATCTAGACTATATTTTTGACCCCTTTTAAAGAGATTCTTTACCCCGAAATGAAAATGAACTCATTGTCCACTTGCTACTAATCTATTTTAGTTTTTTCTTCTGTCGAACACAAAGGAAGATACACTGAAGAATGTTGAGAGCCATTGACTTCCATAGTGTTTTTTGCTTTACTCAACGGCTGTTTTTTGTTAACATTCTTCTCAAAAATCTTCCTTTGTGTTCCACAGAAATAGGAAAGCCATAAGAGTTTAGAACCACTTAAGTGTGAGTAAATGAGAACATTTTCTTTTTTGGGTGAACTCTTGCCTTTAAGGATAAATCATCCTAAAACTATTCAACGATACTCAATCTCGTCTTAAGACAATTTTGGTAAACTCTTTTAAACTGCTTCAAATGTTGACTAATTTATTGGCATCATATTACTTACTAGTATTTGTCTGTCTTGGCTTAACAGTGTATACTCATTCCTCTATTTTTCTATACAAATGACCGTTGCTGGCCTCTTGTTTACACTTACACTCTATGGCCACTTGCTACTTTATTAGGTACACCTTACTAGGACCACGTTGGACACACTTTTGCCTTCAGAACTGCCTTAATCCTTCAAGGCAAGGATTCAACAAGATACTGGAAATATTCCTCAGAGATTTTGGTCCATATTGACATGATAGCATCACGCAGTTGCTGCAGATTTGTCGGCTGCACATCCATGATGCGAATCTTCCGTTTTGTCCCAAAGGTGGTCTATTGGATTGAGATCTGGTGACTGTGGAGGCCATTTGAGTACAGTGAACTCATTGTTCAAGAAATCAGTCTGAGATGATTTGCGCTTTATGACATGGTGTGTTAAGCTGCTGGAAGTAGCCATCAGAAGATGGGAACACTGTGATCATAAAGGGATGGACATGGTCAGCAACAATACTCCACCTAGGCTGTGGCGTTGACGCAATGCTCGATTGGTAGTAATGGGCCCAAAGTGTGCCAAATTCTGACCCTACTATCCGAATGTCGCAGCAGAAATTGAGACTCATCAATTCAGACTCATCAGACCAGGCAACGTTTTTCCAATCTTTTATTGTCCAATTTCAGTGAGCCTGTGCGAATTGTAGCCTCAGTTTCCTCTTCTTAGCTGACAGGAAGGGCACCCGTTGTGGTCTTCTGCTGCTGTAGCCCATCCTCCTCAAGGTTCGACGTTGTGTGTGTTCTGATGCTCAGTTTGAACTGCAGCAGATCGTCTTGACCATGTTTACATGCCTAAATGCATTGAGTTTCTGCCATGTGATTGGCTGACTAGAAATTTGCGTTAACGAGCAGTTGGACAGGGGTACCTAATAAAGTGGCCGGTGAGTGTAAATAGTAATTGGTGTAGATTAAAAATGAAAAGAGGCATTAACAAAGCATTTTTAAGAATTGCTTCCTTGTCCTCATTTGTAAGTCGCTTTGGATAAAAGCGTCTACTAAATGACTAAATGTAAATGTAAACTTAAAATGCAATGCAAAAATGGCTTTTTAAAATATATACTTTTATAAACAAGTCTATTGTTATTAAGGACACCTTTTGTGACATCATGTGCAGTTTGTGGCTTGTTTAGATGCCTTTAGTCTGTTGCATTTGTTTTTATTTCAAGCTGTATCATGTTTTTTAGAGATCGGACTGAGAAACATATTAATGTTGATGAGTTTATGCTAATCCAACCAAATCTGCTAATTATGAACATACCCTTGTTAATTAAACATTGTTAAAATGAATAATCATCATACACTGCAAACAATGCTTTTCTTACTTAGACCTTTTTGCCTTGTTTCTAACATTTTTTAAATCAAGAATAATTTTCTAGACAAGCAAAACATACTGCCTGGATTTAAGAAATAATATGCCAAAATGAAGTGAGTTTTTCTTTAAAACAAGCATAATCTGCCAATGGGATAAGCAAAATAATCGTATGTCAAAAGGAAAAAGAAGATTATTTTGCTTGTTTTAAGGAAAAACTCACTTAATATTGGCATATTAAACACGACATTATGTTTTGCTTACCTAGAAAATTATTCTTGATATAGGAATTTTTAGATATTTGGACTAGAAACAAGACAAAAAAATGTAAGTAAGAAAAGCACTTTTTGCAGTGTAAGTGTATATAATAATGTTCCGGGGTTGATTTTAATTTTAGTGTGAATTTGTCCCAGACAAAATAGCATAAATGTTAATGTTAGTCATTTATTCATGGGTTTTTTTGTATACAGCTGTATGAAGAGTTTAAGTGAGCCTCTGCTGGAAGTGCAGTTGAAAGATACAGACACGCTCCAGAGATCCCCCTTGAGAGACTTCGCTACAGAGATTCTGGTAAAATTTAGCATAAATATTTTTCACTATTGCATTTTTTCCTTACAGGATATATACAAAATGTATTCTTTTAACTTCTTAATTTTGATAAATAACTTAAAAAGTAAAGATGCATTAAAATGATTTAAAGTTTTAAAACATTACCAAAGAATTAATTAATACATGTTAATTTTTTTCAGCTGTAGTAATGAAAGAATCTTGTATTCAGAAAAAAATATGAAAAAACTGTTTTCAGTTTTTATAATAATACAAATCATTACTCAATTAAGTTTAAATTATTTCTGAAAGATGATGTAACACTGAAGACTTTCAGCTTTGATTTACAGAAATAAATTCTATTGTTACATATTTAATTGTAACACTTATTGTATTTAAAAACACTTGTAAACTGTAAATTGTAATGATATTTCACAATATTTTAATTGTACTGTGTTTTTATCTATTAGCTATAATCTTTCATAGTTTATCTATTAAACATAATCATTCACCACTAAAATTGCATTAAATTACAAAAGAATCAAATGTGAAATCAAATATAAAAGTGGCTCATTTATTTCAAATCTACTGCCTTGGTATGCATTTTCATACATAATCTGCATTGTGTTTTATGTCCACAGATAATTTTGTCTGATATTGGTGAGTCCCTCCCTGATTTGTTAAGTCGTAATGTCCTGAGGAGAAGGAAGGTCCCAGGTTTTCTTGAGGAGGAAGTCCGATACCCGAAAGAGTCACTAGCCTGCATGTCCCACCTGCTCTTTGTGGATCATATAGCTGTTGACATATTTCCTGCTGTTTTCAGGTGAAGAGATGAGGAATTTAATTTGTGTTATAAACCAACACTCAGTAAATCCTCATATTAATGCCCACATGTTTTTTTTTCAGTCCAATTTTTGTTCTTCAGTGCAACATGGAATACATCGAGTTGCTGTTAAGCAGGTAATTTTAACTAGGTCATTTTAACTAAGTAAATCTGAAAACTTGTAATTATTGTACGTTCATCTTCTGATCTTCATCCACAGAACTGAAGAATACCGTCTGCAGAAAGGACTGGTATGTTTATTACTGCATCAGTTCATAAATGTATCATTAATAGGGATGCATCGATACCATTTTTTTGGAACTGATCCGATCCCGATACCAAAATTCTGAGTATCGAACGATACAGATCCGATCCTGATACTGTGCCGTTTTTTGTTTCTATAGTTCTAGTTATAAACTCAAATATTATATCTCCTTTAGTAAAAATAACAGACCTATAGGCCTACTGTTTATGACAGACGGCAAGTGAGATGAAGAAACTGAAAGTATGTCTGAAAATAATTTTTTGCCTGAAAAATTATTATTTTTTAAACGAATTTTGTTTGGTATAATTTGTTGGTTATTTCGGTGTATATTTTGTTGGTCAGTTATCTACAACATAAACAAGAAAATTTGAGGTGAAGTTAAAAACAAGGTCCGCTTAAATACTTCAGCGCACACACTGACAAACAGGCCTGTTAAATAAAATATTAATATAGATAAAATTACAGTGAAATATTCTTAATTTCAGAGTAGACTATATTAGGCTAAATAATTTTCTGTTAATGACAATGCATATTGCGCCTGTCAGTCACTTTTATTATTTTAATCAAGTACTTTGACCACAATGAGCCAGGATTTACGATCTATTCACAGCACTGAAGGTATTCCCCTCGGAAGAATAAAGTCAGTCAGACAGATGAGAGAACAGAAACTTATTGTGAGAATAATTTTACGGAGCAGTGCATGTCGCTTCTGCGCAGATGGTACGTGAACGAAGCACTTCGGTTTATATGGACACTTCCAAAACAGCAGTACAAAGGGAAGAAATCAGTGTGTTATGGATCTGTCCAGTGTATCATTGAGCCTTTTCTATGTTAAAATTCCAGGTAGGCTTACTTTGTATGTGAAGAGCAGGTAATAACCCTCTCTAATCCAGTGTTGCGAATGCGATCTGCTGATCTAACAGACTCAGCGCAACATGATTTAGAAACAGCAACGAACTCCTTGTTGCAGGTTTAAAATGAACCCATTTAATGCAAAGCTAAATGCATTTCTCCAATGATTACTTAAACTAACAGGAACAATTAGTCATGAAGAAAGTTTTTCGTGTTGTCAGGAATGTGACTCGCAGTTTGAATTGTGAACGAATGGAGAATGATTGACAGGTGCAGCCGCGAGAATCGCTGAAGTGAACATGAATTTAAGCACTTGAATATTCATCTGTACTTCACATTAAGCCATAGAACGGCTTCAGAACATTTAGGATATAGTAGGCCTACATGACAACTTTCTAGTGCTTTATTATAGGCTACCTTCGGGGCTTTTGTTGGCTTATAAATGACGCAGAATATAGCGCACGCGCAAGATCGGATCTGGATTGCTACCAGCTGGACAAAACCCGATCCAACAAAAAATATGTGGTATCAAATCGATATCCGATCCAAGTATCAGGATCAGTGCATCCCTAATCATAAATGCTCATAAATGTATCATTTATACACTGATTGATAGCAGTCATGCATAACCTGCTATTGTAATTTTGCTGTAATTCTTTAATTACAGGAACTGTATGAAAAAAGTCTTGCAAGAGTTGAAGAGAACAGTCTGCCGGTAGATCTATTGGAGCTGAAGACATTTTTTAGCGTTCCACAGGTAAAAATAAACAAGCTTAATAGTTAAACATGTGCTAATTCTGAGTGTTACTGATGAACTTTCTGTTCTCTTTAGAACTTGGTTAAAGTGATGACATTGTGTCCAGACCAGACTCTGGTAAGTGTGATCTTGTGTGTGGAGGTAACGTCAAATATAGCAATTGTGTGTTCATTGTTCATTCTGATTGGTCTCTGCTCACACAATTTTCACAGAGAACTAAAGGCCTTAAAGTGTTTCAGCTGAGCATTGACAAATTCAACACAGAAGCTAAATACAAGTTTTTCAGGTAAGCCCTTATTCTGATAATTAACACGAAATATTATTATTATTATTATTATTATAATTATTATTATTTAATAAAATACACTATTGTTATTAGGTAGAACATAACCCCTATAATTCAGATATGATTGTGTCACATATACATAGTATGATATGCAGGGAAATGCTTACACAACCACTCGTGACCTTAAAAAAACAATAAAAATAACAAATAGACTTTATGCTATAGAAAATAAAAGCAAATACATAATATTTAAAGACTTAAGATATAGATATATGTGGTTGTAGAAAAAAGTACAAAGTATAAAAATATAATAGAGCTATCTGTATAAACAGAAACATAGAAATGTTTCTTAACAAAGTGTCTGGTGCTTAAGAGAGGAAGGAGTGTATCCTGTAGGTGGTTTGTCAAGCCCACTCACCTGTATGGAGTACACTAGAACAGTGTTTCCCAACCCTGTTCCTGAAGGCACACCAACAGTACACATTTTCAAGCTCTCCCTAATCAAACACACCTGATTCAACTTATCATAACATCAGAAGAGACTCCAACACCTGAAGTTATTGGGTCAGAAAAGGGAGACAACCAAAATATGTGCTGTTGGTGTGCCTCCAGGAACAGGGTTGGGAAACACTGCACTAGAACTACACAATCGATGCCCAGGGTGTGTGAAAATGTGCAGAAATGACCAAGAGTGTCCAGTGGGTGTGCCAAGTGCATGCATGTGCAGATGTGCAATTATTAGAAGTGTCCAGAAAATGTGCAATGTGCAAAATGCAATCTTGCACTGATTGAGAGACCGTTAATAATAGGTTGCACCATGGTTTGCTTTTATCTATATTTAAGTTAACACTGATACACTTTATTATGTTGGACATTGTCAATTCTTAATTTACCATAATTTTGACAGATTATATTAGTGCTGTCAAAAGATTAATCACTTCCAAAATAAAATAAAAAACGTATATATATATTTATATATATATATATATATATATATATATATATATATATATATATATATATATATATATATATATATATATATATATATTCCAAAATAAATAAAAAAAGTGTGTGTATATATATATATATATTTTAATATTTATTATATTTTTATTTATATATATATGAAATATACAGTATACAAAGTGAATATACATACATTTTTTTAAATACAAACATTTATTTTGGATGCGATTAATCAATTGACAGTTCTAATTGCTTTGATCAAGTGTGATTATATTTTGCAGTGTGAATTTAAACCTTGCATTTGGGACTATTAGACTAGGGTTCAAATATAATAGAATTTTAGATGAGTGTTATGATGTCTAACTGTCTAATGCAGTGTTTCCCAACCCTGTTCCTGAAGGCACACCAACAGTACACATTTTCAAGCTCTCCCTAATCAAACACACCTGAATCAACTTATCATAACATCAGAAGAGACTCCAACACCTGAAGTTAATGGGTCAGAAAAGGGAGACATCCAAAATATGTACTGTTGGTGTGCCTCCAGGAACAGGGTTGGGAAACACTGGTCTAATGTATAGGATTTCTGTATTTTTCAGAGGTATGTTGAAAACAAGTCATCATGCAGGAGTGGAAGGATATATTATCAAGAATATTAAGAATCAAATTGACTTTTCCCTCAAGGTAAGATAACCAGTGTTGGGCATGTTATTGGGCATGTTATTATATAAGTATATATAAGTAAATAGTTATAGTTACTAGTAGGGCTGTACAATATATCATTTCAGCATTGATATCACAATGTGATCATTTTGCAATAGTCACATATATTTTGGGTGTTTACAGTGGTTTGAATGATAAATATGAATTTGTACTAAATTGTTAGCGGTGCCAAACAGCATTTCCCATTATTTGCATACTTGTTTGCGTCCTTGGTACAACAAAGCGTTACTGCTAGAAACTGTACATGTAATTGATCAATTTTAACAAAAAAAAATACTTACAGGTTGTGGCTCACAATCCACTGCTTTGTTGGTTGGAGGACTTTTTAGCCGTATCCAGCACTAAACTGGGAGAGATTCTGGATGCTGTCCTTTGTCAAATGCTAGCTATAAACTTTTTAAATAATTCTCTGGAACATAATTAAAATTAAATTGTAAGCACTTCTCTATTTGTGTCGTGTCCTTTGGAAGCCCAAATACAGAAACAGAACAAGCTCTGTGGAAATGGCAGCGTTTGTATGGCATTTTAGCTTTCTCTGCTACATTACAGCATCACAACACCTCTGGCCACGCCCAGTTGCTGTGCAGGGTGTATGTGTGTGGTGAATGCGTGTAAACTGAAGCGTTTGTGATCTCACTAGCCCGGATGTATTTTTTTGCAGTCCCCAAACTTTGTTCGCTGTATGCTTTGCTAAGCTCTGTAAAAGCCAATGCCTCCCATTGCATTGAACTTCGAGCGTCTTACATTCAGAGATGTTGTTTAAGTTTACACAGCTACATTACACATCAACTAAAGTTTAAAATATGATATCATAGTGGACCACCCCTTTAATGTTGCTGTGGGACAATGTGAGAGACTTTTATCAAATCGAATATTTTATTGTTTTAATATTATCATTTCTATAGTGGAACAATAAAGTATAATAGATGGTTTAGAACTTTTAATATTCATCAGAACTGGTCAAGACTAAAAATAAATGAATAGAAACATCGTTATATGAAGCAGTTATACAAGTTATTACATTTCAAGTACAAAACGTGAAAGCATGGGCTTCGATCATTTAAAAACTGAGTAAACAATGCCTTTTCATTTTGTTTTGTAAACTATCCTCTAATTAGTTATTTTTGCTGTTTTCAGCCTGGTAACAGTAATGATTGGTTTCTGGGAAAACATCTGTTGCCTCTGCTGCGGTTAGTGCTGTGTCTGCCACTCGGACCTGAAACAGACCTGTTGCAGAACTTGGACAGGTGAGCGCTGTTCAACAAATTAGGCATTATGTCTAGTTGCTTCAGCTGTTCAACAAATTAGGCATTACATCTAGTTGCTTCAGCTGCTGTCATTTGACTTGACTAAACTGCTGTCTGTATTAAAAAGGATCATGGAATCATTGAATCTGCTGCGATACATGCTCATCCGGGATAAAGAGTGGGACAATGAGGTAATAAAAAAAAAAAAAACTTTTTTTTTTATGCTTCGACTTTTATTTATGCTTGTGCTTGTGTGTGTGTATGTATGTATGTGTGTGTGTTTATTTATATTTATATATATATATATATATATATATATACATACATACATACATACATACATACATACATACATACATACACACACACACACACACACACACACACACACACACACACACACACATATATATATATATATATATATATATATATATATATATATATATATATATATATATATATACATACATACATATATACGTATATGTGTATATACATATATACAGCTGTTCTATCTGCTTTTGAATCTGATTTGCTGATAGCTATGCGATGTTCTGCAAAGAACAGTACTCATACCGCCTCTTCACCCTACACCCTTATATATTAGTTCACCCACACACAGCGACAAGCAGAGGACACTCTACAGTTTGACAAATATTGCAGCTGTTGGACAACATAATGTACATTTGAGGCTTATTTTAGTCGAGAATGTAGTTGTATAGATTGCAACTATGCAGTTTATTTATAAGAACAGAGCCTATTTTAAATATTTATAATTTCGGAGCATCGTTTTCAGTGCATCGGCCACCATTAGCCTGTCTGAGCAAACCAAAGAAAGTGATGGTTGATGTTCCGCCACAAGATGGCGACAGAGACAGCATAATAAGTGCTCAGGGGAGAAAAACAGCATTTTCTCAGCGTAAGTTTTAAACTTCAGCTGATCAAATCATTATAAATGAGGTAAGTGTCATTCTGAGTCAGTCTTTCTCTTTTGTATTTTGTAATGCTTTTATATGTAAAAAGTATATGTAAAATATAAAAATATATAAAAAAATGTATAAAAATATAAAGATGCTTGCAACACAGTGGCGCAGTAGGTAGTGCTGTCGCCTCACAGCAAGAAGGTCGCTGGTTCGAACCTCGGCTGGGTCAGTTTGTGTTTCTGTGTGGAGTTTGCATGTTCTCCCTGCGTTTGCGTTGGTTTCCTCCGGGTGCTCCGGTTTCCCCCACAGTCCAAAGACATGTGGTACTGGTGAATTGGGTAGGCTAAATTGTCCATAGTGTATGTATGTGTGTGAATGAGTGTGTATGGGTTTCCCAGTGATGGGTTGCGGCTGGAAGGGCATCCGCTGGAAGGTATGAAATATTACACTTTAACAGAGTTAGTGGTACTGTTTTATTAGAATGGAGATACCATTATTGTTTTTATTATGTAAAAGTTTTTTTATTTAATGTGCGCTTGTTTTGTGTATTTGCCATTTTACTTTAATTATTTAAATCATGAAGGTTAAATGAATGAAAATGATCATTTGAAATGTTGTAAATGTAAGTTTTTTATTTATTTATTATAAATTGGTCACATCAATTAGTCAGTTGGCGTTTCTGTGTGGAGTTTGCATGTTCTCCCCATGTTGGCGTGGGTTTCCTTCAAGGGCTCCGGTTTCCCCCACAATACAAAGACAGGTGGTACAGGTGAATTGAATAAGCTAAATTTGCCGTAGTGTATGTGTGTGAATGCACGAGTGTATGGGTGTTTCCCAGAGTAGGGTTGCGGCTGGAAGGGCATTCTCTGTGTAAAACATATGCTGGATAAGTTGGCGGTTCATTCTGCTGTGGCGACCCTTGATTAATAAAGGGACTAAGCCAAGAGGAAATGAATGAATATTGTCAATTTGTTTACATGTTACTTTTTTCAGTTGAGATTTGTAAATAAAATAATATTGCATAAACACAATATGCAGTATTTATTTGATTTAAAATATCGCCACCACTATTTTCTGTAAATAAAAAGGATTGAAATTAAGCTGCTTTGACATTATGGCAAAGATACATAGCAATTTCACACATCAGATTGTATGCTTTCTTATCTGTTTAGACAGGAATCTGGACAGAGCTTTATAAGATAGAGGACAACTACCTGAAGCCCATGCGGACCGGTCTGAACATGTCCAAAGCACATTATGAGGCAGAACTGAGGAGCACGAAAGAGAACAGGAAGATGAGTCTAAAAGGTGCAGCGCACTTTATTTGATTTAGCATCCAAACCACTAAGTTGTCGTATTAGCATATTCAAGCCACCAGTGTGATTTGAATGTTCTGAAATCAGCCGCTAACCCTCATTTATGTTCAACAGAGGCGAAAGCATCAGTCTGCTCAGTGACTGTTGGAAATGAGAAACTGCCCAATATGACACCAGAAACGCAGATTCAGGTATATATTCTTGACCCTCAAACTGTATTTATTTCCTCTTTACTAATTGTGTATTTGGTGTCTATATGACTCCAATAACTTAAAGTGTCATTGTAAAAAAATATACATTTTACCCATTCAAATTATATATAATTGTTTTGTTTAATTCTCAACTATAGATTGATGGTGTGTATTGGGAGATATTAAGTAATTTGTACCTACTTTACCACAAAAAATCCTCATCTACACCTTTTGCCTGTAAATTTTATAAAAAAGTCACTTGAGAATTTTTATCTAAGTTGTTTCTGGATATTGATCTAGGTGTTAGGTGTAGAATTCTGCCATCTTTTAATAAGTGATGGGTTAGTTTACAAAGTTAAATGTTTTGTCCAGCAGAGGGCCATAGAGAACCATTCATTTTTCAGGATGTGGCCAACTGCTCGTATCAAAACTTGTAATATGTGAATTTATGTATTTAGAAACATTAGAAAAGACATTTAAACATTAAACATATCAAAACAAATAAATATTCAAAAACAAATAAATATTCCACTATTTGAAAGAATGCTTTACAGTTTTTTGTGTTTTTGAATCATCTGTTTTTACAAAATAATGCCAGAGAAATTTAACAGAAAGAGACGCTGTTTACATCTGCATGTTTTTGTTTGTGCCTGTGTGTGTGTGTGTGAAAGTAAGTAAAGGTTTATGTATATAGCACCTTTCCCAGACATTGAGTCACAAAGTGCTTTACATTAAGATAAAACAGGTAAAAGAACACATTTCAATAAAAGAAAACATTAAAACAAGTTAAAACTCCAAATACAGAAACACTAATACTGTTAATTAAAAGCTTGACCAAAAAGATGCGTCTTTAAATGCTTTTTAAAAAGATCAACTGATCCCAGAGTTCTCAGTGCTATAGGGAGAGAGTTCCAGAGCCGTGGAGCCTCTACACAGAAGGCACCTTTATTCGTAAGATGAGTTCTGGGAATGGCTAAAAGGTCTTTGCTAGAAGACCTCAGAGACCGGCTACATAAGTGACTACGTAAAAGATCTTGAATATATATGGGTGCTTGACCATGCAGAGCTCTATATGTAATGACCAGTATCTTAAAATGAACTCTAAGACTAATAGGAAGCCAGTGAAGTGCCTTAAGCACAGGAGAAATGTGCGACCTCCTACTGGTGTTGGTTAAAAACCTCGCCGCTGCATTCTGCACAACTTGCAATCGATCCAGTGAAGATTTGTTCAGACAAGTGAACAGAACATTGCAATAATCCAATCGTGACTTAACATGGCTATTAAAACGCTGAGCTCGATCAAAGATGACACACAGATTTCTAATATCACTGCAATTTGAAGATGACAAATCCCCCAAAACTTGCCTGATGCTATCTCCAGCAAAAATTAACATTTCAGTTTTATCAGGGTTCAGTTGCAGAAAATCGTCTGCCCTCCATTTGTTAAAGGAGACTAAACAATCCTGCAAAAGAGACAGTTTGTCTAGTCTGTCAGGACTAAAAGAAAATATAATTGTACATCATCTTAACTTTAAATGCTGTTACCTCACCATTTGAAAATAGTTCACCAAATAACTAGGAACCACATTATTAAACATTTTACGTACCATTTCCAATTTTAAAAAACATACTCCATTATTAACAGTTAACATACCTAATTCTTTAAAAAACTCTTTGTGCAAATATGCTCTAGGATAAATTTTTTTAATTATTCGTACTAATTTATTTTGTGCCTTTTGCAATTTTTCCTTCGTATTCCGTGAGCAGCTACTATACCAAAATGAGGTAGCATAATCAAAATGGGATTGAATTAAAGCTCCTGCCAATAATTTTAAAAAATGAACATCCAACAGATAAGCTTGCCTTGCTAAGAACCCATTGATAATGACCAACAATACATCTCATTAAAACCTTATTTTTTTTATATTTAAGTTTTTTTATTGCAAAGAGATACAATTCACAACAGCAGTTAGACATTTTTACGGCAAATTCTCCAAATTAAATTCCCTAATCAGGAGGAAAAAAAACTAAAAACAATTACATGATTCCTCATGATAATACTGGGTCATTAGAAAAAATGTTTAGCTTGTATAAGTCTAAAATTTCATTCTTAATGGTCTTAAAAGGGTCTTGAAAAGGTCTTAAATTTGACTTGTTTAAACCTGCAGAAACCCTGAGTAAACACAATACTGTGTTACCTTGAAACCGTGATCTTTATATCCAAGGTTTATATATACCGGCCCATGCCTAACTCCACAACAGTATTCAGCTGCATGGCGACAAGTTTACACACCTTCAGAACAACCAAATCAACCTTGATGTGTCTGAGAAAACTAAATATGCATCTCAGCTCTCAGACCTACATGGTGTAAATAAAAACAAGGACTGTGTATTTATGCACCATCAAATGTGGTTCTAATGGAAGTCATTGGGGCAAAAACAGACACCAATAGTAAATTAGGGAGAAAAGATGAAAAACTAACAATGCATTAAAGCCAGTGTTAATTACTAATTGTTCTCATGTCCAAGACATTGATAAAAGTAAAAAAAAAATTGTCCACAATTACCTTTCATATTGAAAAAATACGCCATTTTGTGTGTGTGTTTTTCACCAAATCAGTGACATCATTTGCAATTAAAGAGTTAAAATCCCGTAATTTTCTTATCAATTTTGTAGCTTTGATCAGGACTGAGGTTGATAAACAGATTTAGGCAGAAACATTGAAACAAATATTAATCTGATGCATTGTTACAGCAGTAATACAGTGGATGTTTTCATCCTGAACATAACAAAAGGGTAGAAAATTAGTGTACCGTTGAGTGTGAAAATAAGATTTATCACCAAACATCATTCTGCTAGCTGAAACAGAAAAATGTATGGCCAAATCAAGACATAAAACAACCCCAGAGTGGATGAAAACATCCCCAACAGCACAAGGGTTAAACAGAAAAAGGAAGGTGAGTAAATGATGACAGAATGTTTAGTTTTGGGTGAACTATCCCTTTAAAAGCATCAAACAGCAGTTGCTGAGACTTTTTTTTTCAGTACATTGATGTACTTCCAACTAAAATGGAATATCGAGTAGGGGACGGCTCTTTTTTTGCGCATTATTCCCTCATAATAACTATAATAGTGGCACTGTTAAGAATATTATGTCTATATCTGTCAAACTGATGTCAAAAGAACGACCACCATTCCAAAAGCAGCGGCAAATGGTCAGACATTGATTGACGATTACCAAAACACATTTTTTATTTAAGTGGATTAACTTGCACAGATTAATTGTTCACCTAAAGAATAACGATGCGTGCTAGCAAAATTGTACATTTTGATTTCA
The DNA here is from genome assembly GCF_903798145.1 of Danio aesculapii. Taxonomy (NCBI): domain Eukaryota; kingdom Metazoa; phylum Chordata; class Actinopteri; order Cypriniformes; family Danionidae; genus Danio; species Danio aesculapii. The sequence continues at coordinate 12,272,096 of NC_079436.1, read as the reverse complement.
CCCAGACTGTAATATCAGAATATCGTTGTCCATGAAAACCAGAGATGGCAAAAGTAGGGCCTGCGGGCCAAAGTTGGCCCACGATATCCTTTAACTTGGCCCGGCCTCCCATCTGAAAAGAGAGGGAGAATGTTGGTGGTTGGGGCGAATGCCTTTGACCGAAATTGTCATTTTGAATTATGAATTTAACGTAATCCAATTTAAAGTTTCTTAGTTGTATTGCTGAGCTACAAAAAAGCAACTGAAATTAAATGATTTAGTTCAATGTTGTAAATGAATCAGACTTTTAAAATTGACGTACAGTACATCTGAAATCTACGAGCATATCAAGGTAAGCCAAGGTGCAGCTCGACTAGTGTATTCAGTATTGAGCTCTATTGTGTTATAAATGGGATTGTTTATGTTTTTACAGTAATAAATTCATTTAAAAATGATACTGCATTAGATATTAAATATGATTTAAAGCAATGTTTTTTTACTGAATAATTCCCAATTTCAATGTAATACGCTTTGGTATATATTCAGCCCACAGCCTTCAATGAAGTTTGGTTTTTGGCCCTTTATAGGAAAAAGTTTGGGCACCCCAGATGTAAATGTACTGACTGTTTGCTTGCCGCTTCTTCAGGTTCTGCAGTCGGCCCTCTTCACCTTCGACCTGATAGAGAGCGTTTTGGCAAGAATCGAGGAGATCATCGAGGCTAAAGACAGACCTCAGTCATGAAGGAAGTCATGCAAGATCCCGTATGACCTTCTCCAGGGTCAATTTCAAACTTCTCCGATTTCTTCAAGGATCCCACAGCTAATGGAAACGGATGATAGTTTGGTGAGGCCACTTGCTGTAAGGTGGGAAATGGAGCATGGACAACAACCGATCCGCTTTGTTTTACCGTATCTGTGTCGACTTTAGCTGCAATCACTCTACAGTAGCTTATTATTGTAGTATATAGTCAGTGACAAAACATCTTATTTGTAACTTCTTTTTAAGATTTTTGGCCGCAAAAACTAGGATTGTGCAAAATAGTTTGTACACATCAGGTTACCAATGTAGAAACCTTGTGTTGGGTCGCATTATTAACGTATTTGATAGTACATATGTTGTTGGATTATTATTATCATTCGCTAACAGGCTTGAAATCTTGAGCTTTGTGCGTAGGTAAGTCACACACACAAAAAGAAAACACTGTGAACTATGCAACAAAATTGCACAGAGCTGTTTGTGTCTGCATCTTTCTGTCTGTGAAATCACTGCTATTCTGTGAGGGAAATGTTTCGGCAGTGCTCTTCTCTGATTTTGCTACGTTAAATGATCCCTCAGGCTTTGAATAATACTATTGTTTCCAAGATGCAGAATTTCTCCTTGCGTATAGGGTCTTGAGTGTATCCTTCACATTTCTGATATAAAAATCCATACTTTTCCAGACTTCTCTACAGATTTGTTTGGACATAATTAACTTCTAAAAAAAAGGTTTTGAAATTTAACTGCTAACTAGTATGTTGTATTGCATGTCAGACATGTGGGTCTGTCATGCACTTCCATAGACAGGGTTCCCATGGGTCATGGCATTTCTGGAATGTCATGGAATTTTTAAAGGCTCTATTGCAGACATTGAATGTCAGAGGTTTTTTGTCTTAGTAATGGAACGTCTGGGATTTTCTGGAAAAAAAATCAGATTATGCTGCTTAAAATGGCTGATTTGGCATCAAATATTCACAATTCATGGCATTTTTTTGTTTTGTTTTGCTGTGAAAATATACACATCTTGGTTTTTCATTACTTTTTTGATCTTAAGAACAGTTAACACAGAGAAACAATTAGAAGGTTTTTACCTCTTATTTATATAAAGTCTTCAACATCATGTTTGACACAAATTACTCTAAATCAGGGGTGCCCAAACCTTTTCTTATGAAGGGCCAAAAACTAAACTAGACTGATGGCCAAGTGGCAACCTCCCGCTTTCCCTCGTGAAGCCAATAAGGAAGTAACTGAAGCTGCAATTCATCGACTCGCCGTTGGGGGGTGGGTTCAGGAACTCCAGATGTTCACAGACTGCAATACTAAGGCCCAATGCCAATTCTACCCCTAAGCCCTTCCACTTACTCCTCGTTTTACGCATGCACGCCAAGGGGTAAGGGTGTCCCAATTCTCTTTAGCTTGAAGGTGTAGGGCTAAGGGGAAGGGGTGAATAGAAACCAAGGGGTAAGAAAATTTCCCAGAATACACCTGCAACGGCAGTATAGCTGCACCCGGAAGTAAGGAAATCCACAAATTAGCATTTTTTTGTCATTATTACGAATTTTTACGACAAACAAACACATCTTTTAATATATTCATAACCGCGTTTATGTTATACCGCCATGCTTTAAAAAAAAAACGTTTAAACGCTAAATTTCGCAATCTATAATCCCTATTAATAACTCTAATACAGCAGCCATTGTCACGACATTGTCACTCAATGACACTGGAATACCCTGTCAGTAATGTCTAGTGGCTGAGAATGAGCTTTTTACAGTGTCTAATGTTAATGTTGTGTTTACATTAATGAATATGGCCACTGTGTAAATACACAGTACATTACGATCTTATTGCCACATTAGATCATTATGATAGCATAATATATGCCTTCAGTGATTTCCTGAAGATAAATGACAAAAAATAACACAACTGGATTAACTACAGCAGTTGCGATCATCTGATCTCACATGAAGCAAGAGATCATGATGATATGATGACGATGTTGTTTGCAGGTGCTGAAATGGTGTCCCAATTCTTAGTGGTTAATTTTGAAGCCCTTCCCCTTAACACTCGGTTGTAAGGGCCAAGGGGAAGGGGTATTGGTGCAAAAATAGAATTGGGATTGGGCCTAAATTTGCCAAGTTTACAGCTGATAAAAACATGGTTACAGCCTGCTACAAAAGATGGTTTTGGTGCATATAGCTAATATTACCCTTTATGTCGGTAGACTTTTAATCAGAGTATTGTCTTAATCACGCTAATATCGGATTATTGGTGTCTACTCGATGAAACTAAAACAATGACCGATTTAGAGGTTTCCTGGCTACATTTCCCACGACTGGGAGAGTTATGGTGTGGAGAAGCCCCAAAAAAGCTTATTACCCAGACTGTTGCATGTTTAGAGTGAAACATGGGGGTGAATCAGTGATGGTTTGGGCTGCAATATCATGACATTCCCTAGGCCCAATACTTGTGTTAGATGGGCACATCACTGCCAAGGACTACCGAACCATTCTAGAGGACTAGGTGCATCCAATGGTTCAAACATTGCATCATAGATATATATTAATATAATGTTAACTACACGTTTACAGTATACAACATATTTTGTAGAAATTCTGTTAATTAAACTGCACAACCCAAAAGAAACAATGCTAATCAAACAGATATGAGTCGGCTCACTATAGAATAAAAATGATTGATTTTATTTTATTTTGCATTTATGAGGAAAAAGTGTTATGCATGTGGCAGCTGTGAAATTGCCACTCGTGTGATTTTGGCAAATTAAATATAATAGTTTGAAACGCTGACAGATACATTTATGAATATTGGAAGTACTGTAAAATACCTGCTTACACACAAAAAAAAAAATGTAGAAATGGTTTCTCTATTTTGGTGAAAACTTAATTTTTTTATGGCAAGGTTGACATTTGCATGGAATAGCTCATATATATATATATATATATATATATATATATATATATATATATATATATTAATTATAATATTTTTTGTTAAATATTAAACACATGAAACATTGTCACTTTCCAAAATAATTAACATTTATTTCATCAACAAAATACTTGAGCACTGAAAATGAGTGAACCATCCATTTAGGAAACACTCTAAAGTTGAACAATGGACAATTTGAACTTTATTATCAACATGAAACCCCCCAAAATAAGACCAATAAATACATCACTGTACAGCATGTTGTTAGCAAATAAATGCATTCAAATAACACTACAGAATAGCACAAATTCTTGGATGCCCACAACCGCTACTCACTCATATCTCTGAAGAGTGGATGCTGCAGTGCCGCCGAGGCTGTAATCCTGGTTGCGGGGTTTAAATCTAACAGTTTATCCAGTAGATCGTACACCTCATCCGGCACTCTGTCCCAGCCAATCTCCTTCAGCTCTGCACTGCTTCTGCACGAACCGGAGCCCGCGCGTTTCAGTGCGGGACTCTCTGCTTCCTCCTTTTCTTCTGCGGGATTATGTGAGGCTTGAAACTCAGCAGGAAGTGAGGCGTCATCCCACGATCGCAAACCTCTCAGAGTCTCACAGAGAATTCTGAGGTCCAGCCGAGGAAGCTCACGGCTGCACACTATAGATTTACCTGCAATCATACACACAGAGTCAGCAGGAGATCCGAGAAACAGGATGAGAATACAGCATCATCCAGACTCTCAGATAATGGCGTACCAAAGGTCTTTGCAGCCTCTATAGTCTCCTTAGACCCTCGGATGGTCATGATCTGAGTAAGAGCGATCAGATCGTCGCTGGCTTTGAAGAAAGGATATCTGCCGCTCAGTAGAGACAACAATATGACCCCTGCTGACCACATGTCAATCGCTGCAGAGAGATGGGCTTTTATTAGTCATTATAGATTACATGATTCAAATCAGCAGTTCGAGTACATTAAGCATATTTCATTTTTTGTATTACTAGAATGACTTTAATACAGTAAATATAATTTACAGAAAATTAAATAAAGGGCTGATAAATGATTAACCCTTGTGTACTGATCAAATTTACTACACTTTCATTGTGTTTGTGGCTGTTTTTGCCCCATTGACTTCTATTATAATGATATTTTTTGATTGCAAAGCCATGACACCATATAATCACGCATTGTTGATTGCTGCTGTTTTTCCCTGAGCTGCTTATTTTGATTTTCACATGTCAAGTGCCAAAGGTCTCTCTCACACACGCGCACTGTACTTCATATAGAAGGCAGAATTGTTAGAATATTTAATCCATTCGATGCATGTTCAATAAAAAAGGTCAGGAGAGGGTTTCCTTCAATGTCAAAAATCTTAGTAATTTATTTTAAACAAATTAATAAGTCGATCAACAGAATTCTGGTATCCTCAATGCAAAAGTTACATTTAGGAGGTGCCCAATAATTTTCATTTCCTGACTCGAGCTTTTATACGCACCTGATATTAACAGGTGGAGTTTAGTGTAATTGGTCACTTGTCAATTATTCTCCAATCCTCCATTGGCCGCACCCATACATACGTCCTCTTTTTCTACAAATTCTCTGCACAACGTTAAAAGCATAACTTCTTAACTGCACATATTTTGTGTTCAGTTTCAACCCATCTCTGCTAATAGTTTAGCAGTAAGTTAATTTTAGACAATCAGGCCTTTGCATTTCTATCAGCTTCATCTACTTCTGCGAAAATGCTTCATTAGTATGCAAAGCATATCACACTCAAGAGAAGAAGTTTAGTTAATATATCACCTTTGAACAATACAAATACAAATGTTTAATGAACAGAAAAAGAGACAAAAATAATACAAAGATATTACTTTTTCCCAACAGAAACAAAGCTTTTTTGCACTGCAACTGATGATCAACAGTAAAAATTACACATTTAACCTCTTCAACATTAAACCAGCAACGATTGAGAATGCATGATTATATGGTGTCAAGGCTTTGCAATCAAAAAATGTCATTACAATGAAAATCAATGAGGCAAAAACTGCCACCAACATAACAAAAGGGTAGTAATTGTGCCCAGCGTGTATTATTGAATTTTTTTTAATTCCCAAAGCATTTTCCAAAAATATGTCCAAAAAAAAAAAAGGGTTGTCACCAAATCTTATTCCATTTGCTGAAACACAGAGAAAATTGTGGCCAAATTAAGACACAAATCACCCCAGAGTGGATGAAAACATCCCCAACAGCACACAAGGATTAATCTACTATTGGTGTGTCCTAAACCTTTTTGAGTGTTGAGAGAAAATGACATGCCTTAGTGCTTTCCAGAGTTTATTCTCTGAGAGAGTTTATGATAACAGAGTTTATGATAACTGATATCTGGCTAAGTCCATATTTATAATTGTTCTCTTTGAACCCCTTGGGGAGAACCACCCCTTTTTTGTACTTATATTTCGGAATGCAGATTGCATAAGTTTTATTTATATATTTTATTAACCTTATATGCATGTAATCATAAATATTATTAATTATTTAACATTAAATATTATTAATTATTATAAATGATAAATGTATATGTAAACTTTTTTTAAACTATTTTACTTATTTCCCAAGTTTATATGACCTATAGGTTACTATTGTAAGAAAATATCAGCATTCGATACATACTTTCAGTATCATCTTTGCTTAAAATGAGCAAATTACAAAGCCTGCTCTCAAGCAGGTTTGAGCTATCAGAGCTGTTGTTATGACAACAACTCTTGGATGAGTTTTGATGAATGAAACAATCCTGGATTGTGTCAAATCATCAATTTCCAAATACAGCTAATTGAGTAATCCACGAACAAAGAACGGACCCTATGACCATGATAGATGTTTATTTAACCTTGTATAGTAAATGCACACAAAAAAAGATTCAATTAATTAATAATTAAAGCTAAAAATTAAAACAATTTCCCTAAATACACATACAAAGCTATTTTTAGAGATAACTTGATATAATGTTGTTATTCAAAACTGTTTCATTTTAAGTGTTTGTTTTTGATCAACGCCAAATATACCTGCAATTGTAGAATAACCATTATAAGTTTCAGATGGACATGTATAAAGTACACAAGCTTTGAAAAAGGCAGAACTGAATCGACTGTTAAAAGGATAGTATTTTCCATACAGTAAGCTAGAGTACTGAATCACATCCCAAATAACAATATATAAATATCAATGCTTTTGTTACCTGTTCCTTGGTTGGGACATTTTGTTAGAACCTCGGGAGCCCTAAAGCCAGGAGTTCCAGCCCTCGGAGCCACCTGCTGTTTCCTGTGAAAACAATGACCACATTATTAAATTAACACCAACAATTACAGTGAATAGAATGTTTTATTGAACCAATTCCATTTCTTTTTTGTGGTGGACAAAACATTAAACAATCATGACTAGAAATTATGACTGAGAAAAGCACAAATATTACTGAAAATGTTGATGTAGCTTATTAAATACTCAAATTATAACTATCATGTGTAATGAGTTCACTATTTAAACATTAAATCTGATGGTTACTTAATAAAACTCAATTTCACAGCAAATGTGTCATTTTAAGGTGGTTGTTTTTGAATATTGTGCTAAAATATAATGTGCATATGCATGTAGACAGTGTTGGGGAAAATTCCTTTTGAAAGTAATGGATTACAATATTGAGTTACTCCCCAAAAATGTAACTAGTTGCATTACTTTTAATGGAATGGAATGGGTTACGTTACTTTTGAGTTACTTTTTCATCCCTCCCTAAGGCTTGATCTCTTTCAGAACTTGCAGGATACCTACACCTTCATTTACCTTTAAAAAACTAATTTAAAAAAATACAATAATGTTAGATTCGGAGACTTTCCTGACGCTATACCTGCCATATATAAAGATTAATGAAAGCAATGTGTTTGCTACTTTTGTATTTTTTTGTCTTATTAGTTCAGTAAAATCTCTGTCCATTGAGACTATAATCCCCTTTTCTTCCATGTGATCAAAATAATGAGAATATTACCATCACAGAAATGTAAGGCTCTGCCATCTTGGTTTTTGTCTGTTCCTGAGGGGAGTTCATTTTCTCATTATGTGTGATTCAGCAAATTATTTTTCAAAGTGTATTTATGAATCGAAAAGGCAACTTACATTTTTAATCGCATTACATTTTTTAAAAAGTAACTCAAACATTATAACTTAGTTTTTTAAAAGTAATGCATTACTTCACTCGTTACGTAGAAAAGTAATATAATTACGTAACTTGCGTTAGTTGTAATGCGTTACCCCTAGGGGTGTAACGGATTTGTACAGATCACAACCCACAGTTTGGAACGCACGTGACCCGCATATTAATAACTTCTTTGAATTTGCAGGTTAATGCAACATTTATAACAACTGGAGATAGATAGATAGATAGATAGAGAGAGAGAGAGAGAGAGAGAGAGAGAGAGAGAGAGAGAGAGAGAGAGAGAGAGAGAGAGAGAGAGAGAGAAAGAGAAAGAAAAAGAGAGAGAGATTGCCGGCCTTCTGCTTCATTCAAATCATGTGTACGAAAGCATTTTGGCTTCTCATTAAAATGTAATGATGATGTAATAAATGCTTTCTTAGGTTATTAATTAAAGGTCTTTATCTGTCACTGCTCATTTAGCCTGCATTAATGCATTCAGTGTAAAGCTGCACAATTAAACATTAAAAGATCGTGATCTCAATTCAAACCTGCGCAACATGAATGATAAATGATAGTAATATGGAAATGTTTATTAATCCTAAGCACTGCATTCAAATCTGCGTTTGATCAAAAGAGATTCAGTTTTTACACTGTTTTACTTAGTTACAAACAATTAAATGACACAGAAGTACTGGAAGAACAGTTTATAGTTCAGATATAAACACTGATGTTCATGGTAAAGAATAAAATCACTTTTTAAGGTGAACTTGACGCTGGTGAATGTTGTAGCAATTACATTGTTTAACCAATTGGTGGTGACAAACAACCATCAAAATTATGTCACTGAATAGGTTTTCAAAAATGATACATCTATAATAAAATATGAAGTTTAATGTGTGAATTGTGGAATCATTATTTAAAAATAAATATAATCTGTTTTACAAGATGTTAGATTTCTATATTTAGCATTATCAGCAACAGTAGGAAAGATAATTTTTCCTATTGAATATTTTCCCTTTTTTCAGCTGGTTCTTTCTTGATTTTTATTTTTATTAAAATTACAGGTTCTAAGTTATGTTTGTTAAAACCGGTATTTTGTGTAAATGGAAAGCAAACATTTGTCTCCTCTATTTGTTGCTGATCCGAAAAATGGTCCGATCTGTGAACGTAAAAACAGTAGTGTGATCTGAACTGTGAGATTTGTGACCCGCGTCACCACTAGTTACCCCCCTCACTGCATGTAGACCGTGTATAACAGTGTTGATCATTTTTGTTCACCTTAGAGATGCCAAAGTAGGCTTTTTAAGGTTTGGATTGATATATAGCCGACGAGTGTGTACCTGGACAGGCAGATGTTGCAGACGCGGTCAGTCATGTAGCAGTTGCAGGTGAGCAGGGGGTTGACGGCAGCAGGTTTGGGTTTCTGACTCTCAGCCGAAAGTTTCTGTTTCTGATTTAATGATGCTCTCACAGGGACGGAGCGGTGTTTGGCAGAAACAATCTTGCGTGGAATGACTTCCTCCTTTTTCGGCTTTGAAAACAATCCCTAAAACACAATGTGACAGGTGAAGAGCTGATAGTTACTCAGACGGCATCGCATGCAACCAGTGTGAGAAGAGAAGCTAACCTCAACTTTGTCAGAGCCAGGTTTATGAGAGTTTGTGCTGTTTATGCTTTTCTCCCCAAATACAGACCGTGGTGCTTTATCAAGTCCCATCAGTTCCTTTGAGAGGAAGGACACACATTTTTTGACATGAATACGCTTGCTAAAATAAATCACAATAGGCCTGGAAGTGCAGTGCTCCCCAGTTTGACTGATTATCACCTAAAATATGATTTATTCATTAAATAAAAAGACAGTGCAGACACCTTGCTGTGTTTAACGCGTGGGGGTGGGCAGGGTCTTTTAGCCGGTGCTTTAGTGCTGGACTGAACAGCAGGGTTTCTACTGTTGGGTGGTAAAGGCACCAGTTTCTGTTTTCCCAGTGATTCCTCCACCATCTTAGATGACCCACCACCTTTATGACTTTTTGATTTGACCACCTTCAGTAGTTCGATCTGGGTGTCAGGAGTGCCCTGAGCCAGGCCAAAATCCACCAGAGCATACCTGAGGAAAAAAAAAAAGAGAAATCAGCATGTATCAGCATTTTTGGACTTTAAGATAACATTCAAAGACCTTCCTACTTAATTTGTTCATGTGCAATAAAATGCCACACTTACCCAATGTCAGTTTAGTGTTCAACATTCAGCAGGGGTTATTAAAGGTAGATTTAGGAGTGTACAACATTTAAAACTAATTTGCTCTTATTTAAAGCCTTAAAGGGTTAAAAAAAAAAAAAAAAAAAAAGGAAATTGTGTCATTAACATTTGTGCTAATGAATGGCAGTCGTTCCCAATTCCAGTCCTTGGGACTACCTGCCCAGCACATTTTGTACAATCGCATACTTATGCACTATTCTATGCCATTTTGTAGTATAAATAGTGTAAGTAGTGCATTCACACTGAAAACTCTAAAAAGAATAAGTGCACTTTAAATACCCAGATGATGCACTTATTTAACCGTTAAAAAGAAGTGTGTTATGTTGGACACCTCACACACTCAACAGCCGCTGACGTAGAGGAAGGGCGGAGCTTTCACACACAGATGTTGATTACTTTATTTTGGAGTGTGAAAGCAAAATTCTCCTTCAAGAGTTATTATACCGCCTCCCGATAGTGAATGCAGTTATACTCATGGCAGGTATTATTTGACAGTTTGGTCATTTGTTTCACTAAATTTGGCAACCGTCAAACATCATCTGGGAAACGGTTTGAAAGTAAAAAAACGTTAGTGTTCTATTTGGGACGACACTACATTCATATACTATGCTGTTGAGTGTATAAGTGCCTAAGTACATAGTGTATAAGTGAATATCTTACCACACCTGATTCAGATTATCAACAAGTTAACAGAGATTCTTGTGTGTCAAATAAGCGAAACATACAAAATGTGGAGGGTGGGTGTCTGAGGACAGGAACTGGGAACCACTGATGTAGAGGACAAAGTCATTTTCTAAAAAAAATTGTTGGCACACAAACGTGTTCTTGGAGCTTTGTTATTTTAAGTCTTGGATGTTTTTTACAATGTTTTTGGTTCCTTTTCTAAACTTTGAACTTTTTGCGGCCATTGCTATCTATAGCTTTAGATTTTATCTAAAATATCTTTTGAAAGTCTAACTGGATTGGAACGAGAAAAGGGTAATTAATAACAGAATTAAAAAATTTTTTAATTAACTAACACTTTAATTTGTCAATTATTTGGGAAATAAGACTTTTAAGACCTCCAAAAACTAATGATTTAATGGATTAATATAACTAAATTGTAAGTGTTTTAAGATGCTCTCTGGCACCCTTGAGAACCATCAATTTTTTCGATGATAATAACTGCCTATAAAACCAATTTGTTAATTTCCATAAGAAAAAAGATTGTTGCATGTGTAACCCTGCCAGTCCTACGCCACCCAACCTGCTCCGAGCTGGTATCGAACCGGCGACCCTCCGTATGGGAGTTAGTTGCTATACCAAGGAGGCTTAAGACCATGGCTTCTAGCATCTGTCGCTAGCGCACCTTTTAGAGGTCACAGGAGTGAGGTTTACCTGCACAGCACGTACTAGCTAGCCTCTGTTACGTATGATTAAATCGATATTTGAATTTGATGAAGCAATTAATATTTAGAATAGTCTGGATTTCTGCATTCATATTTTAAAAGAGCCACACTAGAGTTTACATTTACATTTAGTCATTTAGCAGACGCTTTTATCCAAAGCGACTTACAAATGAGGACAAGGAAGCAATTTACACAATTATAAGAGCAGCAGTGAACAAGTGCTATAGACAAGTTTCAGGTGTGTAAAGTCTAAGAAGCAAAGCATTAGAATTTTTTTTTTTTTTTTTTTTTGAGAGAGAGAGAGAGAGAGAGTACAGTTAGTGGTATAGCCAGAGAGGCAGATTAGGAGGGAAAGTGGAGACTAAATAGTTAAGTTTTTAGTCGTTTCTTGAAGACAGCAAGTGACTCTGTAAGTGGATCAAAACATTCATTTCAAGAGTCTTGGCCTGTGTTTTTGGTGGGTACCAGGGTTCAAATGGAGTGTTCACACTCATTCAAATCACCCACACAAAAAGAGCAATAACTATAGAGTTCAATTTAATCAAATCAAACCTGCCAAGCTTGAACACACCATAAGACTCAATGGGCTACAAGCACAGCTAGTGTTTTTCAGCTAATGATGAACTTCCGATGAAAGCTTTATGTGACTATTTTCAATTTCATACTGTTCCTTTTACAGCATCCATGTTGTAATGTAATTCAAATATAATCAGTTAAATAGACTTAAGCATCCATTAGGTTGTTAAAGTGTAATTTCCATATTTTAAAGAAATGGCACGGAAAAATAAAATTGAATGCAGTGCTTCTTGTTTGGTCTGATACCAACTTTATGTCATATCTCAGCCAGTCAGTGAAGATCGCTGTTTTTTTAGAGAAATCAGATCTTAAACGCGCGGATTTTGTATGGACAGTTCACCGAAAGCCCTGGGGCTGGCTGACTGAAATTAAAAGCCTGTGTGCATGTACTCCATTAACTGTATGATCAATTGTTACAATTATACATGAAAAAAAGAAACTAGCAATTTCATGTGTATCAGGCAGAGGTTAGACTAGAACCACAACACCATGAATATCAGGTACATACTCCCTCTTCTGTCGATTGAACAGGAAATTGGTTGGTTTGATGTCTCTGTGGATGATGCCAAACTTGTGAATGTGCTTCAAGGCTTTGAGCAGATGATAGATGTAATGCCTCACATCCTCAAAACTCAACAAGCCAACAACATCCTACAAGAAAAAAGAACCATTTTTGAGTAACATCATGGGTATTGATGTGGTGTATCATTTAGGTTAAAAGCACACACACAGTGCAGTCACTCACCACAAAGGTCTGATGCTCCATGTATGGCATGACTATGACCACATGGTGCTCCTTCCTGAAGCAGTATGTGACTCCCATCACATTTTCTGTCCCTCTGTAGTAGGATATAACAGATAAACACTGTAACAAAACTCTGAAACCCATGTTTGTTCATTCAGAAATATATTTAGCCCAGATTACATAAAACAAAGGTCAAAATTAGACATTTTCATCATCACTCACCCGGCAACAGTCAGGCACTGGAGCTCAGCAGCGATGCGCACAGGATGACTTGTAGGGATCAGATGTTTCAAAGCAAACATCCTCCTTGAACTGTCTGTCATCTGTGCCTCAGCCAAATATACTGAACTAAAAGTACCTGCGTTGATAGAGTGACGCAAAAGATCATTAAAGGGGACCTATTATGCAAAAATCACTTTTAAAATTGGCTTAAACAAAGTTATGTGGCAACAGTCTGTCAATATAACCAGCTTTTGATGGTAAACATATATTAATTTAATTTTTTTTAATCACACTTCATAAAAACAGTCAGCAGAAACACTTTGATTGATATTCTCCCTTTGTACTGTATGTTTCATCGGAGGGGGGCGCCCCACCCACTATTGATGATCTCTCCCTCATTAGTATAAGTTTGTCTTGTTTTTGAATCTGCCACTATGCTGACATATAGGCATTCGTAGCTCCGCCCTTATTTTGAAAAAAAAGTATGATGATTGAAGGTGTAAGTAACAAAGATTAATTGTATGTAATTAGTTATACGTTTTAAGCTAAATTTATATATATCTTACTTAGAATTTTTTTTCTCTTGTTCTAGTCCACATATCTACATTTCAAAAGAAAATATATATATATTAATTAATCCATTGGCAGATGGTTTCAATTGTTTTAAGGTAAAACTCCTAATTTTGACTTGCTGAAAACAAAACAATATTCTTACTTGATCTAGATGAATTTTTAGATAACTGAACAAAAAACGAGACAGCAAAGTAAGAAAAGCATTTTTTGCCTTGTATTTGCATTTCTGTACCTGAATACTGTTAGACTCCCCGGAATACCATCAAATAGAGCTATTCAAACCATCTTCCAAATAGGCATGGGACGATATCCGTTTTCGAGGTATACTGCGGTTTGGAAAAGTCAAGGTTTAAAAACCGCCAAAATATTCTGCTATACCATTCTTATGGTATGTGTAAGATTTTTTTGTTTACGATTTTTTGTTTGTTTTTAGGGCAACAGTATCTCCAGCAGAAAAAAATGTCCAAATATGCCGTTTTAAATTTTGAAACTAATAAAGACAGCAGAAGTCGATGATATATTTGAAATATTTAGCCTGACATGTTTAGTGCTCCAAAATATTTTGGAAATGTTTCTCAAAATAAAATATTTTATGTTCAAAGGGGAAAAAAGTTTTTGTTTTTTACCCACACATTTAAAAAGAATATATTTTAGAGCAGTTAATATTTATATATTTTATCATGACATCAGAATCTCATTCTGGCCCACGCCTACTTCCAAAACACATATTGCAATATTTATCGCAGAAAAATAAAACATCGTAATATCAGATTTTTCCAATATCACACTGCCCTAATTTGCGGTTTATATTCCAATATGCAGGTGAGTTTTTTCTTTTTTTCCAGAAGAACATTAGTAATTCATACAGTGCAAGTCAACTACTACTGGTACTTAAAAACATAAAGGCAAAACAAAATGAATACTTATGGTTCCTGATGATATGTTGACCACGTTAAAAGTTGCACAAATCATGTGACAAATCATGTCCAACAATCAGAGTAAGGACTTGATGTTATGACCACTTCACAAGACCTTAATGTATCGTCAGGTACCATGGCTATAAACTTTGTTTGAATTTGTTTTTATTGACAAAGCATGAGAAGCAGTTTACTTGCATTTTATAAATCATCAGAAACCATGGTTTCAGCTAAAAGTCTTTTGATGTTTTTTAGCAAAACATTTTATTTTTGTAGCAAAATAAAAAGTAATAACATAATAATGGCAAACCTTCTCCAATCTTATCTATGATGCGAAATATTCGAGAAATCTGTGGCAGAACTTCATACAGATATGCAATTTCCGTCTCAACATCTCCTAAAAGAGATAAAACACACAGAGTTAATTATTTCAACGTATTAACAATTAAATCAAGTTAACAATACCTTTGTAAAGAAAAACAAGAATAAATAAACAGTAATGAGATAAACAAAACGTACTTAAAAAAAAAACATATTTACAAAAAGAAAATACTGTAACCTACTTCAATTGTTTATAACAGTTAATTGAATGGTGTTATATTCTATTACGTTAAATGAACTACAATTAAATGTATAATAGTTAAATGTATAATAAATGTAATTTGACAGATCTTATGTTCTTCAGAACATCCTAATGTCTTTGAAATATGATAAAGTGTGTTGCTGAATGTACTGGCAAACATTTGTGGTAAAATAAGTTAAACTTCGATATTATGTATATTGTCGTGTACTTAATATATTTGGTTTGTGCATTTGTAAAGATAATTTGCATTTCAGTTAATTTTATAGATATTATTTTTTATGAAATATACAAAAAGTCTTTACAGCTCATACTGTAAATTATTTATTACTCACTGGAAATTTTGTGTCGACTTCTGCTCTTTTCAACACTGCGATGGGAGCTTCTCTGAACAGTCTTTGCTTCTTCCATTAAATCCGACAACTATGAACAGATCTAATAATCTGTTGTGGGAAACTGTTGGATAAAATTAGATATTAATATTCATAATCAGCTTGGCTGGTAAAGTATAATACTGATTTAACGCTAACTGCACCAAAATAAGTCGAGAACAATACAAGACAATAAGTAAACAAAAACAAACAAACAAAACGTCGAAATGTATTGCGGAAAATAACTTGTAAAACCTCACCTATTATTGTTTATGTTATCTCCAAGTCTGTTATTGTTTATGGAAAACACAGTCCCAGCGGATAAACAGCTGAACTGACGTAAACACTAAACTTACCGCGCACAGTCAAAAGTTAAGTCACGATTTTATTTTGATATTGAACACTAAAAACGTCACCCAGTCTTATTTAAACAAGCACGAATATATTATAAAATACCCTGCAAACGCTTTAATGTTCAATTATAGCCACATTTCGATCTTGTTTTCGATGTCTTTCTTCCCGACGGGTTCCAAGTTCCGCGCTAAAACTAAGACGAAGGTCACATGACCGGAACTTTGCCATTTTGGGTGAAAATGCGTTAACATTTCTTAAAAATAAAATAAACATTGCTATACTTCTTTAAAATGGTCATATTTCTCTTGTTGCAAAAGTAATATCTGTATTGTTTGTACTACACATCTATCTGTTGTACTTTCATTGTAATTGCCTGTTGTTATTGCAATAAAAATAAAAATAATTAATTAAATTAAAGTAAATTAAATTAAATTAAAAACAACACACGACCATGGCTATAACAAATACATTGATGTTGGCATTTGTTACGGATGTTTTTTTGTAAAATAAAAATAAAAAAAACAAAATAATGCATTTTCTAAATAAAAATATAAATTAAATTCAGTTTAATTTACTAAACTGACACATCAAGTACAAAAGATTGCTGCAAAATAAAAATATTAAAACAAACAAAAACGTGGTTCCCTTTCCATTCGAATGTAACATTTCTGTTTTAACGCGGAACATTGTGTATTTGCAAGTAAGTAAATTTAAGCATCCCTTTTTAGATAAACTTGCAACTGTTTTAGTAGGTTACCATTTGTCATCTTTTAGGGTGTCTTGAGTCCACTTTAGAAGGCTTTTATTTTGAAACGATTTTACTTTGAACGCGCGCTTTTCCTGTCTAAGTATCCCGTAGCTTTACACAGATGTAGAATGAAGGACGGTAAACATAAGCGTTAGTAAAGCGTTGTTAAAAAACTATTAAGAACTTTTCATACAGGCTTTAAATAATGGATAAATTCGTTGTTCGGTTGCCAAAGGATGACGTGATGAAACAGGAACCAAAACATGAGAGGAACTACAAACAAGCAACGTTAGAGTCGCTTCGGGTGAGTAATTTCTCTCTGCCCATCATTGTCCATCAGGTGAGGTTTTATTCATGTAACGTTCGACATTTGTATTTGTTCCAGAGAGTCGTCGTAATTGAGGACATTGAAAGGTACAAGTCAATCCTGGAACTGCCTGGTCAACCTAAAGAGAACATGATAGAAGCCTTGAAGGAGCTGGACAAGAAAGTGCCCTCCAGAGAAGTGCTGAAGTCTACTAGAATTGGTAAGTAAGTAAATAAATAAATAAATAAATAAATAAATAAACAAACACCAGAAGCGTCCCTGGCTCATGGTTTTGTAGCAACCTATTCTGAAGGAAAACAAACATAAATAGTGATGATGAAAGGCAACAGTTTGAAATATTTACTACACTTTTAATATTCTATAGTTATCCGACTGTTGCCCTTTAATTTGGATTAGTGTAATTTTTGGGGGGCTGTGCGATTTAATTCACAGAATTTCTACAAATATGTTGTGTACTGTAAACTCACATACGTTTTTTGGTCACATCCATAACATGTTTATTTATCTCATTTAAAATATAAGGCACGTTTGTTTACATATTCATATGTTTCCAATCCCTTAACTTTGTGGTTTGTTGTTTTGAAAAATATAAAGAAATTTTTAAAAATACTGTTAAAACATACACTCACTGGCCACTTTATTAGGTACACCTTACTAGTACCGGGTTGAACCCCCTTTTGCCTTAAGAACTGCTATAAACGTTCGTGGCATAGATTCAACAAGGTACTGGAAATGTTCCTGAGATTTTGCTCCATATTGGCATGATAGCATCACGCAGTTGCTGCAGATTTGTCGGCTGCACATCCATGGTGCGAACCTCCTGTTTCAACACATCCTAAAGGTGCTTTATTAGATTGAGTTCTGGTGACTGTGGAGGCCATTTGAGTACAGTGAACTCATTGACATGTTCAAGAAATCAGTCTGCGCTTTATGACATGGCGCGTTATCCTGCTGGAAGTAGCCATTAGAAGATGGGTACACTGTGGTCATAAAGAGATGGACATGGTCAGCAACAATACTCAGGTAGTATTCATGCTCAATTGGTACTATTAGGCCAAAAATGTGCCAAGAAAATATCCCCCACACCATTACACCACCTCCACCAGCCTGAACTGTTGAGACAAAGCAGGATGGATTCATGCTTTCATGTTGTTGATGCCAAATTCTGACGCTACCAGCTGAATGTCGCAGCAGAAATCGAGACTTATCAGACCAGGCAATGTTTTTGAAAATATCCCATCCATAACACTGCAATTGCTCACATGAGGTGGAGCTGGTATCCCAATCACAATCTTTTTGCTACCCATTTTGATTACATCTGTAATCTTATCAAGTAAAATATTATATTATTTTAAAAAGCTAACATAAAATGTAATTAAATACATCACCAGTGCTTGAGCATCACTTGGGGTCTATCAGTAGCCATGACTGCCTGCCTGATTTGTCAAAAGTCAGAGACAGTATAAGGTTTGATAGAGGTGCTACTTCATAATTCTCCATGTAGGAACCTTTTAAACTATTAACTGATTGAATTTACAGAAAAGTTACTATATTGTTATGATTATCATAATCAGGATATTAGGTGACTACTTTGAAGTAGGTTTGACCTTCCTCAAAGTCAAAATTGTAGTTCATTCAGTAATTTAATGTTGGAGAAGTTTTAAAAACAGCAACTTGCAAACTTCCAAATCTAAAAGATATAATTAATTTCTGAAATTGTTAGAATGAACCTGCCTCGAATTGAAAAATATATATTTAAATGTAATATACAGTCTTTTATACACAACATTGTTTGCTGTGCTTAGTGTATTTGTAGATAGTGACTTAACTGCAATTTACAGTGAGAGGAGAGCATTGTTGGCATTAAGAAATGATTTTGATGCAGTTTTGATGCACATTTAACCACATGCTCACTAACCTATGCTGCAGTCATTTAAAAAGGTGTTTTAATTAAAATTTAAAAGGCCAATAATTATTTATTTTTTCTCAACGTTTAGTTTGTAAAGCAGTTATGCTGACTTTTAGTTAGGGCTGGGCGATTTGGCCTAAAATCAAAATCTCGATTAATTGAACATTTTAACTCGATTACAATTAATGAATGAATATTTTATTTATTTATTTTATGTTTTTGCCCTCATGATTCACTGACAAGTTTTGTACAGTAAATATGCTCACATACTACATTTAGAGATTTTGAATGAGCATTACTTGATTTAAAAATAATTGAAGTAAACACACACTATCTACTATCAATGATTCTTTATTGAACAGCAACACTGAACAACTAAAATTAAAGCACACATTGCCTAAATGCGGCTCTCCGCACTGCTCACCCTTGTCACCACTACCAAACCGACCAATCACAAAGATTGTGCTACACGTCGTTGTGATGTGTAGTTACATTTTTTTGAGAGGTGTACAGGTAGGCGAAGGCTACGCCGGACACGTGTTCTTGGCAGAAGTATAATATCAGAATAATATAATAAGCAGAAATCATAATATAATGCGTATAAATGAGCCTTAATAGAGCAGGATCATGTGACTCCTCACAAGGTAGGGAAAGTAATTGACCTGGGAAAAATTAGATCGATTATAGGTTCTGAATGTTGATTTTGATTACTTTTCGATGAATTGCCCAGCCCTACTTTTAGTAATTGTAATCAAATTACACTAATATAAAATAAAACTTTATTTTATTACTGCATTGCCAGAAAATGGAATTAGATTTCTGTAATGCGTTATATCCAACTCTGATTCCCAAGTGAGCCAATTTTAAATTCCTAAATTTCCATCTCTTCAGGACACACCGTGAACAACCTACGCAAGCAATCAGATGATCCTGAAATCAAGTCTCTTGCAAGGGAGGTTTATAAACACTGGAGGACCTTCATCGAGGAGCATGCAAACAAACCTTCTATAGAAGTACGCTGCGATAAACAGACAGAAAGTTTAAGAAGCAACGCAAAGAAACTGCTCTCCGAAGGCATTGAACTGAAGGTAGCAATCTTAACTAAACATTACACTTTTTCAACCATAAATGACATTGTGTGCTTTTGTTTAGTTAGAAAGATTTTATAAAAGAAGAAAAACCATGAAAGACATTGTGTATACCTTATTATTTATATATAGTTTTTAACATTTTGCAGGTGGATCATGGACTGGTGGAGAACATCGAGAGGGAGGTTTTCCACCAAAGCTCTCGGCTTGTTAGTGGTGCATACAGAAGAACTGTGAGGGCTCTTGTCTTTGCTCTCAAACACAAGCCAGAGTTGAGAGTTCAGGTTAAAGATGGCAAATTGCCTGTTAATGTATTTGTGAAGAGTTATAAAAAGAAACCATGAAAAAGTCAGACACTCAGTACACTTTTAAAAAAAATTTTATCATTTAAAAAATATATTTATTATAATTTTTTTTTTTACTTGCAGAAGTATGCATTAGGCTGCTCATTGACTTTTTTTTACTCAAGTTTAGTTTTTTTTTTACATTCTTTTACATTTTATGGAAATAAAACCTTCCTATTAAACGCTACATAAAAGCATTTACAAAAAGAGAACTACTGTATCAAGTCCTTCTACACTCACCGGCCACTTTATTAGGTGCACCTTACTAGAACCGGGTTGAACCCCGTTTTGCCTTCAGAACTGCCTTAATCCTTCGTGGCATAGATTCAACTAGAAATATAGGTACTAGGTACTAGAAATATTCCTCAAGAGATTTTGGTCCATACTGACATGATGGCTCTATTGGATTGAGTTCTGGTGACTGTGGAGGCCATTTAAGTACTGTGAACTCATTGTCATGTATTTAAGTTACTGTTGCCTTTCTATCAGCTGGAACCAGTCTGGCTGTTCTCTTCTGACCTCTGGCATCAACAAGGCATTTGTGCCCACAGAACTGCCGCACACTGGATTATTCTCTGTAAACCCTAGAGATGGTTGTGTGCGAAAATCCCAATAGATCAGCAGTTTCTGAAACACTCAGACCAGCCCCTCTGGCTCTGGCACCAACAACCATGCCACATTCAAAGTCACTTAAATCCTCTTTCTTTCCCATTCTGATGCTCAGTTTGAACTGCAGCAGATCGTCTTGACCATGTCTACATTCCTAAATGCATTGAGTTGCTGCCATGTGATTGCCCGATTAGAAATTTGCGTTAATGAGAATGAAAAAAGTTAATAAAGTGGCCGGTGAGTGTATAATCAGTCACAGAAAAAGTACATTGTCCATTCATTTATACAGACATTTACATTAACCCTAAACCCAATCCTAGACAGAAAATGACAAACTCAGTTTAAAAAAAATTCAAGTTAGAGGATATTAATATTAATACTGTACACTGTGCCTGGTTTTCACTGATATTTTAGATTGTGCCTATAAGAGCACCAGCCACACAATAGCAATTAGCATGAGGATGACGGCCAGAACACAGATGCTGATGAAGATGATGTCGCTCGTCTCGTGTGGTTCGCTTTTTTTACTGATGCTTTTGTTGTTCGATTGCTCGGCCAGACGGGCAAGTTCATTGAGCCGGTTTCGCTCTTCAGCCGAGATGATGTTGATCATGGCCACCTTCCTCTGGGCGTCACACTGCACCTCGTACTCCTGAATGTTCTGATGTGGACCATCAGAAACGTCAATGTACAGCGAGTTCACCAGCATGGTGATGTTTTGACGTTTCTGCAACACAGGATATGAGATGACAAATTCAGTTTTAGTATTTAGTCTTAAAGCTGCTGTTTTGACATTTGCTTACTACCACTGGATTAAACAACTTCTTAAACTAAAGGGATAGTTTACCCAAAAATGTAATTGACCCCATTATTTACTAACCCTCAAGTGATTCTCTGTGTACAGTATATGACTTTTTCTTTCAGAGGAACAGAGTTCCTTTCATATGTGGTATTAACATGTGGTTTTGCAGTCCGACTTGACTGTAAATGGGTTTTATATGAATTCATGTGACTTACTTATTTTCTGATCAACATGCGTCATTATAAACATCCTCTACTTCCCAGTGGTAAAGCAAAATAGCACACCGCACCAGGCAAATACTTACAATACCCCAAAATGTAAGGTCGTTAATTTTTAATATTTTGTTGAATGACTACTGGCGCTCATTAACCAAACATTGACCATTAACCTGTAACCCTCCCCCCACCAAAAAGGATTGTTCATTAAAAATACCACCATAATGAAATTTCAGAAAAAGAATAGTATACATGGGCCTATATGAAATAGCTATATTTCACTTAATTAATACATTAACAAAACCAAATGCAACAGGTTAATGCTTTTAAGGATGAAATCCTTCAGTATGCCAATTTTAATTTCACTTTTTAATTTTGACTGGATACAGCCTGTGTTGTTTATAACCATTTAAAGGGAATTAACAGCAGGCTAGGTTATCAGACTCTGCAAACGATATAAATGTCATCAACAGATGAACCAGGCGTGAGCTCTGCCTTCACAGTTCAGTCTGCGGCTGCTCATTAACCCTTGATGAGTTCATTACATCTGTGGTCAGAGATGCCCACAGCTTTGTCAGAAATGACAAATTATCAGTGTTTTCCATCACAAAACATGTATTTTAGGTTTCGAACACTGAAAAGCACATTAATACTAGCAAAACAACCATTTCCAGTTAATAGAAAACGCAACCGTTGTCTGTGAAATAATCATATTAAACAATCCAACAATGTGCTTTATTTACTTTATACAGTAAACAGATTGTGTTCATAATTAGGCTTTTTTTTTTTTGTACTTTTGCGCATCCAAGTCAGTTTAGGACCATGATCTGTTCACATTGGAAATCTAAAATTGGCCACATTTATAACAACAGCTATGCAAAAAATCATGTTAGAAAAAAATCAAATTTGAGCAATAAGCCTCACAGTGTGATCAAAGCCTAAAAATGTTGGTAGTGGCCACAGCTAGAGTTTTAAAGCCAACAATAAACTTCCGGTGAAAGCTTAATGTGACTATTTTAAATTTCACAAGGTTGTTTTTACAGCATCCATGTTGTAATGTAATTACAATACATTCAGTTAAATAGACTTAAGCATTCTGACAAGCCACAAACAGGCTAGCGCAGAAATTCCATTAAAAATACTGAGGTAAAATAAACTCATATTAAAGACATGGCGGGGGGAAATGCAATTTAATGAAGTGCTTATTGTTTGACCTGATACCCACTTTGTATTGTATATTTAACAGGCAGTGAAGATCGCTGATTTTTTAAGAAATAAGGGCTTAAACGTGACAATTTTGTAATGGGAAAACAGTAACCAGAGCCCTTGGGCTGCCTAGCTGAAAATTAAAAGTTTGTGTGCATATAGCCCATTTTGCTGTAAAACTAACCCATATGCCTCTGGTGGATTACAATGACAAACATGAAAGCTAGTTGGCTTTGCATTACTGTGTAATGTTGCATTCAATTCAGTTAATCTTTATTTCTATAGTGCTTTTACAATGCAAATTGTCAAAGCAGCTTAACACAGAAGTTCTAGTAAACTGAAACTGCTTCAGTCATGTTTTAACAGTGTTCAGTTCAGTGTACTCTAAATGTCACTGCTAAAAGCTCAAGACAGAAAAGCAAATCCAATGATTATACAGTATATTCCACTTCAGACACCGGGATTTTTTGCTCAATGTTATATTCTCGTAATTCTGTTGAGTATTTTCTCAACATTCATACAAAAAAGGCATTATTTTTTTACTACTGATGAGCAGAGTGAACATGAAATAACACTCTCTGATGTTGGATGGCAGTTAATGAACTTACAAGCTGTGAACAGAGATGAAGTAAAATGAAACATCTGCAATTTAACCTCCTCTTGTTGACAATTTTGTTTTCATAGTTAAGAAAATGTGCTCATCTAGCCTGTTTTGTGCTTCAGCGGGTCATGTTTTCTGTAATTTCAGCAGCTCGAGACTTGTGAACAAAAGTTGCAATCTCATTAGTCGACAAGTTCATATGAAACTTTTTTACCGTTTTACACCTATTATTTTTTGAAGTTGGTGCTGGAATTTGGATAAAGTGGTAACATTATATGCTTCAGGACTTCTGCTGTGAATATTTATTTCATCATGCGTCAAACGTCAAGTCAGAGTTTAATCAAGAAGCTGACAAGAACACACTATTTGGCTGCTGCCAGAACTCAGTAATTTTAAACAGTTGAAACATTCATGTATATGTACATGTCATCAGTGTGCTTCATAAGACAAGCATTAACCCACTGGCAGCGTATGGGTTATTTTTACATCAGATTTTTGAGTAAACTATTCCTTTTAAGTTGCTGAGAAAGGTTTGGGGTAGTAGGGGTGTAGTGAATTACAGCACATTTAATGGACATATTTTTGTATCTTGTATACCTGTGCGGCAGTTCCACAGTTGACAAAGCGGCCTAGAATTTTGTAGGATGTTTCTGTGAGTTGGGCCGAGCAGGATGGATTCCCCAGGTAAATGTTTTCACGTTCCAGCTGAGGTAAAGCCTGTCTGGAGATCTGAATCTGAAACTCCGTCCTGGTGCAGCTTATATTGACTGGCACCACTGCAGCACATAAAGACAACAGCAAAAATATCAGCTTCCCCAGCTGAGTTTTAATGTCTTTATATTTAATTTTGTGTGTGAAGTTTATCTGTTGCTTTAGGACTTTTGGTACAATATATTGTTGGGAACATGCAAATGCACTACCAAATGAAAAGGTGATTTCCATTTGTAAAAGGCCATAAACTGATTTTTTTATGTGAAGAATCTGGCTTGGATATCTGTTTTTGCTTGGATAATTAAAAGGATATGTTGTTTTTACACAAAACATTCAAGAAAGCCTTGCTTCTGTTCTTTGAATGTTTAGAATAATGCCAAAAGTGTCATTTTGTACAGCATTGTCATTGTGTCATGCCAAGAAAAGGATTTATACAGATAACAAATGTCCCGAATAGCCAGATTCACTGTATATAGTCTACAATCTCAAACTGTCTGTTTTTATAATGGGGCTTTGAATTTGATGGCTGCAGTTCACTTATCAGCCACCGGTGTCACTAAACATAGTTTCTGAGTTGTATCTCCGTTAAAGCTGCATTGTGTAATTTTAAATAATTATCAATGTGTAACATCTCATATTAACAGCAAAAAATAGCTCTGGTTGTAGCTTGACGGAGCATGAACAATTTAAAATGACAAAGGCGTGAGTCAAATGACGCTTAAAATGACATGAATCACCAGTTGTAATAACAAACTAACAAGCAAGCTTTTATTTAGTTTAATATTTATTTATTTAAAATATTCAAGATGAATGCAGTTTTATTTTTAAGCACTGGTGGGTCTAAACATACTAATGTAGCTTTAAGTCCTTCTAATGTAGCTTTAAGTCCTAAGACTTCTCTTTAAGTCACCCTTAGCAGCAACAACTGCAATCAATCATTTTTGATAACTTGCAGCGAGTCTGTGATAGTGCTGTGGAGGAATTTTGGCCCACTCATCTTTGCACAATTATTGTAATTCAGCCACATTGGAGGATTTTTACAGAATTCATCTGTGTTAATAAAATATCCTGAAGGAGAATGTTAGGCCATCGTAGTGACTACAAGCTGAAGTTCTGCAACTGGACAATGATCCAAAGCACACCAGCAAGTCCACTTCTTAATGGCTAAAGAAAAACAAAATGAAGCCTTTGGAGTGGCCTAGTCAAAGTCCTGACCTGAATCTAATTGAGATGCTGTCGCCTGACATTAAAAAGTTGGTTCATGCTCAAAAACCCTCCAATGTGGCTTAATTACAATAATTCTGCAAAGACGAGTGGGCAAAAAATCATCCACAGCATTGTAACAAACTCCAGATTTCAGTTATTGCTGCTAAGTGCGGCCCAACATGTTATTAGGTCTAGGGGCAAACACTCTTTCACACAGGGCTACTTGAGTAAATAATGAGAAAATGTTTATTTGTGAGTGAACTATCATTTTAAGTTTAATAATGCGCAAATCTGAAATACAAGCACATTAAGTCATTTAAACAATGCATTTTTGTCAAAGCATCACTTATGGCTTTTTAATTAAAGTAATAATTGTGCTAATTATTGAAATATAGTATATAGTATTAACAAGGCAATGCAAGTTTATTTATAAAGCACATTTTATAAACAATGCTAATTTAAAGTTTATTCAGGAACAAAAGAAACAAGTATAAAAAAATCTAAACAACAAAGAATAAAATGATTAAAACAGATTAAAATGAGTTAAAACAGGATATAAAAGAATGAGAAAGAAAAGAAGGACAACAGTGCGATCTGTTGGACGTACTTATGTGCGTACAGTGTGTGGGGGCGTAGAACAGTGCTCATTCGGTTTTCAGAGCATCATTGCATTGTGTATTTGTGCTATTTAAAGGGACAGTTCACACAAAAATGAAAAATCTGACATCATTTACTAGTCATTCCGTTGTTTCAAACCTGTTTGAGTTTGTTCAGTTAAACATATGACCATAACCTGGATTTAAACAGTAAACAAAGACTCATCTCCTAGAAATGTGGTTGCACTGTTGATTCATTAGCATTGAAACAACAAAAACAGTATCACTTGGATCCTAAAAATCATTCTTGATTAAAAACAAAACAAACTCAGTATAAAATACTTTCAAAAAAATGTGATAAATATGCACTCACCCCCTAAATAGGAAGCCGTGAAGCCCTTAAAAGCGTAGTTCCGGTCAGTGTTGAGAACGACCAATAGTTTATTTCCCTTGGAGGTCAAAGATGGAGGCTGTTCACTGCCGCACCACTGACCCAACACACTGTCTGCCTCGCTGTCTCCATCATACACGGCCACCGAGTCATAGTCACACATGCTGGTCAGGCTGTTCCGATCCTCAAGCTCCAGAAAGGGGAAAAATAGCTTGACCCTGTAGCCGGCTGCTAGAGTGATGGTCCAGTGACAGTTGATGTTGTTGGGGTAGATGTTTGGATAGTGAGGGCTAGTAAAGTTCCCACTGATGTCTTTGAGAAACTGCTGGCACTCTCCTTTAAAAACAGCAACACAGAGACTTGAAATCATCAATGTTCAATGGATTTTACACTTTCTGACAATATTTAAAGGGATAGTTCAAAACTCAAACAGGTTTTGAACAACTGGAGCATATTTGGGTGATCTATCCCTTTTAAATATGCATGTATAATAATAATAATAATAATAAATATATATATATATATATATATATATATATATATATATATATATATATATATATATATATATATATATATATATATATATATATATATATATATAAATAAATGTGTTAAGAAAGTGTTGTTAAAAGTGTTAAGTTAATCAATTTGTGTTGGGACAACATGAATGAATTGTGTGAAACCCTGCATTTTTTACAGTGCGTGTAGTATACATTTAAATTCTAAAGCTTTTTTTATTCATGCTGTTGTATGAATTTGTTTTATTATACTGTACACTGGACTGTTTAATTATACATATTACTATGGCACTGTGAAATTTACTTAATACAACTTATTTGGTAACACTCTACAATAAAGTTCCATTAGTTAATGCTAGTTTATGAGTTTACTAATATTAACAAACAATGAACAATATTTATTAC